>NC_064832.1:70999748-71599748 GCF_024166365.1 Elephas maximus indicus | reverse complement strand
TTAGGAGCTCCCAATTATCTAGTTTTTCTTCTACATTCTTTATAATGTTTTGTACACTGTTCATGCCATGTATTAGGGCTCCTAACATTGTCCCTATTTTTTCTTCCATGATCTTTATCGTTTTAGACATTATGTTTAGGTCTTTGATCCATTTTGAGTTAGTTTTTGTGCATGGAGTGAGGTATGGGCCCTGTTTCTTTTTTTTTTTTTTTTTGCAGATGGATATCCAGTTATGCCAGCACCATTTGTTAAAAAGACTATCTTTTCCCCCAATTAACTGACTCTAGGCCTTTGTCAGATATCAGCTGCTCATATGTGGATGGATTTATATCTGGATTGTCAATTCTGCAGGCACAATTTCTTACAAATAGTTTAACTGTGTAGATATTTCAAGTTGTAAGCCTTAAGCAATAAAGAAATGTTAAATCAATTTTAAAGAATTTTTCAAAAAAGTGATTTTTATACTTCCCTGATATTGTGAAAGATGAGAAGATATCTATCCAAGATGCTCATCAAACTCCACGTAAGGTAGATCTTAAAAGAAAGTCACCAAGACATATTATAATCAAGCTTGCCAAAACCAAATTTAAGGAGACAATTATAAGAGCAGCGAGGGATAAAAGAAAAGTCACCTACAAGGGAGAGCCAATAAGAAAAACCTTGGACTACTCTGCAGAAACCATGCAGGCAAGAAGGCAATGGGATGACATATTTAAAAAATTGAAGGAAAAAAAATTGCCTGCCAAGAATCATATATCCATCAAAACTGCCTCTTAATTTTGAAGGTGAAATTAAGATATTTCCAGATAAACACAAGTTAAAGGAATTTGTAAAAACCAAACCAAAACTGTAAGAAATACTAAAGGGAGTTCTTTGGTTAGAAAATCAACAATATCAGGTATCAATCCAAGACTAGAACACTGGGCAGAGCAAATAAAAGTTAACCCAGACAGAGAAATGCAAAAAAAAACACAGCAAGATTAAAAAAAAAAAAACCAACACAGGGTAATGGCAATGTTATTATATAAAAGAAGACAACATTAAAATAATAAAGAGGGATTAAGAAATGTAATCATACACCTTCCATATGGAGAGGAAGATACGGCACTACAAAGAAATAAAAAGTTAGTTTTAAATTTAGAAATATAGGGGTAAATAATAAGGTAACCACAAAGGAGATGCACTATTCTACTCATCAAAATAAAATCCAAGAAAAAAAAATACAGACTCAGCAGAAACAAAAGCAACAACAACAAATATGAGGAAAGGACAATATATAAAGAAAATCTACTCAGCACATAAAATCAAGTGGGAAAAAGAAACTGTCAACACACAAAAAAAGACATCGAAATGATAGCACTAAATTCATACCTGTCCACAATTACTCTGAATGTAAATGGACTAAATGCACCAATAAAGAGACAGAGAGTGGCTGAATGGATTAAAAAACACCATCCAGCTATATGCTGCCTACAAGAGACACACCTTAGACTTAGAGACACAAACAAACTAAAACTCAAAGGATGGAAACAAATATATCAAGCAAACAACAATCAAAAAAGAGCAGGAGTGGTGATATTAATTTCTGACAAAATAGACTTCAAAGTTAAACCCATCAGAAAGGATAAGGAAGGACACTATATAATGATTAAACGGACAATACACCAAGAAGATATAACCGTACTAAATATTTATGCACCCAATGACAGGGCTGCAAGATACATAAAACAAACTCTATCAGCATTGAAAAGTGAGATAGACAGCTCCACAATAATAGTAGGAGACTTCGACACACCACTTTCAGTGAAGGACAGGACATACAGAAAGAAGCTCAATAAAGATGCGGAAGATCTAAATGCCACAATCAACCAACTTGATCTCGTAGACATGTACAGAACACTCCACCCAACAGCAACCAACTATACTTTCTTTTCTAGTGCACATGGAACATTCTCTAGAATAGACCACATATTAGGTTATAAAGCAAGCCTTAGCAGAATCCAAAACATTGAAATATTACGAAGCATCTTCTCTGAACATAAGGCCATAAAAGTGTAAATCAATAACAGGAAAAGCAGAGAAAAGAAATCAAACACTTGGAAACTAAACAATACCAGCCCAAAAAAGACTGGATTATGGAAGACATTAAGGATGGAATAAAGAAATTCAGAAAATCGAATGAGAATGAAAACACTTCCTATCAGAACCTTTGGGACACAGCAAAAGAGGTGCTCATAGGCCAATTTATATCAATAAATGCACACGTCCAAAAAGAAGAAAGGGACAAAAGCAAAGAATTACCCCTACAACTTGAACAAATAGAAAGAGAGCAACAAAAGAAACCCACAGACACCAGAAGAAAACAACTAATAAAAATTAGAGCTGAACTAAATAAAATAGAAAAACAACTGAAAGAATTAACAAGACCAAAAGCTGGTTTTTTGAAAAACTCAACAAAATTAATAAACCATTGGCCAAACTGACAAAAGAAAAACAGGAGAGGAAGCAAATAACCCAAATAAGAAATGAGATAGGTGATATTACAACAGACCCAATTGAAATTCAAAAAATCATATCAGATTGCTATGAAAAACTATACTCAAACAAATTTGAAGATCTAAAAGAAATGGATGAATTCCTAGAAACACACTACCTACCTAAACTAACACAAACAGAGGTAGAACAAACAAATAGATCCATAACAAAAGAAGAGATTGAAAAGGTAATCAAGAAACTCCCCCCCCCAAAAAAAAAGCCTGGGTCCAGACGACTTCACTGCAGAGTTCTACCAAACTTTCAGAGAAGAGTTAACACCACTTGTACTAAAGGTATTTCAGAGCATAGAAAAGGACAGAATACTACCAAACTCATTCTATGAAGCCACCATATCCCTGATACCAAAACCAGATAAAGATACCACAAGAAAAGAAAATTATAGACCTATATTCCTCATGAATCCTCAACAAAATTCTAGCCAATAGAATTCAACAACATATCAAAAAATAATTCACCATGACCGAGTGGGATTCATACCAGGTATGCAGGGATGGTTCAACATTAGAAAAACAATTAATGTAATCCACCACATAAAGACAAGAATCACACGATTTTATCAATTGATGCAGAAAAGGCATCTGACAAAGTTCAACATTCACTCATGATAAAAACTCTCAGCAAAATAGGAATAGAAGGAAAATTTCTGAACATAATAAAGCACATTTATACAAAGCCAACAGCCAAAATAACCCTAAATGCAGAGAGCCTGAAAACATTCCCATTGAGATCGGAAACCAGACAAGGATGCCCTTTATCATCATTCTTATTCAACATTGTGCTGGGAGTCCTAGCCAGAGCAACTAGGCTAGATAAAGAAATAAAGGGCATCAGATTGGCAAGGAAGAAGTAAAAGTATCTCTATTTGCAGATGACATGATCTTATACACAGAAAACCCTAAGGAATCCTCCAGAAAACTACTGAAACTAATAGAAGAGTTCATCAGATTATCAGGATATAAGATAAACATACAAAAATCAGTTGGATTCCTCTACACCAACAAAAAGACCATCGAAGAGGAAATCACCAAATCAATGCCATTTACAGTAGCCCCCAAGAAGATAAAATACTTAGGCATAAACCTTACCAGAGATGTAAAAGACTTATACAAAGAAAACTAGAGTACACTTCTGCAAGAAACCAAAAGAGACTTACATAAGTGGAAGAACATACCTTGCTTGTGGATAGGAAGACTTAACATTATAAAAATGTCACTTCTACCAAAAGCGATCAATACATTTAATGCAATTCCAGTCAAAATCCCAATGACATTCTTTAATGAGATGGAGAAACAAATCACCAATTTCATATGGAAGGGAAAGAGGCCCAGGATAAATAAAGCATTACTGAAAAAGAACAAAGTAGGAGGCCTTTCTCTACCTGATTTTAGAACCTATTTTACTGCCACAGTGGTCAAAACATCCTGGTACTGGTACAACAACAGATACACGGACCAATGGAACAGAATTGAGAATCCAGACACAAATCCATCCACATATGAGCAGTTGATATTTGACAAAGGCCTCAAAACAGTTAAATGGGGAAAAAACACTCTTTTTAAAAAATGGTGCTTGCATAACTGAATATCCATTTCCAAAAAAATGAAACAAGACCCATATCTCACTCCATGCACAAAAATGAACTCAAAATGGATCAAAGACCTAAACATAATGTCTAAAACGATAAAGATCATGGAAGAAAAAATAGGGACAATGTTAGGAGCCCTAATACATGGCATGAACAGTGTACAAAACATCATAAAGAATGTAGAAGAAAAACTAGATAACTGGGAGCTCCTAAAAATCAAACACCTATGCTCATCCAAAGACTTCACCAAAAGAGTAAAAAGACTACCTACAGACTAGGAAAAAGTTTTTAGCTATGACATATCTGATCAGCATCTGATCTCTAAAATCTACATGATACTTCAAAAACTCAACTGCAAAAGACAAATAACCCAATTAAAAATGGACTAAAGATATGAATAGACACTTCACTAAAGAAGACATTCAGGTAGCTAACAGATATATGAGGAAATGTTCACGATCATTAGCCATTAAAAAAAAAAATTAGCCATTAGAGAAATGCAAATCAAAACTGCAATGAGATTTCATCTCACTCCAACAAGGCTGGCATTAATCCAAAAAACACAAAATAATAAATGTTGGAGAGGCTGTGGAGAGATTGGAACTCTTCTACACTGCTGCTGGGGATGTAAAATGGTACAACCACTTTGGAAATTGATTTGGTGCTTCCTTAAAAAGCTAGAAATAGAACTACCATACAATCCAGCAATCCCACTCCTCGGAATATATCCTAGAGAAATAAGAGCCTTTACACGAACAGATATATGCACACCCATGTTTATTGAAGCACTGTTTACAATAGCAAAAAGATGGAAGCAACCAAGGTGCCCATCAATGGATGAGTGCATAAATAAATTATGGTATATTCGCACAATGGAATACTATGCATTGATAAAGAACAATGAGGAATCTGTGAAACATTTCATAACATGGAGGAACCCGGAAGGCATTATGCTGAGTGAAATTAGTCAGTTGCAAAAGGACAAATATTGTATAAGACCACTATTTATAAGAACTCGAGAAATAATTTAAACTGAGAAGAAAACATTTTTTCATGGTTATGAGAGGGGGGAGGGAGGGAGAGTGGGAGAGGGGCATTCACTAATTAGATAGTAGATAAGAACTAGTTTAGGTGAAGGGAAAGACAGTACACAACACAGGGGAGGTCAGCACAATTGGACTAAACCAAAAGCAAAGAAGTTTCCTGAATAACCTGAATGCTTCGAAGGCCAGCGTAGCAGGGGCAGGGGCCTGGGGACCATGGTTCCAGGGGACATCTAAGTCAATTGGCATAATAAAATCTATTAAGAAAACATTCTGCACCCCACTTTGCAGAGTGGTGTCTGGGGTCTTAAATGCTAGCAAGCAGCCATCTAAGATGCATCAATGCGTCTCAACCCACCTGGATCAAAGGAGAATGAAGAACACCAAGGACACAAGGCAATTACGAGCCCAAGAGACTGAAAGAGCCACATGAATCAGAGACTACATCATCCTGAGACCAGAAGAACTAGATGGTGTTTGGCCCAGCGGATGACTGCCCTGACAGGGAACACAACAGAGAACCCCTGAGGGAGCAGGAGAGCAGTGGGATTCAGACCCCAAATTCTCATGAGACCAGACTTAATGGTCTGACTGAGACTAGAAGGACCCTGGTGGTCATGGCCCCCAGACCTTCTGTTGGCCCAGGACAGGAACCATTCCCGAAGCCAACTCTTCAGACGTGGATTGGACTGGACAATGGGTTGGAGAGGGATGCTGGTGAGGAGTGAGCTTCTTGGATCAGGTGGACACTTGAGACTATGTTGGCATTTCCTGCCTGGAGGGGAGATGAGAGGGTGGAGGGGGTTAGAGGCTGTCGAAACCGACACGAAATGAGAGAGTGGCGGGAGAGAGCAGGCTGTATACAGGTTTTTGTGTGAGAGACTGACTTGATTGTAAACTTTCACTTAAAGCACAATAAAAATTATTCTAAAAAAGTGATTTTTAATCAAATCTTTAAAATTTTCACAAAAAAATCAATCACAATAAAATACATATCCCTAACACATATTCCATTGCATTTTAAATTACCAAGTGACTCTTTTAAGGAAAGGGTATTTCATATTTAAAACGTGATCTTGAAAATTTTAAGCGATTATTATGCTTCTCTTTAATGCCAGCTGTCTAAAAGACGGCTCCTATTTTTAACGAGCCCTGGTGACACAATGGTCTAGAGCTGGGCTGATAACTGAAAGGCTGGCGGTTTAAACCCACGCAGTGGTTCTGTGAGAGAAAGACCTGGCTACCTGCTTCTCTAAAGATTTCAGCCTAGGAAGCCCTATGGGGCAGTTCAGCTCTATCATATAAGGTTGTTATGAGTCAGAATTGACTGGAAGGCAAACAACAACAAATTTTAGTTCTTTCTGGTGGGTACAAACCATGTTTGGAAATGAGCATCAAAAACACAGGTCACCAAATTTCGGGCAAAATAAGTAAGAATCAGATAGGGAAATTCACCAAATCTTAAATAACCCCTTCAGAGAACTCTTTGGTTGTGAGGAAGCTATCTAGCCTCTGGAGGGCAAGCGCGGCCCCCATGGGGTATGCAAAGATACAAAAAGACACAAGAACTTCCCTTGTACTGAATGTAACACAGGCTGGAGCTAAGACTTCTCATCATTACAGGCCTTCAACTCCCCTCACAGACTTCCTGCCGAGACCAGGAACACTCTTCTGACAAATTCCCAACAGCTTATTTGTCAGATATTTTATTCGAATTGCTTCCTTCTCCTTGCAGAGTGTGCAAAAGAACAGCAATATCCTGTCCCCTCTGTACCTCCTAACTGCTGTTTCAAGGGATAACGAGCAAATTTAGATCTTCATTACAATGTTAGTTTGTACAGCAGGCCCTATTTATTCTCTCTACCTTGCTATTGTAATCACCAGGATGAGAAGACTGACTCTGGATAAAAGTATTTATTTGGGGCCAGAGCTGCAAAAATATTGCTGTGTTGAAGTGATAGGAACTGTCTAGCATTGTTCTGTAGGGAAGGTACTGAGAAGCTCATTATGTCTCAGCCACACAGAACTCCTATGAGCCTGCTCACGTGGCGTCTTAAAGGAGATTGGTAATTATAATCTTTTCTCCTTCAGTGTTTTCAAATAAGTAACAATTATTCTAATAAAATGTTTTCTCCTCTTTTTGGGCCTGGGACTCTCAGTTTTAAATATCCCCTTTGTGGGGCCTGAGTATAAATTTTATCAACACAGAACACTGTAAATATTTAAGATATTATCTAAAGAAATACTAAGGCAAGAGGAGGTAGGGAAGTATAAAAAGACCTGAAATCACTGAAGCTTAATTTCAGTTTCATGAGAAACATTGGTAAGTATATTTTGAAAGAAGGAGAGCATTCTGAGATAATAGTAGCCATATTAACAATCTAATTGTTATGGCAGTTTATCGTTTACAAAGTAGATTCAAGTTATGCAACTTTGAATCAGCTCCGACTCATGGTGACCTTATGTAGAGCAGAACAAAACATTGCCTGGTTATGACTGTTGATATATTTGAGTCCATTGTGGCAGCTATCGTCAAGCCATCTCATTGAGGGTTTCCCTTGTTTTTGCTGATTCTTTACCAAACATAATGTCCTTTACTAGCAGCATTAGGAAACCTCTTTAGCTGGCCAGGAAAACCTCTACAATTTTTCAAAAATTATGTAGTGTCTATAATTCAGGGGATGATTTGGAGAATTCTTAGGGGATAGAATTTCATGAGAAGCAATTTCTTGCTTAATGTTGCCATACCACAAGATGGCGGATCTTTCCTTTTCCTCTGCTAAACCTTAAATGTCAGTATTCTGGGTTTCTTCCTCTGGTTTATTCTCTTGTTCATGTATACATATTTTCAGTTTCCTTGTGTTCTTGACAGTCAAATCTATATGCCAGGCCTAAACATCTCTCACTGGAACAAACATGTATTAAATGTGTGAGGCATGACCTAATGGTGGAAGTAAAAAGTAGAATGAGGATCGCTAAGTCAAAGAAATAAGAGAAGAAAACAATCCTGGCCTAAAGGAAGACTGGAGAAGTCATATTGCTAGGACTTTCTTACTGCCAGAGAGGAGAAGTTGAAAAGACCAAGATTAGACAAGCCTGACCTCAGATGTCAAAATTATAAAAATGATACAAAATGAGGATAAACTTTTAAATCTTCCAGAGAGATGAAAAGAAGTTACCAACAGAGGCAAAAAAAAAAAAAAAAAAAAAATGACATCAAACTCCTTATCAACAATACTGGAGAGCAGAGAGGAAAAAAAAAAAAAAAAAAAAGTGGTACCTTTAAATTTCTGAAGGAAAATAATTCTGAACCGAGACAGAATGATGGTCCCCAAAATGCTCACAACCCAATCCCTGATGCCTGTGAATATGTTACCTTACATGGCAAAAAAGGCTTAGCAGATGTAATTAAGATTACAGGCTTTGAAATGGAGATGTTATCCTGATTGTGCAGGTGAGCTCCACTGTTTTAGGAAGATATTACCTGGCTGGGTCAGGGACAGATGTGATGACAGAACGGTCACTGAGAAGTGATGTAAGGATGGCATCCACCATTGCTGACTTTGAAAATGGAGGAAACTGCACACTCTGGAAGCTGAGAACTGCCCTCAGTTTATAGGAAGCAAGAAAACGGGAACTCAGTCATACAACCACAGGTAATAAATTCTGCCAACAACCTCAATAAGCAGGAAGCAGATTCTGCCCTAGAGCTTCCAGAAAGTAACTCAGCCCTGCTGGTACTTTAATTTTAGTATGATGAGACCTCTTTTGCACTACCAACCCACACAACTGTAAGATAATAAATATATGTTTTTTAAGTTAGAAAAAAAAATTTTTTTTAATTTTTTTTTGCCCAAAAACTAAACCCACTGCCACAGAGTCGATTCCGACTCATAGCAACCCTATGAGACAGAGTAGAATTGTCCCATAGAGTTTCCAAGGAGTGCCTGGTGGATTCGAGCTGCTGACCTCTTGGTTAGCAGCCATAGCACTTAGCCACTATGCCACCAGGGTTTCCATTTAAGTCACTAAGTTGTGGTAATTTGCTATAACCATAATAGAAAACTAGTCAAATTCTATACCCAAACTCTCAGTTAATGTGAAGGATAAATAAAGCATTTTCAGGCATGTACAGGCTCAGGATATTTACATCCCAATTACACTTTTTGAAATATTCATTTGAGAGGTACTCCAGAATAAAAAAGTACAAGAAAAACCAGAAAGACCATTAACAAAATTTGATAAACAGTAGAAATAATGCAGAGCCATCGTGGTGCAGTGATTAAGAGCTGTGGTTACTAACTGCAAGTTTAGCAGTTCGAATCCACCAAACGTCCCTTGGAAACTCTATGGGGCAGTTCTACTCTTTTTCCTATAGGGTCGCAGTGGGTAGGAATCGACTCACTGGCAATGAGTTGGTTTTTTTGGTTTTAGAACAAATCCAGCAGTTGTAAAAAAATAAAATCCCCAGACGAGAGCTGTGCATCAAGCTTAGAAAGTCATCATCAGGCCACAGAACACACTGACAATGATTTACAGGAGAATGTTATCATGAATCAAATGTATTTCTTCCAAAAGATAATAAATAGCAATTGAAAGATTTGAATAATAAGGTGAAGGAATTGCATGCTTTTTCTTAAAAAAAACAAAACTGAGAGACAATCAGAACTGCCAGAAGAGAAGTCTCCCATAGGAAATGTCACTGTTTATATTAGAAGTAAACTAAAATGTGACATGATATTGAGCAGTATGTGGTATGGGAGGAAATCCACTTAACCTTGCTGATGGCGTCTTCCACTTTTGAGTGAGCCACGGATGCTGATGGCGAATTCGTAGAGAAATCCTAGCCAACACCTAGCTTTGAAGTGGACACTAATATAATCCCGATAAGGTAAATGTCTTTGATTAGCTTTCAACTTTTAGAAAAAGCTACAGATCAGGCATAAATATGGTTAAAGAATGGCATTTAAATATTATCCATCTTGACAGTATGAAAGTAAATATACAGCTGACAAAACCCTGGCGGTGAGGACACAGGTGGGGAAAGAGGAGAAAGGAGAGGTGGGATGGTTATTTCCTTCTTCCTACATATTTGGTAGGGTGGGGTCAAGAAATACTAATGAATATGTAAATATAATAAAAGTATGGAAGAGCTCCTAAAAGAAATAAAATTTACTTCTGCAGCATGGGACCAGTAATGGGAGAAAAAGACTTTTTTTTTTTAATTGGCAACTTCTGCAGGATTTGATTTGACATTTTCATTAATATTTTGTTTTTCTTTTGTGCACATACCACCTGTGTGTATCAGAAACATCCTATTCATCACTGAAAATTCAGTTTAAGGACATCTGTGTGAAGCCTCTTTATCTGCCTAGCCAGAGTAAAGACTCTCACCTCTCTGCTCCCTTTGCCTGCACCTCTGTTATCATTGCACTTATCGCTTTCTGAAATTATTGTTCAGTTAAGTCTTCCTTACAAACTGTAAGTTCCTAGAAGGCATGAATTTTTTTTGTTTGTTTGTTTTAACACTTAGCTCATAGCTGGTCATATAATAGTTTCTTTTTTTTCATCTCTTTTTACCTTCTTCCCTCTTTTCCTCTCTCCCTCCCTTCTTCCTTCCTTGTTTTCCTTCTTTCTAAATAAATTTCAGTTGAATGAGTAAATGCCAACTGAAATTCCAATGTTCCTCTCAGCTGAAAAATTGGATCCTCCCCCAATTGCACAATAGATAAAATATTAAATTCAGGGATTATTTTATATTCAGTAGTTTTATGTTTAGTCTAAAAATCCTAGCCTTAGAAGACATCATCATCAGGTCGAGTCAACTGACCCATATATTATTTCCAGATTTCAGAATTTTATTCACAGCAAGATCAGCATGCCCGAATTTTTAAATTAGTCTAAATACTCACAACACAACCATCTCTTGTGTTTCATATTGTTTGAAAATCCATTTTTAATAAAGCAATTATACTTAAAGGTCTAATAAACTTACTAGGAGTAATTTGGTCTGAAAAAAGACTATTTTGTCTGAAATTGTTCCTGAACTACATTTAGTTTGTGCTTTGGTGGTTCAAAGAGTAAATTATAGAATGATTGTGAAAGTGTAGTTGTTCATATCACAGGCCAGAACATGCTATATGTTTGTTATTTCCTGGAATAATTTCTAAGTAAAACATCAAATCAATTTACACTGAGTAAAGGGACAATCAAGCCCTCCTTACAGGTCTTTGCAGTACCTCAAGCACTAGAAACAGTAGAGAAAGACACATTTTCTTTCTAGGTCCAAATAGATTTTAAGGAAAAAAAAAAAAAAGCTCTCAAGAATGAAAGGGGTAATGATGACCCACTAGATGCTGCATTTTTGAAGCTTCTATCTGACTAATTACCATTTAGGAATTACATGTTATGTGATGTCACGTGGTATGCTACTTATGAAGATCATGTCTGAAAGGAAAAGGGTGCAAGGCACAAGCAGCCTCTTAGCTTCTGGCTGACACTCTTTTTGTTTATTGATTTTTAGTTGTTGCTGTTACACCACCCAAGAGTGGAGCCAAATTGTATTTTTTGACTGGAAATAACTCTCCTTTGGAGAACATCATGGGTTTAATGAAGACACACTTGCAAGTGCTCTGTAGCACAGCTGAAATCTCACTTACCTTGTAGCTTTAGGCCATTGGTTCAAGTCCAAGTTGACAATTTCAGCTTGTTAAGTCCCTGGTGGACAGACATCCACAACATAAACCTATTGTACATAATCTTGTAATTTTGGCAGCCCATGAATTGGGGAAGCCTGAGAAGACTACTAACACAGAATACATTTCTCTGAACAAAAGGCAGGCAGATGAGTGAGAGGGATGTAAAACCCCTTCAGAGCCACACAAAAAACATCAGGAATCAGTCTCTCTTTCCCACAATTGCAGCACTTTTAATATTGGCACCTTTTTAATTAAAAGGAGGAAAACACCACTTTATTTCTAAATTTGTATCAGAAATATTAACTAAGAAATGGATATAAGAAAATGGCTGCACAAAGAGAATTGTAGATATGCATTTCTTATAAATTATCTGATGGCAAATTATGTCTATAGAAATAAGAGTATCGTACTCATTAATAACACTTGTCAGCAAAATATTGGAAAATGACATAAAGCCACAAAAATAGGCAAAATTGCAGATAAGGAGGAGTGTCTTAGTTATCTAGTGCTAATATAACAGAAACACCCCAAGTGGGTAGCTTTAACAAACAGAAATTTATTTTCTCACAGTCTGAATTCAGAGTGCTGGCACTAGGGGAAAGTCCGTGTCTCTTTGAGCTTCTGCTCCTGGACAATCTTCAAGTGGCTTGGCATCTTCCTTCCTTAGTATCTTCTTTGCTCACTTGTTTAATCTGTTTTATATCTCAAAAAAGAGTGACTCAAGATACACCCTACACTTACTCTGCCTCATGAACATAACAAAGACAACCCATTTCCAAGTGGAATTATAACTACAGGCATAGAGGTTAGGATTTACAACACATATTTCGGGGGAACACAACTCAATCTATAACAAGGAGCTATGAATTTAACTACAAATACAAATGTAAAATCAACAAAATACAAAGTAAAAATTAATTATATTTTGAATAAAACTTATCATAGAGCCAAATAAATTTATATCATATTTTGTAAAATGAGGGAAGACTGATCAATTTCTTATTTTAAAAATCTAGAAATCTCATTAAAGGGAGCTGAGAATAAAATTTTTGTTCTCTGACAAAATATTTAATAGGGAACACATCTCATTTCAAATAGCAAGGCCAGGCGAGTCCTTTAGTGCAGGACAATTACAGGCTTTGGTGATGAGAAACAGTCAGCTATTGGCTATTGTCAGACAAACTCCTGCTAACATTTAACTTCATTTCACCCTTTGCACCTGAGAGATGTAATGAAAACAACATCAGAGTTCTAGCTTTGAATCCACTTACCTCCAATCTGACATGTGACCTAGGCCAAATCACTCAGCCTCATTGAGTCTCAGTTTCTTTATCAATAGTATGTGAGTCTCATACAACATGATAGACGTGAAAGAGCTACATCACTCTCCACATCCTATATTGTAGTTGTTAGTTGCCGTTAAGCCGATTCCAAATCATGGAGACCCATGCGTGCAGAATAGAACTACACTCTATAGGATTTTCAAGGTTATGACCTTTTGGAAGCAGGTCACCAGGCCTTACTTCTGAGGATTTGAACCTCCAACCTTTCTGTTACTAGTCCAGTGCTTAACCATTTGCACCACGCAGGGGCTCCCTGACATCCTCTACTATGCCAGAAAGGCAGAGATTAGCTTCCCTTGGACCTCATGTTCTCCTGAGCCTTAAATGTTTTCTTCTCCCTGCCCCTGCTTCCTGCTCAAATTAACCTCAACAGATCTTCTTCAGACGTACAGCTGTGCCTGCATAGTGGTCCAACAGGAGAACCCAAGAATGGAAGACCACACTACCTATTTGTCTTGCCGATCTAGGAGATAAAGATAACAAGTGCAATCTATTCAAATATTCTGGGCTTTATTGACCTTATATCTATATTTTTCCATTCATTTATCATTCTCCTTGATGGAGAGGCTGACACAAGAAATGAGGACTGGCTAACAACACATTTACTGGTCTCTTTTTCATAGTGTACCTTTCCCAAGGGACATTATTGTGAAATATGTAATCTTCTAAGTCTAGCTTCTCACTCTCCATTTGGCAAAATCCCCTCCGAAGACTCAGCTCAAGCCTCACTTTCTGGGCCAGTTTTCCTAGGCTTCCCCAAATAGAGCAAACACAAAAGAGCTCACTAGGCCATCTCTAGACAGCCCTTCCAACCTTCTAGCTAAACCCTGTGTGTAGTTTATTGTTAATTTTGGTATCCCCAAAACCTACACAGTGCTTGGTGCAAAGTAGAGACCTCAATACATGTTTCTTGAAAGAAGTACCAAATAGCTAACATTCAGTAGTGGTTACTGGTTCAGTGGTAGAATTCTCTCCTTCCATGCAGGAGACTTGGTTTAATTCCAGCCAAGGCACCTCACGCACAATCACCACCCATCTGCAGTGCAGGCTTGCATGTTGTTGAACAGGCTTCAGCAGAGCTTCCAGACTAAGATGGACTAGGAAGGAAGGTCTGGTGATCTGCTTCTAAAAATCAGCCAGTAAAAACCCTATGGATCACAACTGTCTGATCCACAACTGTTAACGGAAATGGCATAAGATCCGGAAGCATTTGGTTCCATTGTGAATAGGGTTGCCAGGAGTTGGAGTCAACTCAACAATAGCCAGAGCCAACTCGACAGCAGCTAACAGCATTCAATATGGGTTTTTTGAATGAATGAATGCTTAATGCTCAATACAACTTGATTGTAGGAAGCAGACTTCTTTTGTTTTTCCCTTAGTGGCTTATACTTAGTAACTGGGAAAACACTAACTGAAGGCTCCACATAAACTATCTCTATATCCCGCTATGCTGTATGGTCCATGAGGTCAGTCACGATATCTGCTTTTCTCACTAAGACATCCCCAGTATCTATGAAGATGACTCAACACTGTAAGTGCTCAGCAATGACTAATTGAAACAGATCAAATGGAAGTTTTCAGGCCCTTAAACTTGTCATACACATGTTACTAACTTTTAGAAACCTTTGATCAAATACGTACATAAAAAAAAAAAAAATAGACCAGGAAAAATGGGCAATAGCTTAATTAATGTAGCCATCAGCACTTGAGAGAAGGCTGCATCTCTATTGATGTGGTCAAATTTTGTTTTATCAGAAGTTCATTTACCTTGATATCAATATACTAATCCCTCAGGTTCTTTCTATTCTAAAATGAAAACCTTGCCTTCCCTTCTCCTGTACCCCATTCTGTGGAGAAAACCCTTTAATTAATCTTCCACTTATAGGTCACCTAAAAGCCTTGTTCACAAACCTTTTGCTGATCAGCACATGTGTTCCTGCATGCAAATACATATTTCTTCTCCCTATTTTTGAAGATGGTAACGATAGCTTTGACAGTTTCAAGCTGCAAGCATTTTTCCTGAAGAATTAAGAAACCTACATATTTTCAGAAGCCATAAAAAAAAAAAACAAAATTCTTTTTTAATAGTTTAGAAATAAGTTTCTGTTGTTCCAGTCTCTTAATTCTTACAGCGTCTTTGTGCCATTGCTATAAAGAAGCTTTTATTACTAACGTCTACTCATGCTTGATAATTCTTTGGTAGATTTTAGCAAACCTGCTTTTTATGGCAGGGTTATTATCTTAATGTTATGTTGACATTGCTAAATGACTATTGAAGTGATGTTTGTGGTTTTAGGAACTTTCAGGAGAGGAATTACTGCAAAATCCCAAGGGGAACTAAGTACCAAGTTGAGCCAGGCTCAGAAAATCACTTTCCTCGAGAAAGGTCTCATTCTTCTACAGCATTGGCTTAGAATTTGCAAATGCTGTTTTAAAATCCAAATTAGGTGTAATTACCAGATAGGAGTAAGCATCTTATTTCGAACAACAACAAATATACAAAAAAAAAAAAATGGTTTAACTGATTTTAATTCGTCCTTGCTTGCTGCCCAAAGACTTTTATTTGCTCAGTTTTCACATTTGCTGATCAGAAGCTATGATTATTGCATTTTGCTTATTTTCCTTTGCTTTTGTAAATAAGTTTTGTTTTGCTACAGGAGGTCATTCAATATTTATTAACCATGCTAAAATTTGAAGCGACTCATCACTTTACAAATTCTGGTGGGAGAATATTGTCCAACTTGTTGAACATTACAATGATTTATCATATTTGATAGTGCCTGAAGATAATAAAGCCTGTAATCCAATTGTTGAAACAGAAAACACCATGGAGAACAACCCATTAAACACAAATTGGACACACAGAACATTCTGGCCTTTGTTTAATTGGACAGAAGTTATTTGAATTTTGCAACTTTCATATTTACCTCTCTAAAAGAGAAATTTCATCATGTCACTTTCCTATTTAAAAAGACTTTATTGCTATCTACTGCAGAAATATAGTTTTTTTCTGAGCTATACTCACATTGAAACTCATGATGCTAAAGGTGTTGAGGTTAAAATCATGAGAAAAAGGTACATTAAACATGGCTAGATGAAATGCTTAATAGCAGATCTTCTCAGAGACTTTACCTTGCTAATAATGTACATTGTAAATCCCTGGGAGGGGGCTCTGGTAGACAAGTTTCTCCCAGTTATTTAATCACGGATTGTTACCCCCAAAATGGATTCACGTTTGGAGGAACATCTTGAAAGATGTTGACCCGTAGGAATCAAAATCCATATTGTTTCTTGTGACATTCAAGGTCTTTTACTTTTGCCTCAAGGTTAGCTTCAACTATTTCCTTACAGATCTCCCCTGGAGCTGGATCGGGCAGCTCATACTTCCTCAAACCTGGTTCTTGTTTTTTCCAACTCCCAGTCTTTGTTAATGCCTGTCCCTAGTCTAAAAGGCTTCTCCTCTTTTTTCCACTTACCAAATTCTACCCTTCTTTCAAGACCCACCCATTTTCTGAGCTCCTGTAGTGATTAGGGTATTTTTGACATATTTATTTTTATTCATATCTTGTTTACTATTATCTAATTCTGTGTGTGTGTGTGTATTCCCAAAAAGATGGTTAATCCTTTGAGGCCAGGGAGCATATAATTTGTATTTTCTTCTTCTTCTTGAGGTCTACCTGAATTTGACACAATATTTAAAAATACTGCCATTATTTAATTTGTCTATAAATGACCTGATGAATACCTAAGTGTCAGAGATACAGCTAGGAAGAAGCAAACCCATTCCTCGGTGATGACAGGCAAATCCGAGAGTCCCAGATAAATTTCTTTGCATTATTTAGCCTTGCTTTCTCCCTAGAAGGCGTCTGATTTTTCCTTAATACTTAGGTTAGATAGTTTGTTTATTTTCTTTTTGTTAGGAAATAGAATATAAAAAAGTAAGAGAAGGGAAATTTGGGGGGATGCTGAGAAAGAGTTAACCCTAGAGCCACAAATGTCAACATTAAAAGAAAGAAAAAAAAATCTACCGTTTCATATATCCTCAAATTTACACTGAGTTTTAAGTTTTAAGGCCTTAATTCCTTTCTACCTTCGTGATGTGCACATGCCTATCACACACAGAAAATAGGACCCTATCAAAAATAATAGAATTGAGATGGACTTGGGAGATATTTGTTAATTTTATTTGTATAATTAAAAGTAGCAATTCTAAGGAGAGAGCAAAGTCTTTCTCTGCTAAAAGATGACTTGGGAAGCAAATTTGCAAGTGATAATATAGGTTGGTGAAGAAGGAAGCACCAAGCTGATGTCAGGTGCTGTATGTTACAGAAACATCGCTTTCCTCTTACTTAGCTCGGTGACCTTGAGGAGCCCTGGTGGCACAAAGGTTAAGCACTTGCTGCTAACCAAAAGGTTAGTGTTTGTAATGTACCCAGTGGCTCTGCAGGAGAAAGACCTGGCTATCTGCTCCCATAAAGATTACAGCCCAGAAGACCCTTTAGGGCAGTTCTACTCTGTCACAGCAGTGACTGTGAGTCAAAATTGACGCAGCCACAGTCAACAACAATAGCAGCTCAGAGATCCTAGGCAAATATGAAGGCAATTGAAACCCAGCTTCATAAACTCTAAATTGGACTCCATGGTCTCTAAAATCTTACCTAGTTCTAAAATTCTCTGCTTTAATGAAAAAAAGGACTTGTTGCTTCCATTTACTACCAGGTACACTTAGTTAGCTTTTCAAAAATAATTATGCACAGTGGTTATGGCTGCTAATCAAAAGGTTGGCAGTTCAAATCCACCAGCTGCTCCTTGGAAACCCTATGGGGCTGTTCTACTCTTTACTATAGGGTTGCTATGAGTTGGAATGGAGTAGATGGAAACCTTTTTTTTTGTACATGCTTGTAGTATGCAATAACTAGTGGATAAATTAGGGGCATGGCATGGTTGATTACTCTTCTTACCACCTCCTTGCCATATTCATAAGTGGTAACCCAATGATAAGAAGCCCAGGTGGTACAACAGTTAAGCGCTTAGCTGCTAACTGAAAGGTTGGCAGATCGAACCTTCCCGTTGGCTCTGTGGAAGAACGACCTCATTCAAATGGATTTGAGGAGTTCGGTTTTCAAAGAATCGCTGGCCATGTTTCTCTTTCTATTTATAAATTAATCCTAATTAATGCTGTTTTGAATTTCACCATTCTTAAAAGTTTTACACTGATACAAATGAATCATGGCTTTTTAAAAATTTATTTTAAAATAAACCTTTAATTTATGTTTTTAAAAATCAGTCTGTAGTGTGATCTCAAACATCAAGGCAAAATCCCACACTCTCCCCTAGTGATCAAAGTCTGATGACCTCCGAATAACAGAAAACACAATAAGTGGACTTTAGATCACAAGAACAAAAAAATGCCCAGAAGCTACGCAAGTCACTGCTGGTGTTCTTTACTTAGGATCCTTTTTATGATAGAAGAAGAAAGCTTTGGTTGTCAAGAGGCAGCGACTTCCAATTCCTTGGTCTGTAGCTTCAGTCTGAGTAACCAAACAAATAGGTTATGTGTGTACTCAGGAGGAAAGAAAGAAAACCATAGAGGGTGGGGCAAGCCTCAAGGAATAAGATTTGAAGAGCAAAATAAAACAACAGGTCAGGAGCAGAAATTCAAACTTGAAATTGGTAATCATGCCGCTTGTACAATTCAGACAGCGTCAGAGTCCATAGAAAAGGTTATTATTATTTTTTGCAATTATTTGTTTCAGTGATATGAACTGATTTTTTTTTTTTTTTAGGTAAATTGATTTCTGAGTTATGAGGGATGTCGTTTGTTCTCACACTTGAGAAAGTTATTATTTAATTTCCAGAATAATACCATCACTACAGACCAAGAGTGGCTTAAAATCAGGAAATTTTCATGTCAGAATGTATCCTTTCACCATACGTATTCAATCTGTATGCTGAGCAAATAATTCGAGAAGCTGGATATATGAAGAAGAATGGGGCATCAGGATTGGAAAAAGACTAATTAAGAACCTGCAATATGTAGATGACACAACTTTGCTTGCTGAAAGTGAAGAGGACTTGAAGCACTTACTGATGAAGATCAAAGACGACAGTCTTCAGCATGGATTGCACCTCAGTATATAACAAAAATTCTCACAATTGGACCAATAAGTGACACCATGATAAATGGAGAAAATACTGAAGTTCTCAAGGATTTCATTTTACTTGGATACACCATCAACATCCATGAAAACAGCAGTCAAGAAATCAAACGATGTATTGCATTGGGTAAATCTGCTGCAAAAGAGCTGTTTAAAGTGTTAAAAAGCAAAAATGTCACTTTGAAGACTAAAGTGCTCCTGACCTAAGCCATAGTATTTTCAGTCACCTCCTATGCATGTGAAAGCTAGACAATGAATAAGGAAGTCTAAAGAAGAATTGATACCATTAAATTATGGTGTAGGTGAAGAATATTGAATATACTGTGGACTGCCAGAAGAACAAACAAATCTGCCTTGGAAGAAGTACAACCAGAATGCTCCTTAGAAGGGAGGATGGAAAGAATTCATCTCACCTGCTTTGGACATGGCATCAGGAAAGACCAGTCCCTGGAGAAGGATGTCATGCTTGGTAAAGTAGATGGTCAGTGAAAAAGAGGAAGGCCCTTGAGATGGATTGACATAGTGGCTGGAACAATGGCCTCAAAAATGATTGTGAAGATGGCACAGGACCTGGCAGTGGTTTGTTCCATTACACATGAGATCACTATATGAGTCAGAATTGACTAGATGGCATGTAACAAAAATAATAACACAGACCAAGACAACTTTCACTGAAGACCCTCAGTCACTTATAAAAATGTCACAGTGCTCTGCAAAAGAAATATTTTAATTCATTAATTTAGATTCTGCTAATGTAGGAATCATGATTTATTTTTTTTTACACAGTATTTAGCCTGCAGTTTATCTCTCCCTGAAGTTTGTAATGTGAACAGGGAAATTCTTATTTTACCAAAGAAATTAGATTTTTTAAAAGCAGTTTAAAATTTCTAGTAGCAAACAGCTGAACTATATCATTCTTATATTTTTATGAAGTATGTCTTTTTGACAAAACCTTCTCCCTACATTTATTTAACATGATTTTTGTTAACAGTTTCTCATTACTACCACCATCAACTTAACCTACTGTCTGAAAAGAGCACAGGATGTTTAAGCTCAGACATTCATAATGCCTGGAGAGGTTTCTTTCACTGTCCAAATGTGGCCTCGCCTCTTCTGGTCCTTCTTGCCCAATTCTGACACTGTCATCTCCTTCAAGTGAAGCTCATATAATATCACTCTTCCATTCTTCAGTATTCCACATTGCCTACAGAATAATGCACAAATGCCTAGTCCAGCAGTTGACACTACTTTTGACTCCCTCACCCCTCGTTTTAACACATCCTACCACCACCAGTTGCCATCTAGTCTATTCCAGCTCATGGAGACCCCATGTGTGTCACAGTAGAACCGTATTCCATAGGGTTTTCAATGGCTGATTTCTCAGAAGTAGATCTCCAGATCTTTCTTCCCTGCTGCCTCTGGATGGACTTGAACCTCCGTCCTTTCAGTTAGTAGCCAAGAACACTAACTGTTTGCACCCTAAAGCCCATAAAACCTACTCATCATTCTCCAACTCAACTGTACCGTCTTTTCTCCATACTTTTTCTTAGATTCATCTCTTTATCCTTAATGGTGAATTGATGAGTCCTTACTCATTCTCTAAGACTCATCTCTCACCTTTTCCAGGAATCCTTTCAGATCACTCCCACCTGGCAGCATCATCCCCGTTTGTCCTCTGATCGCATCATGCTTGTACTTCTCCAAGAGTACTTACCTGAGCAGGCTTGGGGATGAATTATCTGTAGGGAACCTCCCTTCCTTGTAGGTGGTGAAGATCTCGAGGGCAAGGATTCATGCCTTGCTAGTTTTAGTATTCCTCAAAATACCTGGTACATGCTCTATAGTCATAGTAAATGCCAATAAATATTTTCTGGATTTAATTAAGTAGAATATAATTCATTTTGTTAGTTTCAAAATACTGTTGTAAACCAAACCTATTGCTGACAAGTTGATTCTGTCTCATAGCGACCCTACAGCACAGAGCAGAGCTGCCCCATAGGGTTTCCAAGGCTGTAAATCTTTACTGAAGCACATTGCTTTCAGTTACCAGCCGAATGCTTAACACTGAGCCACAAGGCTCCTCAGAAAATAATATCATAGTCATCTAAAATCTTATATTGAGCATTTTTAAATAATAGCATTTACTCAAGTAATCAAAAAAATTCTGCTTTAGGTGCTACTGATCAAATAGAAAAAAAAAATTAAGCCACATTGTATCTCCCTTAGAAAAATAATTACATTTAAATGGTACAATGAATCCTTCCAGTAAACCAAACAGTATAAGGGGTGTAAATCACTACTATTTTACCCTTCTTTATTTTCAAAAAGAGAAAAGAAAATGGAAAGGAGCTTAGAGAAGTATCTAATCTGATCCTGCTTTGGAAGCAGTTTAAGAGTTTCAGGATAAGACCCTGTATAAATCTGACATTACTGTTGTTATTTTATCCCCTTAAGAACTTTCTTGTGCTCACGTTGAAATATTTAAGATGCTAATGGCATGCCACTAAAATGAAAAAGTACCCGGGGACCAACTTTTCATTCTGTGCTCCTGTTACCAAAAATTCTTCCATTCTCACTGACATATGGGTACCTTGAGTGTGGAGGTATAATACAAGCTAGCAATTACAACTTATCCGCAGGGTTATAATGTGGGGTAAAGTGCAGCCAGAAGTGAGGGCGAGACAAATTTTCAGCCTCTGCTTTAAAGTGTTATTTACAAAACCCCTTGGGAATAATAAGAATTGCATGCATAACCTCCTGAAAATACAAATTAATAATTAGTGCTGAATTGTGAAAATAGCACCCATCAATAAGCACATACAGAAACAAAAGTGCTTATGAAGGTGAAGGAATAATTCTCCTTTTCAAATAAATCCTTCTCTTCCAATCGGACAATTGGGAATTGTTTTATTTACATGTTTTCTGCTCATGGCTAATAATTCTTTCTCCCACATGGAGTGTGTACATGCTGAAGTTTGGAAAATTAAAATTTATGTATATTTACCCCCATTTTTAATTAGCATATTTTATTGAAGAGAAAAATTTAGGTATCTTTTAATATAAAGAAACAAATAGTATTTTAATATCTGTAGCAAGTTCAATGTAGATTTCTAAGCATTCCTTTGCTTCATCGAATAATCACAAAGTTGGTCATTGTATTTCATATTTTTATGGATATGGAAATTTTAGATTAAAACAATTAATTTACATTTGTGACATGAATTCACTTACAAATAAACTTCACCTTTTAGTATAAAATTCAGACTACCCAGACTTTTACCACCTGCCAGGGTAAAAAAAAAAATATGCTCCATACAAAACTATGGGGCTCATCTAGAAAGGATGTTAACAGTTGAAATGGTTTTTCCCAAAGGAGTTTTTGAATATCCTATTGTTATTATGATTTTTATTTCTATTATTGTTTACTCAGAAATTACTATACCTTACTTTTGTATTCTTTGTGATTTTAGAAAATCCGTATACATTATTTCATATTATCTTCACAATTTCGCTTCAAAATAGACAATCCAAGAATGACCAGCTTCATTTTACAGGTGAAGAAACCAAAGTTAAAAGTGGTTATGAGCCTTGCTGAAGTTTGGTTTTAGAGAGTGGGGAACTGGAATTGCAAACCAGCTTTACTGGTGCCTCATCTTGTTTTCCCTCCTCAGCTTTGCCTCTAGTAAGTTAAGCTGCTAACCAAATGGTTGGCGGTTCGAGCCTACCCAGAAGCCCTTCAGAATAAAGGCTCGGTGATCTACTTCCAAAAAATCAACCACTGAAAACCCTATGGATCACAGTTCTACTATGACGCACATGGGTCTCCGTGAGTCGAAGCTGACTTCAGGGCAACTGGTTTAGGCACAGAGAAGCCTGATATCCTTTGTCTAATGGGAAAGTACCAACAGCAACACATTGTTCTTTCAGAGGAAGACTTCTCAGGGACTCCCTTCCCAGGCTGAATATTTGTGTCAACATCGTACTCTCATTAATGAAGTGTAGTTGGTACCCCGGTGTCATACCAGGACTCAGGGCCAGCTTCACTGATGCGAGACTGTGCAGTCACAAAGGGCCCTGCTCTTGGTTTAATGGTACTGTTGCTGTCCTGAAATTCTTAATAATGTTTGAACAAAGGGCCCTGCGTTTCCATTTTGCACTGGGTCCCACAAGTTATGTCAGCAGTCCTGACAACAAGCAGCGAATTGACATCCATTTTCCTAAAACCAACAAAAAAATAATCAGACAACATGAAAATGGTTTCCTGGTGTCATATATACTGATTTTACTGATTTCTACTAATGATTTTACTAAATTCTTTCAGTAGCCCATTTGTTTGGAAAGTGCCAGTTGAGGACGTCCCAAGCCCATTTGTTCACTGAAAGCAGCTAATGCCAAGGTTGGTACCTAACTGAGGGCCGATGTTGAGATGTTAGCCGTGTGACTCCAACAGCACCCTCCCAATGACTAAGAACAGCCTCGTCAGCCAAGTGACCTTAACACGCATGTATTATATGTAGGTTTGTTTTCTATCCCCAGATTCATAGGATAAAAATGGGGTCATATATATTGTATGGGGTTGGCATCATTTTGTCTCTGAGAAAACAAGACAACTAGAAGAATGAGTTTTTGCTTGTTCTTTTTTTTTTTCTTTTTCTTCTCCTTTTCACAATGAAAACCTTAAATTTCCGTGGATATTCATGACCAACTTAAGATCATAAAGAAAACTGATTGCCACCATCACTCTATAAGCCTATGATATGATCTTAATTTTGATGTTTTGTTGACACTTCTTATTTTCCACATTTTAGAAGAAAATTATTTGTGGATTTTTAAACACCATAAAATTGTCTCTTGTTGTGTTCTTTTAAATATCACATTCTGACTTAGGTAAATTTTTCTTCTTTTTGGGGTAGTATCATGTAGATAAGAAGCCCTGATGGTGCAATGGTTAAAGCCATCAACTGCTAACTGGAAGTTTTGTGGTTCAAAACCACAAGTGGCTCTGGGAGGAAAGGCGTGGCAGTCTGCTTCCATAGATATTTATAGCCTTGGAAACCCTATAGGGTTGCTATGAGTTGGAATCAACTAGACAGCAGTGGGTTTGGTTTTGGTTTTGGATTGTGTAGATGAAGCCTTTATAGGGCAGTGGTTAAGAGCTAGGCTGCTAACCAAAAGGTGGGCAATTCAAATCCACCTGCCACTCCTTGGAAAATCTCTGGGGCATTTCTACTCTGTCCTACAGGGTCGCTATGAGTGAAAACGACTCTATGACTGTATGGTTTTTTGGTGTCATGCAGATAAAGAAGCCATGGTGGCACAACTGTTAAAGCACTCGGCTGCTAACCATAAGGTCAGTGGTTCAAGACCACCGCTTGCTCTGTGGGAGAAAGTGTGGCAGTCTCCTTACAGCCTTGGAAATCCTATAGGGCAGTTCTACTCTGTCCTATAGGATCTCTACAAGTAGGAATCGACTCTACAGCAACAGGTTTGATTTTGGCTTGGTGTTTGTCACGTAGATGACAAAACACAGAATTCCCAATCCAATGATAGACTGTTCCTGTATCATTCTTATTCAATTATAATTTTAATTCATGAGCTCTTTCTGTGCTCATATGTAACTTCATAATTACCTTCAGAGTTATGGGAATATTTTAAGTGATATTCTCTTGTATGTATGTGCCTTATTTAATGCCTTCCAGGTTATTGCGTGCACATGCTCCTTTATACACACTCTTCCTCTCTCTGGATCACTTTTCACTGTCCTGCCCCATGAACCCTTATCTTGCCCAGTGACTTCCATGTGTTCCTCAGATCAAGGCTCAGTTTACATGTCATCGCCCCCCACATCAAGGATCAGATTAGTGGCCCTAAGTACTCTGTGCTTACTCCAATCATTGCAATTTCCACACTACATGTAATGGCTTGTTTAATGTTTTTTCTCCTGACTTATACTCCTTCATGGCTGCATTTTCAAAAGCCAACTCTCTTTTCTTGCCTACTACTAAATGGATATTTAACATTTATTAAATGGAAGGAATGAATAAATTACATCCCAGAAGTTACTTCCCAGAAAACTAGTACATTGCCCACCATATGGTACTATCTATTTGGAATTTGAAAAATCATCTCCTTACTCATACAACTGGTTTGACTAAATTCTCTATTTGTTTGTTTTGTTAATTTATCCAGCATATAGGGATTAAGCACCTACAGTGTTCTAGGGATGTTGGTAGGCATTGAATGTATGAGGCATGACCCCTGCTCTGGGGCATCAAAAGAGTAAACTGTGTGGTCCTTTCTAACTACTGTATGAATCATGGTCCATCCTCCTGGTGTGTAGATCAAGATAAGTGACTAGAAAGACATTTGTTTTAACTTTGCTTAGGTAGATTAATATCATGTATGTCAACTTTATCTCCCCTTTTATTTCTCAAACTATTTATAAGAACTACCACCTTTTAACATCTTGAATATACTTTCAATGCATATACTTAGAAATACCTTACTTGGAAAATATTAACATAGGAAATGTCTGCTCTTTAGGAGAAATTATAAGAAAAACTAAGAAGTTCTTATATTGGACAAATAGATTAAATTAGAACTTCACTTAATTCAGTGTGCAACTGAGATTTTAATGGCCCATAAATGGTATGAAATAAATCATTAAGTTTGGTTTAGTGCTATTTATGGACTATCAAAAAATTCATTTGTATTAGAATCATTTCATAGACATTGGGAAAGCCATCAGGATCAAAATTCAGAACCCTGGTTGTGGGCACACCTTTCCATAAATGCTTTCTTTCGTCTCTGCAAAATTGCTGCTTTGCCCTTGTAAACTCCTACTCCAGCGTTTGTATCTATGCTTTATTTTACTCCTTCACTCACTGGTTTTCCTATTTTCTATTTTTGGAACTGAACAAAACTATTTCTAATTTTTTCCAGTTTTTTTTTTTTTTTTTTTTTGAGATTGCCAGGCAACGTATGCTTTAGACAAGGAATAGCTGAGAAGATTCCAAACAGAATCAAAATAGCTAGTTAAAATATTGTGAAATTCTTCATAATCAGTGATGATTATGGAACTACTGTATTGATTATTCACAAAAATCTTACCCCTCGAATATGGCAAATACATATATTCCTCGACTAACAATAAATGAAACATGCCATAACAATAAAAAAACAGACTTTGTCGTGAGGGGACACGGATTTAATTTTGGGTTTCTTTCTTGTAAGTAACTTATTTGGTTGTGATGAGGAAACATTAGTCATAAACTCTAAAGCACTATCAAACCTGTTGCCGTTGCTGTCGAGCCAATTTCCAACTCGTAACAACCTTGTAGGACAAGGTAGAAACGCCCTATAGGGTTTCCAAGTCTGTTACCTTTATTGAAGCAGACTGCCTGATTTTTCTACCATCAAGCAGCTGGTGGGCTCCAACTGCTAACCTTTCAGTTAGCAGCCGAGTGCTTTAAGCACTTTGCCACCAGGACTCAAAGCACTATATTTTAATTATTACCTGTGGACTAATGCCACTTCGATTTTCATCTTCCATGAGTACTTTGCTCAGTACTCAACCTGTCAATGTACTTGCAGATTTAATTTTCACCTTTCTTAATATGAGCCTATTGCCAATAAATGATGCCACTCATTCTATTTGGAAAAAAAAAAAAAAAAAAAAAAACCTATAGAATATATTCTGTGCAAAAGTAATTGAAGTAATGATAGAAATTTATGCATTTCTGAATAGAAACATAGAGGGTACCTAACAGCCTCAGCAACTTGGTACCTAAAATTTAGACAATAACTGAAGAATGCCAAATTAAAACAAAAGGGTTGACAAAGAATGTTGAAAAAAAAATTTTTTTTTAAGGCAGATAAAATTACCCAAATTGAGATATTGATAGGACACCACTATTCCTTTTAAACATGTCAAGGTATCTTTACCAATCGAAATCTCAGTTTGTATGAACATTTCACCCCAATTTAACACACCCTAGAACCCGTCCTGTGGGAATTGGCCCAGTCAGTAGCACCCATGCCTGGGGAAGAGCGCCACCTGCTGTGCTTTGTCAAAATCCTTTGTACGCCGCATGAAATTTCTTGGAGCATCTGCTGACCAGCCACATACAGGGTATTGCAAAGGTGCCTTTCCTTTCTATTTTAGCTTCCTCATCTCAACAGTTTCTCCAAAAACAATTAGTATTTCTCCAGAGAATGTATGATAGTCACAAATTAATAGCTAATTTTTTTAGTAATATTGCTAACATCAGATTAGTCAGTATAATTAAGCTTTACAATAAAACAACATTGAGAATAATGTGCATTTTATTGAATACCCTTTCCTCCCTGGAGCTCTACCTTTGCCATCTTAAATTTCCAGCTTACAGGAACTTATTTCTCTGTAGCATTTGAATAACTTGACCATGTGATTTTCTTTATTATTATTATTATTATTATTTCTCCTCATCATGAAGAAGCACCTCTTCCTTGAGCTAACTCCAATGTTAGATGTTTGGAATAAAGGTTTTTACACTTGGAAGATTGTGGAGCCTAGTGAATTTTAAAATGATAGAGATTTTCTCCACAAATCAATAGAACACAACAATGTGAAGTGAACTCAGTTCACCTTCTCTGCTTCCGCTTTTTCCACTTGGAGCTGTATGCAGAAAATACATTGCTTGACAGCCTGAAGGAGATTCTCTCTCTTTCAGAAGAGTTGCAGATGAAGGCAGAGGTTAATTGGATATTAGCAGATATCTCAAAATGATGTTTCTGCTTCAATTTGGACCTCCAAAGGGTATAGAGGGAAGGATTCAAGTGTCAATTTCCTTTTGTGAAAGACTGATGCTTGGGTTAGGAAATATCCCATGTCAGAGGTACCTCTCAATGTATAAAGCTTTAAAAACAAAATTACCCAGAAAAGTTAAACGGTGCTTGAACTCTAGTTAGAGAAGTTTTGTGTTAATGTCATCCACGACAGGAAAACAAGAAAAAGAAAAGAAAAAAAAAGAGCACAGAGACAAATTTCAGATTTAGCTTTAATTTACACTCGAAGGGTTATATTCTTTAAGAATTTTGATATTGCTGATTGAATATGAATATCAGCCACGACCAACTAGCCTGTGAACAGATCCCCGGAAAGTCTTTTTTGATTCGTCTTCCTCCATTTGTGACTTCAGATGGGCTCCTATTTTGCCTCTTGAGTTTTGTGACAAAAACCCAAAAATATGAAATTTAGTGACACCATTCACATTATGCTGCTAACAGTTACACAAAATATCTTTGTTTAGGGACCTAATAAAATTGGTCATATAAAGAGGAAATGAGATTTTTAATGCAAAATGAAGCTGACAGTGCTCTTCTATTACCCGGGTCTTATTAGGGAAAAATTCTCTGACATCTGTTTATCCCCTGCAGCCAACCTTGTATTCAGAATACAGTAATTGATTCACAGCGTCCACTGGGGATCTAACTGGCTCACTTTTCCACACCGCACTACACAGGTATCTCTGCAGCTAATTCTGAATGTACATCCACATCGTTATCTCCTGGTGAACTGTGACCCTAAACACTTTGGAGGCCCAGATGAAAGTGCTTCCTCCACCCTCCAGTGCTAGGGGTGTAGCGGATTTTGCAGCATGGCAATTCACACAGGACATCCAATCAGAACCATTCCCTTTGAAGCCCTTCTCAGCTGGGAGACCATGAATGATTCATAGCTTCTCTACACAGACTAAAGAGGAAGAGCAAAGCTAGTGTGTATTATTCAGGACTGCATCCTCAATAAGTCTCCATGTTCAGCAAATTGCTACAATGTTTTTTTGTTTTTTTTTTTTGCTTAGTCCTTACTTCCATACAACATCTTTTTTGTGTACAAGTTTTAACAAAGAAAGGTCGTCTGTTTAAGCAAACTTGTTGATTGTGTTAAATCCCGCCCCCCCCCACCTTTAATGAATGTTGGTGCAGTCACAGATTTAGTGCAAAGGAAAGTGTCTGGCAGGGACTGAGGTTCCCGAGGAGGATACTAAGGTCTCAACTTCATAATTAACTGAGAAAAAGTGAATTTGGTGCCAGCTTCCCACGTTTTTGCGATTAGGTTCAAGACATTCATTTCACAGTGCGCCCATGTGCAAAAGTTAGTTTCATAATGTCATGTGCAAAACTAAATGAAATATATTACCCATTGGAAAGTACTTTTTTTGTGAGTCAGGGCTGCTGTGCTGTCCAGGAGGCCAAATGCGGGCCCTTCTCCAGCAGCCACCACACTGGCAGATCACCATGATAACGATTACTAAGCACCTTCCCCGTCCCGGGATTCTGCAGACACAATAACTGGATATTATCCCCCAAAGAAACATCAGTTCTGGAAGCTTCGTTATTAAGCAAGCAGGATTTTCCTTGTGTCATCATTCACAGAGGGTTTATCTTCCCAGCTGAAATATAAGCACCAGGAGAAAACCACAGAAACTCTACCTGAAAGGGATTCTGTCACTCAACATCCTGGAGGTTTTGTTCTAGAAATACCCGTTTTACTTTTACTTGTCACAAATCTTTGGCCCTATATTGGTATTCATATCTATAACCTTGGCATTTCCAAGAATCTTTTAACAACCCCGAACTTAATTTTTTTTCTAAACATCTTTAATTTTACTGTGTTTTTAATATGTGAGAATATTTCCAGAAATAATAGTTGCTAAGAGTTTCCCAGAATAAAATTAACCACAGAGTATTATTTGGTAGTTGGACATAATTTAGTGACAACAGACAAAAATTAAACAGAGATTCCCAAAATGTACGAAAAATAAACGTTTTTAAAATGTGAGACGGCTCTATTTATTAAAATATCCAAAATTATTTATTTTTAGACATAAAACACTATGTTTATTCAAAAATACTGCCTTTAAAAAATAAATACATAAAGGTTTCATCCACCTTAGATCACCTTGCATTTTTTTCTTTCCTTTGGCCCAGGTTCCCATGTGTGTTACCAGATTTGCTCATTGCTTCAGCTGATTGACAGCTATGGTGACAAAAATGCAAATGATATGCAAATAGACATATTAGGGCAGTTCTTTGTAAATAGAATTGCTGGTAATGTACATATGGTACTTTTTAACAATGGGCTTCTACCTCTGTAAATGCAAAACACTCAATTTCCATAAACTATTTTTTATATAACACTCAGGCTTAGTTCAATCATTTTGAAAGCAAAGGTGTTCCATAACTAGATAAGATAGTGAATCATGGGAACAACTTCAATGTACAGACTTCTTTATTCATAATAATATTCACTTAAAATGTTCCAAATGTTATCCAAAATAACATTCACTTGATGTCTCACTTCTTTTATTGTGTGTATATTTCTTATATATATGTGTGTGTGTACATGTATGTGAGATATACATATGTATATAATGTATATACATAATGTGTCTATATATATGTATGTCTGTGTATAATGTGTCTGTAAGAGTGTGCCTGTGTGTGTGTCTGTGTGTGTACAGCTTATGACATTGTCTTAAGATGTGGTCATAACAGTGTTTGGATGAACTCATCTGTCTGTATATTGAATACAGAATCACTTGATTTTGGCTATTATATTTTTTCAGTTCTAAAATTTTTGCTTGGTTCTTGTGTATATTTTCTATTGCTTTGCTAAGACTTTCTATCTTTTTATAGGTTTCAAGAGTGCTCGTGATTGCTTGCTGCAGCATTTTTGTAATAACTGATTTAAAGTTCTTGTCAAATATTGATAACATCTGTCATCTCAGCACTGACATCTGTTGATTGTCTTTGCACATGAGAGTTGAGGTTTTCCTGGTTTTTCGCATGCTGCATACTTTGGGTCTGAATCCTGGATGTTGTGAATATTATGCTATGAGATCCTATGGAGAATGTTGATTTTTTTTTTTTTTTTTGTAGTAGGCAGTAGACCTGGTTAGGTTCAGACTGTAAGTTCCAGCTCACCTCGATGGATTGTCAGCACATTTTTCATCATCTTTGCAGTGCTATTAAGATCTGCCCAGCATATGTGTCACCCAGTCTGGGATATAGTGGCTGATCTACCTCTTAGTTCAGATCTCAGTATGCTAAGTAGCATAGATCCAGGCCTGTGAGCTTAAAGGTGAGACGACAAATTCATAATCAACTTTATGGAATTGATTTCTCCAGTTCATCCTCTCCATAATCTCCCCTGTTACCTGGAACTCATTTTTTTTTTTTTTTTGGTCTTCTGACTAGTTAGCTGGGCCTTTACTCACCCTGCTGTTCTGTGCACTGCTGCAACTGTGTCTGAATCTGAGGCCAAAGGACAGGAAGACAAGAAAAAAATAGGTTGACCCAACTTTCTTGTAACCATAATTTCACTGTATATAGAGAAGCATTCCCCTTCCTCAGAGTTGTGGCTCCTGTGACCTCCCATTTCCAACCACAGCCACTGTCACCACAGGTTTGCATAGGACTGGGGTGTTGGGGAATGGAGAAAAAGAAAATAAATAAAGGATTCTCACATTCACTTTGTGTGTCTTGAGTTTCCTTCCCTTCTCTTCAAGTGAGAACAGAGGGCTTCTCTTGGAGCCCTTTCTCTCTACATGCCTGTGCCCACTTGCCTGTTGGCCAAGGAATGTTGGAGGAATAAAGAAACAGTAAACTCTGGGTGGTACACTGTTATTATAATTCTGGTCCTCTTCCCCAAGCCATCTGCTACTATTTAGTTTTCAGAGACCTCAAATAGATGCTCCATGCATTCTGTTTAGGTTCTATGGCTGTATTCAGTGGGAGTGACGGGATGGAGTGTATTTTCTCTGTCTTACCCAGAACTAGCACTCTCTAAAAAAAAAAAAAAAGCACTCTCTAGACACTTTAAATGTAAGTACATTCCTGGTGTCAATCACCAGAGGAGAAACTGGATTTTGTCATATAGAAATCAGAATTTATAAGGAAGTGCTAATTCAATTTGCACTGTGGGTATCTGTGCCTCTTGGTGTAGACCACATGCAGATGTCAAGAAGTCTAGAAAGAAGTTGCAGAGTGCTTGTGTGATAGATGGTACTCTCCACATGAAATCAGACATAGAGTCAAGATTAAAGCAGTAATCTCTATGTCATAAGCTTGTCCCTTTATCTCTTTTTTCCTGTTTATTTTTCTTTAAAAATTAATGGAATCTTGTGAAAGTCCCATCTCAACTTGTCTGTGAAAAAGGGAAACAGTAAAATGAGGATTCACTTCAACAATCATTCCACAAATATTGATGGAGAACTTGTAAGTACTGACACTGTCCTAGTCATGCAGACAAAAAACAAAAGCAAAGGAAACAACAACAAATTCTCTGATTTTATGATGTTTACATTCTCAGGATATTTTAGATTTCTTATTTTCAAGATATTTCTTACAGGTGTAATAAACAGGCATGATAGTATGCTAGCTTCTAAGGAATAAGTTTGAGTAAGTGACCAAGAAAGTGATAAGACACCAAGGAGAATGTAAACCTGAGGTGGACAGAGGGGACCTTAGGTGGGTCACCTTAGCCCTTTTTAAAGACAGCATTTCCTTTCTATGCTAAACCTTGGAAATTCTGGACTCTTATTAAAATCAGTGACAGCTTCATTTTCCTAAAAAAAAAAAAAAAAAAATTCATTGGTCGTTACGAATTTCTTACAGTGATTACTATACCTCAACAATTATATTTTCCTAAATTGCCTGCAACTTGCTATACAAATGTTCTAAATCCTTGCTTACTTTGTCCAAGAACTGGGCTAAGTAATGGAACCAGAAAGATAAATAAATGATGGTTCCAGTATTCAAAGAGAGCACAATCTAATAGGAGAGATTGACATTATTTCAAAATAATATAAGTACTAAGATCACAGTTTTTATTCTGTGCTAAGGGTGCTTTGAGGACGAAAATTTAACCAAACCTAAAGTGAGTCTTGAAAAGACAGTTGAAGGAAGATGAGAAGTGCATTTATTTCAGGCAGTACCAACAAGGTAAATAATAATAATAATAAAAAAAAAAAACAGAAAAAACAAGACCTGAGACAGTATTATGCTTTTGTATGATAGGATAAAATTTGGTGGAGGAGAATCTAGGTTTGAATGCCAGATCAGTCATTTACTGGTTACGTGATCTTGGGCAAAACAATTCTCTTCTTCAAGCCTCAGTACCCACATCTGTAAGATTGAAACAAATATTATCTACTTTAAGGATTGTGAGGATTGAATGAGGTAATAAATGTAAGGTGCTTAGCACAGTGATGAGAACTAAATGTGTGCTATGCTCATGGTTTCTCTCTTCTCCGTCTTCATATTATGGTAATAATAATTACTATTATTGTTATTTTCAAAGTGTTTAGTATGAGACAGAAAGAGATAGGAGAGAGGAAGAAAAGAGAGGTAGGGGCTAGAGGTTAGATAAGGTCTTGTACAGGTCTTATCCTGTTGTTTATGGGAAGAAATTGAAATGCTTCAACATGGCGCAGACTGCATTTTCCATAATGGTTTTACAGTTAACAGGGAAGAGAGAAGTTTGGAAGTAAGGGGGAAAAAAAAACACGGAAACTAAATAAAATGGATCAGATACTGATGAAGGGTACTGGAAATAAGGTAGTGGAAAAATAAATAGAAGAGTGGTACTGATTTAAGAAACTTTTTAAGTAATATTAAACCAAAAACATCAAACCCGTTGCCACTGAGTCAATTCTGACTTATTAGCAGCAATTTACGGTAGTGTGTAGGGAAGGCTAGGGAAAGGAGAAAGAGTAGAGTGATTCCCAGGTTCCTATTTCCTCTGAGTGGATGAGTGACGGCATGATGAAGCAGAATACCAAAGGAGAAATAGTTTGTGGGTAAGAGACCATGAGCTTACAACTCAAGTATGAGTTTGAGGTCAGCATAAAAATATACCACAAAACCGTTGCTATAGAAATAGTCCAGAGCCCATGAGAGAGACGAAAACTAGAGCTATAAATCTAGGAGTGGTATGGATGGTGGAATATTCCATTAAGAGTGGGTGAAAAAAAAAATGGTAGAGTGGAAAGAGCAGTGGGCAAAGAATTGAATCCGTGGAAGATAAATGTTTAAGGAATAGAAAATAAGCATACATTACAAAAAGGAAATAGATAAGAACACTCAGAAAGACAGAAGAGGGATCTTGAGAGGATTGTGTTATGGAAGCCTAAGTGGAAAAGAATATCCTGAAATAATAGGCAAAGCAGAAATGATCAATGGAATCCAAACTGAAAACAATATCCGTTAAATTGGACTGCACACAGGTATCTGATAACCTTTGCATGAGCCATTTTGGAAAAGTGGTAATGAAAGAAGCAGTGAGCAGAGAAGTAAAATGAAAAGCAAATAAGGTAGTAGAGACAACTTGGATGCTATTTCAGAGTAAAACAGAGAGGTTTATTAACAGTTTAAAAGTGGCTCAAACTGAGAACCACACAGCTCAGGAAAACGAAGCCATGAAGTTCAAGGAGTGATAATCACACAAACATTTTTAATAGGGTTTAGACAAAGAACAGAGGCTAAAATATTGCAATTGGTTAGAAAGAAATTCATCATAGATTTCAGAAGTGTGTGTAGACAGGGAGTACATGGGAAATCAGAGGACAATAACAGGACAAGCTGGCCTGGGAACATGCTATTAAAGCTACTTTCTCAAGCATGTCTTTTCCTGGGGTTACATTGTAAAGGAGATTGCATAGCACAAGCATTTCTTGAGAACATTATGCACAAGTCAAACTGCATTGTTTCAACATGCTAGACAAGATAAGTTGAAAATAACTTGCTTTCAGCAATGTATTTTCTGAAAGCATCCAGCATAAGGGGGTTTCAGATAATCATTTGTGTCCCAATCCCCTCTGGGAACACATATGCAGGAAGAGTGTGGTCTTGACCACAGAGGTTAAACACACACACACACACACACAAACATTTCCTTAGGTACAGAGTTAATTCTTTAGATACAGCCATAGATATGGGCTAAATGTTACTTTGCCATAGCAGAAGCAGGAATGGAGTCTAGTCTCAGCGTTTTTACTTAGGCTGAGTGCTTCATTTTAAGTGCTCTTAATCATTCCCTCGTTTTGATTAAGGATTTCTATGCCCAGCCTATGATTGCCGGGCACAAGAACATTTCTTCTACATAGATTTTGATGGCAACACTTCATCTAGGTGGCTGTGCACTACGGTCAGCCTTAAGACACCAGATGCTACTGCTGTCCTTCAATAGCCTATTTAGACAAACTTGGAGACTACTTTTAGTAGTTGGGCCATATCTGTAGGGGCTGGGAACCACCGGTCCCCTTCACCATACTATGGCTGGAAATTCTGCTTCAGTGACCAAACTTGAGGGAGTTACAGAGAGAACCACATTAGGAGAATAACTTGGCTATTCCACAGGCTAATCTAGGGTGTGACTACTTTTCTATCTTGTTACAAAAGTGAGCAGAGCCAATGTTCATGATTCTCTGGATGGCTATCATTTTGGTATTTTGAGTAATAATATTAGCCCTATATTTCATACAATATCTGACAGTTCTGATAACTATTACAATAATAATAAATATTTTTAACCCAGTTAACAATATAGATCTAATCCATGATCTAATCCTTGAGTGTAGTCAGCTGAAAATAGAAAAGGGAAGTTGGACACAGAAGTATTTGAAGCCAAGTGTCCAATATCTTGTTCTACTTCTGCTGAAGTATTTATCCAAGTACAGCAGGAGGTATTGACAACTGTACAGTTTCCTCCTTGTTGGGCTAGAAAAAAATTAAGGACAATTCTATTATCCAGTAAAACTTCAAAGAACTTAGGGACTTCTGTTTTGCTTCTATGCTATCACCAAAGTTATCAGTTAGTTGTAGCATGTTGTTGTTGTTAAGTGCCACCAAGTTGATTCCAACTCATAAAAATCCAGTTCCAAACCCAGTGCCATCAAGTTGATTCCAACTCATAGCAACCCTATAGGACAGAGTAGAACTGCCCCATAGAGTTTCCAAGGAGCGCCTGGTGGAATTCAACTGCCGACCCATTGGTTAGCAGCTGTAGCACTTAACCACCATGCCACCAGGGTTTCCATTCCAGCTCATAACTACCCTATATACAACAGAATGAAACACTTCCAAGATCTGCACCATCCTCAGTCGTTGCTAAGCTTGAGCCCATTGTTGCAGCCACTGTGTCAATCCAACTCATAGAAAGTTTCCCTCTCTTTTGCTGACCCTCTACTTTACCAAGCAAGATGTCCTCCTCCAAGGACTGGTCCCTACTGATAGAGGTTCAAAGTATGTGAGAAGTTTCGCCACCCTCACTCCTAAGAAGCGTTCTGGCTGTACTTCTTCCAAGACAGATTTGTTCATTCTTCTGGCAGTCCCATTGTATAGTTAATACTGTTTGCCAACACCATAATTCAAAGGCTGTGGTCTTTGATCTTCCTGAGTAAGTGCTTCATGTTCTCTTCACTTTCAGTAAGCAAAGTTGTGTTATCTGCATATTGCAGGTTGTTAATGAGTCTTCCTCCAAACCTGTCGGCACGCTTTTCTTCATATAGTCCAGTTTCTCGGATTATTTGCTCAGCATACAGATTGAATATGTATAGTGAAAGGATACAACCCAGATGCACACCTTTCCTGACTTTAAGCTATACAGTATCCCCTTGTTCTGTCTGAACAACTGCCTCTTTATCTATGTACAGGTTCCTCATGAGCACAATTAAGTGTTCTGAAATTCCCACTCATTGAAATATTATCTATAATTTGCTATGATCCATAGAGTTGGATGCCTTTGCATAGTCAATAAAACACAGGTAAACATCTTTCTGGTATTCTCTGTTTTTAGCTATGATCCATCTAACTTCAGCAATAATATCCCTGGTTCCATACCCTCTTCTGAATCTGGCTTGAACTTCTGGCAGTTCCCTGTTGAAGTACTACTTCAGTCACTTTTGAATGATCTTCAGCAAAACTTGACTCACGTGTGATATTAATTATGTTCAATAATTTCCACATTGAGTGGGATCACATTTCTTTGGATCTCTTCCAGCCTCTTGGCCAGGTAGCTGCCTTCCAAACTTGTTGGCATAGACCAGTGAGCACTTCTAGTGCTGCATCCTTTTGTTCAAACATCTCAGTTGGTATTCCTTCAATTCCTAGGGCCTTGTTTTTTGCCAATGCCTTCAGAGCACTTTGTACTTCTTCCTTCAGTACTATCGATTCCTGATCATATGCTACCTTCTGAAATGTTTGAACATAAACCAATTCTTTTTGGTATAGTGACTCTGTGTATTCCTTCCATCTTCTTTTGATGCTTCCTGTGTCATTTAATATTTTTCCCATAGAATCCTTCAGTATTGTAACTCAAGACTTCAATTCTTTCTTTAGTTCTTTCAGCTTAAGAAATGCCAAAGGTGTTCTTCCCTTTTGGTTTTCTAACTCCAGGCCTTTGCACATGCCATTATAATACTTCACCTTGTCTTCTTGAGCCACCCTTTGAAATCTTCTGTTCAGCTCTTTTACTTCATCATTTTGTCCATTCACTTTAGCTACTTGACTTTCAAGTGCAAGTTTCAGAGTTTCTTAAGACATCCACTTTGGTCTTTTCTTTCTTTCCTGTTTTTTTTAAATGACTTCTTGCTTTCTTCATGTATGATGCCCTTGATGTCATTCTACAAATGGTCTGGTCTTAGGTCATTAGTGTTCAAGGCGTCAAATCTATTCTTGACATGATCTCTAAATCCAGGTAGGATATACTCAAGATTCTGCTTTGGTTCTCGTGCACTTGTTCTAATTTTCTTCAGCTTCAACTTGAACTTGCATATAAGCAGTTGATGGTCTGTTCCACAGTTGGTCCCTGGCCTTGTTCTGACTGATGATATTGAACTTTTCCTTCCTCTTTTTCCATAGAATAGTCAATTTGATTCCTGTGTAGTCCATCTGGCAAGGTCCATGTGTATAGTCACTGCTTGTGTTGTTGAAAAAAGGAATTCACAATGAAGTCTTTGGTCTCGCAAAATTCTATCATGTGATCTCAGGCATCATTTCTATCACCAAATCTATATTTTTCAACTACCCGTCCTTCTTCATTTCCAACTTTTGCACTCCAATCACCAGTAATTAGCAAAGCATCCTGATTGCATGTTCGATCAATTTTAGACTCCAGGAGTTGATAAAAGTCTTCAATTTCTTCATCTTTGACCTTGGTGGTTTGTGTGTAAATTTGAATAATAGTCATATTAACTGGTCTTTGTAGGTATATGGATATCACCCCATCACTGACAGCATTGTACTTCAGGATAGATCTTAATATGTTCTTTTTGACAAGGAATACAATGCCATTCCTCTTCAAGTAGTCATTCCCAGCATAGTAGACCATAAGGTTGTCTGATTCAAAATGGCCAATACCAGTCCACTTCAGCTCACTAATGGTTAGAATATCCATGTTTATGCATTCCATTTCATTTTTGACAATTTCCAAATTTCCTATATTTATACTTTGTACCCTCCAAATTCCAATTATTAATGGATATTTGGAGCTGTTTTTTTCTTTTTTGGTTGTACCACATCTGCAAATGAAGGTCCTGAAAGTTTGACTCAATGCACATCATTAGGGTTGATTCTACTTTGAGGTGGCAAATTTTCCCCAGTCTCCTTTTGAGTGCCTTCCAGCCTGAGGGGTTTATCTTCCAGCACAGTATCAGACCATGTTCTGCTGTTATTCATGAAGTTTTCACTGGCTAGTTCTTTTCAGAAATAGATTGTCAGGTCCTTCTTCCTAGTCTGTCTTAGCCTGGAAGCTCAGCTTAAATCCATCTGCCATAGGTGACCCTGCTGGTATCTGAATACCTGTGGCATAGCTTCCAGCATCACAGCAACATGCAACCCCCCACAGTATGACAAACTGACAGACACATGGGGGAGTTGAAGCATTGTAGTAGATAAATTGTGAATAGATTTTTCAAGTTCAGGAATGCCAAGATGGGGTAGGAGGCTTTGAAGAAATGTCCATCCATCTCTGTGTCTGTCCATTATAGAGTTCTCATTAGATCCTGTAACATACTCTCTGGATATCTAGAGGGACTTCTAAAAGACCTAATATACATTGACCAGTCATATCCTAACCATCCAAGGTACAGGACTCATCATTTGAATTTGGATTGGCAATGTTTGGGAATCTTAATTCTCCACACAAAATATGTGTCCAAAGGGGGCACATATTATGCCAATTCCAGTTTATTTGGGAGAGGGATGTTTTGGTTTATTTATTCAAGCCTATTTTCCTTTAAGGAATTGTTACAAATAGGCAATCATCCTAATCTTAGCCAATTCCACATCGTCAAATTTCCTGCAAAAGCTGCCTTTTAAAATTTGGGAGGGGCACTGTATGAAACTAAGCCCTCATTTTTATAGTCTGAAGGGTTCCAGCCAGCTTTAGAACAATCCTTAACTCCAGTCTAGATTGGAGTGAAACAAGGGATCTGAGGTTGAGCTAATAGCCTGGGAGGATGCCAGTCTTCACCTTGAGGGGATGTTAAAGTTGATGGTAGCAGGAGGAACAAAACTGTAATTCAGTATAGGAGAAGCTAATGGATCAGAATTCTGCGAGGCCAGATTTTAGAATTTGATGACAGATCCAACAGTCAGACAGGTTATTAGTACTAGTGACTGACTTGGCTATTCTAACATATTTTTATGTCATGTATTAATGATGGTTACGGAGAATAGTAAGAGAATATGGAAGAAAAGCTCCGTACTGTGAAAACAGTAACCAAAAATAATATAGTAAGGGAAGAGTCATAAGATTTATAGTGATTCCAAAATAAATTTCTCCCTCAAAGGCATGTGTACTATTTCTAACAGGAAAACAGTGACTGTAATGATTAGTAGAATGATGATGATTGATGTAATATTATCGAATAATTCTGGAATGAAAACAACTAGTTAAAAATTACTAATCTATGAATCTTAACTTATAGAATAAGGCAACTTCAAAGGCTATAAGTGTTAGGCAGGGGTAACATTCATCTAGTGGGGACATAAAGAATTAACACCATGGAGGGAAATTTTCCGATACAGGAGTATGACAACCTAAATGCAATTCTATAAGGATCGACCACACCAGTAGAAACAGAAGTCCAAGGCCTTCAACAGCCTGCATAACACGTGGTAAAGAAAAGAATGGATGCAAATTGGAAAGTAAGAGGTGGCAAATTACCAATCTATAAATTTCAGCTTATAAAACAATGCCACTTTAAAAACTATAACTATCAAAGGGCAACTAATTCAGGGGTTTCCACATGGCATATCTTACCAGGGGAAAATACCAACTCAGTGAAGGATAATCAAGATAAATAGCAAAGATTATAAAGCTTAGTCCAATAATCTCAGCTGCCTGCATGAAGTGTGATTCTGTGGTCTCAGATGGAGCTGTCAACTTCTGTCGAAGTCATTGGCTTTGGTCCACTGGGGCGGTTGAATTTCAGTTTGAGTCCTTTAGTTGGCTGGACAGTCCAAAGGAGCTGCAGTCTTCTTGAATTGGGAGAAGTGTATTCAAGTCTTAACTCCCTGTAATTTAGTGGCATAAGGATTAGTAAGGAGAACAAAATACAATTTTTTCCAATAAGGCTCCAGGGAAAATTTGAGCTGATTTCTTTCTAATATACATAGCCCCCTGGAACAATAGCAGGCAGGTTTTGGGGTTTTGGTTTTCATTCATCAAGGACTTATTTAACCTGTGAAAACATTTCTAAGAGTATTGGATTAAAGATTGACAATATTTAACAATATTAGAGTCAGTATAAATGACACAAGAGAGGCCATTTGATTTTGAAGAATTCTTTTTTTCATCACAGTCATATCAGCATCCATTTCTTGGAGTCTGAGGCATTTCTGAATATATTTTAGTCAGTACCTTGACTTGAGCCATAACATCTTTTAATTCATTGGATATTCTGTAAATAGCATAATGTTATAAGGTAACCCTGGTGGCGCAGTTGTTAAAGAGCTCTACTGCTAACCAAAAGGTCAGGAGTTCAAAATGACCAGCGGCTCTGTGGGAGAAAGAGGTGGCACTCTGCTTCTGTTCAGGTTCACAGCCTTGGAAACCCTGTGGGGTTGTTATGAGTTGGAATCAACTCAACGGCAATGGGTTTGGTTTGGGGTTTAGCATAATGTTATTAGTTACCGAAATAAGTTATTTTTATATTAAAAGATGGAAAGGAAAATAAAAATGGTTTCCAATATCTGGAAATTAGATCACTGAACATCAGCAATATTTTCAAAAAAGCCATATTGTAATACTTTCAGTTTATTCAGTCCCACGTAGGTAATTTTGGTTCCATGCTGTTCTGGATCAGCAGGAACTTGAAAAACCCTGTCAGTTTCTATATAAGAATCTTGATTTAGAATCTAAAAATCTTGATTTAGTTCAATTGTATTCATGTTTAAAATATTATAGTCCTCTTTATGAATCCGATATAGTCCATTCTTCTTGTGTTTTCGGTGAATCAGCAAGGTAAAATTTATCTGTGAATGATAGACTTAAAAATGGCTATGGTTAACTTATAATAATAATTCTTAAAAGTGAAAAGACCTGATGGAAATTAACTACAAAAGTAATGCAAGCTAAGTAAAGTTAAATAAAAGCTTTAGACAAAAAAATCTCTAACCATAATGATTAACCTAATTTTCCAAAGAGCTTCAGATATAACACTAATAATCTCGAGACATTGTACTATGTAGTCAGGGTACATGAAGAGCATATTAAGATTAAGTCTCTAAGCATTTGAATGGTACTAAAAAAATTATGGGTAGATGTTGTGAATTCCCTAATTAAAAACATTGGCTTTAATGACACTAGATTTAAAAGAGACAAAGTTGTGACCAAGTCAACAATTGAAATCATAAAATTATGACATAATAGTATGTGCTTGCTGTGCAGCATTAGGTAAACATTACTGATATATAAACTTTTATTTAAAGAAAATTTGGCACTTTTCCTGACTCGACAACACATTCTACATAGCTCATAACCTATTTTAAAAAATCTTTATTTTATTTTGTTTTTTTATAAAACAGAAACAAACCCTATACAGCTATGAAGTTTTAAAGTTGTCAGGAGTTATTATAGATTATTGAGAAACAGTGCTTAAATTATTCAAACCAGAGATTCCAAAGGTTAAAAACCCTAGTCTTTTTTTTTAAAACCATATGGCTTTGTTTTGATCCAGGAACTCATCCTTTTGAACTCTTGCCTTTAAGGCAGATTGCATGAAGAATAAAATTAACTTTTCAACTTAGTAATTAAGGAAATTTTGTTATCTTAACAGTAAGAAATCCATTTCTTTGTTTTATATCTATTTGACATTAAAAGCTCTTAAAAATTCTTATGAAATAACCCATCAAAACTTCTATTGTAATAAACAAGAAGCTCAATCATATCGAACAAAATGTTTAATAAATCTTTTAAGTTTCTTGTCTTTGTAATATATTTCTTATAGTATAACCATCTAAGTGACAAACACATTTACTGTTAAACCCTGTGTTGGTCAACTAGTGCTGCTATAACAGAAATACCACAAGTGGATGTCTTTAACAGAGAAATTTATTTCTTCACAGTAAAGTAGGCTAAAAGTCCAAATTTAGGGTGTTAGCTCCAGGGGAAGGCTTTCTCTCTCTGTTGGCCTTCTCATCCATCTTCCCCCAGATTAGGAGCTCCTCTGCACAGGGAACCCAGGTCCGTAGGATGCACTCTGCTCCTGGTACTGCTTTCTTGGTGATATGAGTTCCCCCACTTTCTGCTTGCTTCTTTTTCCTTTTATCTCTTGTGAGATAAAAGGTGCTGCAGACCACACCCCAAGAAAACTCCCTTTACATTGGATCAGAGATGTGACCTTAGTAAGAGTGTTACAATCTCACTGTAATCCTCTTTAACATAAAGCTACAATCACAAAATGAAGGACAACCACACAATTCTGGGAATCATGGCCCAGCCAAATTGATACACACATTTTTGGGGGGACATAATTCAATCCATGACAAACCCAAATACACATGAAAATACATATATATATATTTTCCTGTAGCATAAGTTTAGCCTTCCTTCTTTAGTATTTTAACTTTGTATTTTTCTCTGGCCTCCTACAACTTTCTGTATCATCTAATTTTTTTCCTATGCTTTTCTCTTTCTTATCATGGAACCATTAGTTTCTTTCATTTTAGTGCAAAATTACTAATTTTTTCTTTAACAAAACATTCCATATATTCAATTTCTTCCATGCATCTGTCAGTTTGTTGTATTGTGGGGACTTGTGTATTGCTTTGATGCTGGAAGCTATGTCAGTGGTATTCGAATACCAGCAGAGTCACCCATAGTGGACAAGTTTTATCTGAGCTTCCAGAATAAGACATATTAGGAAGAAGGACCTGGTGTTCTACTTCTGAAAAAAATTATCCAGTGAAAACTTTGGCAACAGCAGCAGAACATGGTCTGATATAGTGCTGGAAGATGAGCCCCTCAGGTTGGAAAGGACTCAAAATAGGCAGTGGCTGCAACAATGGGTTTAAGCATAACAACGATTGTGAGGATGTTGCAGGACAAGGCAGTGTTTCATCCTGTTGTATGTAAGGTTGATATGTGTCAGAACTGACCCAATGGCACCTAACAACAACAACATATTCAATTTAGCTTAAGTTACTTAAAAAGATCTTAGAAACTACTTTAAGTTAACATACTGTAAAACATAAAAATCTATCAAAAAAATTCACCTTCATCAATTCCTTGAAATATTTGGACTATTAAACTTACATTAGTGCTTATTTATGATTAAAACAATCAGTGTAAGTTCTTTAAAGAAATATTATAATCTAATTTAATAATAATACCATCTGGAGGTAAGAGATTATTGTATTTTCATAACCTTGCCTTCTGCATGCTTTATAGGAGCGTTTAGAGAAACAATTTATCCTTTTTGGTGCATTTTTCAAATATATCAATTTATATGAAAGTTTTTCAAAATGGCTATTAGAAGCCCAAGCACACTAAGCAGTTTTTCTAAGACTTAAAAGACTGCCTCACAAGGAAAACAAAACAAAAAAAAACTAACTACTGCCAGTCATAGTTTTCTGAGACAAGATACACAAAAACTTAAACACAAAATGTGGCAAAAACTACATAAATTTACCTGTCTGTGAGGCTAGCTAAGAAACCAGGCTTATACAATACTATGCAAGACAAATATATAAGGCATCGTTTTTGAACCTAATTTATTTTGCCTGCTAGAGACCTAGTCTCTTATTTTAAATACATTATTCTCTCTAATAGGAAAGTTCTTAAAAGTGGCTCCTAATTTAACAAACTGCTGTTAGAGAGTTAAACAAAATTCCAAATACAAAGGATCAAAAATAGATATCTAACTAAGAAGGTCAAATTTAGGTGCCCTTAGATTCTAATTCACTGCACAGAGAGCTTAAATTTGTTTAAGTCAAATGCTGTGTATGTGAATGATTAGCTGGTGTGCTTTATGGTCGGAATTGACTCAACAGCAACAGGTTTTTTTTTTTTTCTTTTTAATATCCATCAAGATAGAAAACATTCCTGTGAAAAACAGTTAACCTTTGCTTCACAGTATTTTATAAAAGGAGGAAACACACCTGAAAAAACCTTAATAGGTGTTTAGAGAAAACACAGGGAGTTCACACTACCAAACCCAGCTAAATTCAAAGTGAAAATACTTGACAAATCTGTTAAACAGACTCGACTGGACCAAGCCACAACTCAAAGTGAAAACACCTAATGAACTCCTCAAATAGGCTCCATGGCAAACTGAGGGTAAAAGAGACAAAAGGCCATTAACCTTTTAAAACAAAATTCAGAGCACTTCAAAGAGAAGAAGGTGGAGGTCCTGACTGGAAGTGCTTGCCTGGGAGAGCGGGGGAAGAAGATTAAGTAAAAGGGGCTTGTATAGACACCATGCTCTTGTTCCGTGGCCCACCAGGGTTGCAACCAGCAAGTTACTTTGGATCCCACGTCACTGACACCAAAATGTTGTGGAGAGAACTCGAACGCTCTTTCAGAGTAAAACAGAGAGACTTATTAAGGGGTTAAAAGCAATTTGAACTGAGAACCACACAGCTCATGAAAATGAAACCATGAAGTCTGAGGCATCATAATGACACAAACATTATCATAGCGTTTAGACAAAGAATGGAGGCTACAATATTGTGATTGGTTAGAAAGAAATTCATCATAGATTACAGAAGTGTGTGTGGACAGGGTACACAGGAAACCGCAGAACAATGACAGGACATGCTGGTATGGTAACATGCTATTGAAACTGTTTTCTCAAGAATATCTTTTCTTGAGGTTACATTGTAAAGAAGATTGTATGATGCAATAATTTCTTGAGAACATATAGAAGTCAAAACGAATGTTTCAACATGGTAAGCAAGATAAATTGAAAATGACTTGCTTATGGCAAGATATTTTCTGAGAACATCCTGCATAAAGGGGTTTCAGATAAATATTTGTGTCCCATCTGCCTCTGGGAACATGTTTGCGGAAAGAGTGTGGCCCTGACCACACAGAAAAAAACATTTCCTGAGTTACAGAGTTAATTCTTTAGATACAGACATAGCTGTGGCCTGAAGGTTACTTTCTCATAGCAGAAGCAGAAATGGAGCCTAGTCTCAGCTCCTGAATCAGCACTTGAACCTATGCCAAATGCTTCATTTTATTTATTATTATTATTTTTAAATGTGCTTTAGGAACAAATTACTTTCCCATTAAACAATTAGTACACATATTTTTTCATGACATTGGTTGCCAACCCTGCAGTGTGTCAACACTCTCCCCTTCTCAACTTCGGGTTCTCCATTTCCATTAGTCCAGCTTTCCTGTCCTCTCCTGCCTTCTTATCCTTGCCCCTGGGCTGGTGCACACATTTAGTCCTATGTACATGATTGAACCATGTGTGTTATTGTTTGTTTTATAGGCCTGTCTAATCTTTGGCTGAAGAGTGAACCTCAGGAGTGACTTCAGTACTGAGCTAAAAGGGTGTCTGGGGGTCATACTCTCCGCATTTCAGATCAGTAAGACTGATCTTTTTTGTGTGTGTGTGTGTGAGTTTGAATTTTGTCCTGCATTTTTCTCTACTCTGTCTGGGACACTCTATTTTGATCCCTATCAGAGCAGTAGGTGGTGATAGCTGGGTACCATCCAGTTGTGCTGGATTCAGTCTGGTGGAGGCTGTGGTTGTAGTCCATTAGTCTTTTGTACTAATCTTTCCCTTGTGTCTTTGGTTTTCTTCATTCTCCCTTGCTCCAGATGAGGTAGGACCAGCAGATGTATTTTAGATGGCTGCTCACAAGCTGTTAAGATCCCAAACTCTACTCATCAAAATGGGATGTAAACATTTTCTTTAAAAACTTTCATATGCCAATTGAGCTAGATGTCCCCTGAGACCATGATACCCATCCCTGAGCCCAGTAATTTGGTCCCTCAGGGAGTCTGGTATGTCTTTGAAGCTTCTATGACTTTGTCTTGGTCAAGTTGTGCTGACTTTCTCAGTATTGTATACTGTTTTACCTTTCACCAAAGTTACCACTTATCTATTGTCTCCTTAGTGTTTTTCTCTCCTCACTCCTCCTCTCTCTTGTTACTATCAAAGATTTTATTTCTTTTTGCGTGTAAACCCTTTCTTGAATTAATGATTAGATTTTCCATCTGGTTAAAGAATGCTATTGGTATGTGAATCAGGATTGCATAGTATTTGTAGATTGCTTTGGGTAAATTAACATTTTCACAATGTTAAGTCTACCTATCCATGAGCATATTTTTCCAATTTTGTATGCCTTGTTTGGTTTCTTGCAGTAGTGTTTTATAGTTTTCTTTGTATAGGTCTTTTGCAACCCTAGTTAGATTTATTACTAAGTAATTTATTTTTTTAGGGGCTATTATAAATGGTATTGCTTTTCTGATTTCCTTTTTTGTAGTTCTCTTTATTGTGTATAGAAATCCAGTTTATTTTTGTAGGTTTATCTGGTATCCTGCATCCTGCTACTCTGCTGGATCTATTAGTTCCAGTACTTTTCTTGTGAAGTCTTTAGGGTTCTTTATATGTGGTGTCATATCATTGGTGAATAAGGATAGTTTTACTTCTTCCTTACCAATTTGATGTCCTTTATTTATTTATTTACTTGCCTTATTGCTGTATCCAGGACTTCTGGCACAATGTTAAATGGGAGTGGTAATAAAGAGAATGCTTGTCTTGTTCCCATTCTCAGGGGGAATGTTTTCAGCTTCTCTTCACTGAGAATGATGTTGGCCATTGGTTTTGTATAGATGCCATTTGTTACGTTGAGGAATTTCCCTTCTATTTCTATATCATTGAGAGTTTTTATCAGGAATAGGCATTGGACTTTGTCGAATACCTTTTCTGTGTCAATTGAGATGATTATGTGATTCTTTTGTTTTATTTATATGGTGGATTATGTTGATTGATTTTCTAATGTTGAACCATCCTTGCATACCTCTTAAGAATCCCACTTGGTCATACTGTATTATTATTATTATTTTTATAAGATTCTTAATTCTGTTGGTTTAGATTACCTTCAGACCTTCTGTATCTTTGTTGAGTTTCTTTCTAGATGTTCTGTCCTTTACCAACAGTGGCATGTTGAAGTCTACTGCTATTACTGTGGAACTGGCAGTTGCTCTTTTCAGTGCTGTTAGAGTTTGTTTTATGTATTTTGAAGCCCAGACATTGGGAAGTAGATATTTATTATGGTTATGTCATTATGATGGATTGTCCCTTTAATCATTATATAATGTCCTCTCTTGTCTTTTATGGTTCGTTTTGTCTTAAATTTTATTTTATCTGAAATTAGTATTGCCACTCTTGCTCCTTTTTTGTTGCTTCTTGCTTGATGTATTTTTTCCATCCTTTAATTTTGAATATATTTATGTCTTTGTTTCTAAGGTGTGTCTTTTGTAGGAAGTATATTGATGGGTCCTGTTTTTTTAAATCCATTCCATCATTCTCTGTCTCTTTTGGGAGCATTTAAGCCATTTAGGTTCAGCATGATTATCAATAGGTGTGAGTTTATTGCTGCCTTTTTGCACTGCTTTTTTTTTTTTGTGGTGCTGAATCGCCTCGACGGCACTGGGCTGGGACATTTTCTTTGTTCCTCTTACACTCCTGTGCTGAGTTCCTTTTGGTTGTGGATTTTCTTTTAATTTCTTTCATTTTTGTAGATTTTGTGTTTACTTAGACTCATCTTCTTTATTTTGATGAGTAGGTTTGTTAACTTTTTTGTGGTTACCTTGAAACTTACCCCTATCTTTCTGAGTTTGAACCAGTCTTTTATTACATAGTATCTCCTTGATTTCCTCTCCATTTGAAAGTTCTCTACCTACACCATTTATTTCACCTTTTATTTTTCTGATATTTGTCATTTGCAGATTGACGTTCCTGGTTCTCTGCTGTAAATCTTTTAGTTTTGTTTTTTCCATGAAGAGGTAAGGAGCTTCCTGGTAAATCAACATGCTGCTACCTTAATCAAGATATCTTGTAATGAAAGTGATGTCAACTGAGCTAACTATGTACAGCGCTACAAAAAACAAACAAACAAACCCATTGCTGTTGAGTTGATTTCTACACATAGAGAATCTATAGGCACAGTTGTATTGCCCCTTAGGGTTTCCAAGGAGCAGCTGGTGGATTTGACTTGCCAACCTTTTGGTTAGCAGCCGATCTATGAACCACTGCACCACCAGTTGACTTAAATTCCAGACCAAGCAACTTATCTCTTCCCGGGCTAGTGACAAACAGTTTATAGATCTGTTACTTTGAGTAGCACTCCTTTAAGTCACTGGTGTTGAAAGAGGAGCACCAATGTCCCTTGGGCAGGGGGAGATGAATAGAATAGTCCATTGAGGCATAAGAAGAAAACATAATCATTTCTTTTTATTTATATTTTTATCTAAAAAAAAATCAAGAAATGGAGCTTCATCAGTAGTTCATTTATCAATTGATAGAAGTACATGCACATATTTTATTATTTTGTTACAATAATAATACTGAATTGGGCTGCAACTATTAGCAAGATACACTTCTAGATAGATGTAGGGATAGAGATATTAGCTATATACTCTACCCTAAATGGATTTACAAAGTAGCTGGGAGGACACCATATGACAAAATGAACAGCAAAATACAAAATGAGCAAAATAAATATTTAAAGAAGATATTCAAGAAAATAGTAGAACAATTGCCACCAGATAATACTTGTCGTTTGACATTTGAACAGTACAATTTTGTACTGTTGGAGTTCAGAGGAAGGAGATGTCATTTCAGATGGGGATGAATAGAGAAAAGGATTGTCATTTTCATTTGATTTAAAGGACAGGCAGGATTTAGACAGATGGACAGGAGAGTATTGCAAGAGCAAAAGAACTGGGAGACCCAAAGCTCAGAAGCAGAAAAACACTCAGCATCTGGGGAACAGCAAGTAAACCATTGGATTGAATTAATGGTTCATGTAGGGGATAAATGGGAGCGGTGGCTTTAAACTGAGGCAGCATTACAATTGTAAGATGTCTTAAATTTTAGGGTAAGCTCTATGGACCTTTTAAAGATTTTTGATGAGGTAAATGATGTGTTAAAAGAGATGTTTTAGGGCTTTAGGAAGAAAATTTGGGCATACAGCTACAGTACAGCATATATGGATATAGAAATATACACAATGGAACATATATTCATTAAGTTCTAAATTTTGCATGGCTCTGTGCCAAAGAATTTTATGCATTATTCAATTCTCTCACAACTCCACAAAGCATTGTCTCCATTTTACACGGGATAAGTGAGGACTATAGGGTTGCTATGAGTCAGAATCAGCTCCATGGCAACAGGTTAAGTGAGCATTAGAGATGAAAAATAATTTGTCCGAGGTCACTCAGTGAACTAGTAGCAGACCTGGAACTCAGTCCAAGCACTGAGTCTAAAACCTGCCTCATAAACACTACTCTATACTATCTGATGCAAGGTACAGAAGTGGTTAAAATGATGGAGGGAGTTAAAAAAGGTGTGTGGGAAGAAGAAAGCAAGAAGACCTTTGGAAATTACTCTGATAAAGGTAAAGAGCTGAATTGAAAAGTGGCAATATGTTATCAGGAGGGACCAGTCCCTGAAGAATGACATTATGCTTGGTAAAGTAGAGGATCACCAAAAAAGAGGAAGACCCCAGATGAGATGGATTGACATAGCGGCTGCTGCAGTGGGCTTGAGCATAACAATTGTGAGGATGGCCCAGGAGTGGGCAGCATTTCGTTCTCTTGTATATGGGGTCAATATGAGTCAGAATCGACTTTATGGCACCTAAGAACAACAACAAGTATGTAAAAGAAGAAATGGATTTGAGAGACATGTCAAGGGAAGCCCAGTGTCTAGAATAGTGCCCAGATTTTAGAATGGTGCCTGGTGCATGATGAAGTGTCAATACGTAAGTACTAAATGAATGAATGAACTAATGAATGGGCACGTTTTGGAGGGAAGGTTAATGATGGAACCATTAACAAACGGTGTCAGCAAAATAGCCTAAAAGGAAAACAGTACTTTTGCAATCATTAAGTTGACTATAATTGAATTGTGAATGTAGTTGGAGGCAAGGTTAGATAAGTCAATCCAGATTTGCACAAAAATGAAAATAAAACAATTTTTATTCTAAGGCTACAATTGCTGAAGAATTCAAGAATATTGGCATATTAGCAAAAGGACGATTTCAGTGGACGTATGATGACTTTGACTAGAAACATTATGACATTTGCTTTCCTTGTTTGACGGAAAGAGTGACAGGTATTTGCAGTGGTGCATCCGTAAAAGAACAGTGTTTTAATTGGTGGAAAAAAAGCATGAGGCAAACTGAAATATTTCTCCTTCAAAATGCTACCTCATTTCTCTTCCTGATGTAAACTAAGAAGAAAGAGCAAAAAGTGTATCTGCATGGCTATATGATATCACTTCTTTCTCCCCAGGAAAATTTAAGGCCATATATTTATAGTATGAAATAAAGCAAGAAATGAGAACCTGTAAAATATTTTGGTGCCACAAAGCAGTATTACATTGCTGCAGCAGGCTCCTTATTAGAATCAAAGCCATATTATAAGGGAAAATGTTATATTGCGTACAAATATCTATGCTCAAATCATGAGCCTATCACAATCTTTTGGAGTCTGTTTTGTTTGAAACATTTTGCAAGATTTTAAAGTATATACCAGTAGTAATATTCCAAGATCCTGAGATAAGAAGACTAACTTCTGTGACACAATTCAACTGAAACATTAGCGAAGATAAAAGGCATTTTTATCAGTCCATCTTAAAAATTATTATAAATTTGCAAAGGTTTGATGTGTTATTTTTGTTAGCACATTCTCAAAGCAACTGAAGTTTGTACCTTCCCTTTAGGTAGTTTGGACTTATCTAGATATAGCGTTCTCTAAATTTGATCTGAAGTAGTTCTTTATAAAGCCTGTTTCTGGACCTTAACCCAGACAAAGGGAATTAGGCACTAGGAGAGGACCCAGGAATCTGCATTTTAACACATTCCCAAAGTGATTATAATGCACACTTAAGTTTGAAACCAGTAAAGAAGAAAATTCTTTGCGCCCAGATATAAAATAAGTAAGCGAGTTTGCCTCCTATCATATGCCTTCTCTACCTTCTCCCCTTATCTACCACTCATAAGAGTTGTGAAAACAATTAGCCTGTTCTCTGTTAACTGTGGACCCTGGTGGCACAATGGTTAGGAGCTCGGCTGCTAACCAAAAGATCAGCAGTTCGAATCCACCAGTCATATCTTAGAAACCCTATGGGGCAGTTCTACTCTGTCCTATTGGGTTGTTTTGAATCAGAATCGACGGGACCAGTTTTTTTTTTTTTTCAGTTTTTGTTAACTATATATTTACTTTTAAATTGTACATGGAAAATGATTGACAATTATACCAGTACAAAAATATACTGTGAGAAGCGGGGCCAAGAAGGCTGACTAGGTAGAAGCTACCTCGGATCCCTCTTGCAACAAAGACTTGGAAAAACAAGTGAATCGATCAAATACATGACAATCTATGAACCCTGACCATCAAACACAGATCTAAAGAGTTGACCTGAGTGACAGAGACTGAGAACGAACAACCACGGGGAAGCAGCGACTGTTTTCAGAGCCTGGAGCCAGCGTCCCAGTCAGGAAACCTTGGTGCCAGGCTTTGGACTGGGGGTAGAGGAGCTGAGCATGGCATCCTGTGATGGTGCAAACAAGGGGTGCAACCCTAGCCTCCTGAACTGACCTCAGGGGAAGCCCAGCCAGTGCACGCAGGCTGCACAGCGACACGGCTGACAGGAAGAGAAGTCACCAGGAGGCAGCAAGTGGTTTTGGAGCCGGGAGTGCAACATCCCAGCAGGGGAACCTTGGTGCTGGGCTTTGGACTGGGAGCAGAGGAACTAACCGCGGCTTCTGAGACAGCGCAAGCACAGGATGCGGGCCTGACCCTTGGGGGCAATCTCTACCCAGCCAGCGCACTCAGTCGACGCACCCCTCGGGAATCTCAGATAAAATAGTCATCCCAAGCAAGATAAGTAACATTGTCTATATTCCGGGGTGCTACTCTCTCCTATTTATCTGAACCCTACCCTCCCCTTCCCAGGCGGCTTCATTAACATTGGAATTTCCTGAGCCAGAAAGTGAACTGCGCTGTGGTTTTCCTTTCTTTCTTTTTTGGTCTTTTCCTAAGCCATTCTCCTGGCCTGAGAGAAGCAGCTACAAAATACCCAGGGACCAAAAATCCTTCCCTAATTGGACTAAAAACACAGAACCAGCTCCAGCCAAGCATATGTGATCCAGTATTGGGCTTTCATCCCTACAGGGAACAAGGTGGCTATTATAATGCAAAGGAAATTCTGATAGGGATCTGACTGTAATTGTTTTAGCGGATTACTGAAAAGACAAGTTTCCCAGGTCTGATATCTCTGCGTATTCAACAGAGCCCTCACTGACCCACAACAGGGAACTGAGGGCTGAAGCTCCCCCCAGACCACCTAGCCTCCTGCCTTAGGGGTCTAAGGAGGGTGACACCTGCCAATCTGTAGAGGTACTTGCATTGGGGGCCTAAGGTACAGCTGCAGAGCCCACCCACCAAGGTGCTTTAGGAATAGAGACACACCTACGTCACTGGCACTTGGGGGAAGCCTGTCAGCATCCTGCCCCCCTGGAGCGTGAACCCCAGCTGCTACTAGAATCTGGTGCACACAACTATCACCACTACTTCTCAAGGTAGATAGGTGACAGTCTACACCACACACTTGATGACCCAAAATCAGATTCTACTCAAGAATAGTGAATGGACTCAGGCATATATATCTGGTAACAGCCCAAACCAGCTGGTAATACGACATAAGTGAGTCAAGGGCTACAACAATCAAGGCAGCACAATCTAGTAGCCCATCTACATATATTGAAAGAAAACAAAACATGATAAGACTCTGTGAGCAAATATAGAATAAATCACTACACTATCTTAGTGATGGCTCAGAGACAGCAGTCAATATCAAACCACATAAAGAAGCAGACCATGATCGCTTCTACAACTCCCCAAACTGAAGAATCAAAATCTTTCCCAAATGAAGATACAATCCTGGAATTGCCAGGTACAGAATATAAAAAACTAATTTACAGAGTGCTTCAAGACATCAGGGATGACCTCAGAAATGAAATAAGGCAATCTACAGAAAAAGCCAAGGAACACACTGATAAAGAAGTTGAAGAACTCAAAAACATTATTCAAGAACATAGTGGAAAAATTAATAAGTTGCAAGAATCCATAGAGAGACAGCATGTAGAAATCCAAAAGATTAACAAAATTACAGAATTAGGCAACTCAATAGGAAGCCAAAGGAGCAGACTCGAGCAATTGGAATGCAGAGTGGGAGATCTGGAGGACCAGGGAATTGACACCAATATAGCTGGAAAAAAAAAATCAGATAAAAGAATTAAAAAAAAATGAAGAAACCCTAAGAATCATGTGGGACTCTATCAGGAAGAATAACTTGCCTGTGATTGGAGTCCCAGAACAGGGAGGGATAACAGAAAACACAGAGAGAATAGTTGAAGATCTGTTGGCAGAAAACTTCCCTGACATCATGAAAGGTGAAAGGATATCTATCCAAGATGCTCATCAAACCCCATTTAAGATTGATCCAAAAAGAAAATCACCAAGACATATTATCATCAAACTTGCCAAAACCAAAGACAAAGAGAAAATTTTAAAAGCAGTCAGGGATAAACAAAAGGTCTCCTACAAAGGAGAATCAATAAGACTAAGTTCAGACTACTCAGCAGAAACCATGCAGTCAAGAAGACAATGGGATGACATATATAGAGAACTGAAGGAGAAAAACTACCAGCCAAGGATCATATATCCAGCAAAACTCTCTCTGAAATATGAAGGTGAAATTAAGACATTTACAGATAAACACAAGCTTAGAGAATTTGCAAAAACCAAACCAAAGCTATAAGAAATACTAAAGGAAATTGTTTGGTCAGAAAATCAATAACATCAGATAACAACACAAAGACACAGAACATTCTGATATCAACTCAAACAGGGAAATCACAAAAACAAATTAAGATTAATTTTAAAAAGAAAAAAATGCTCAAAACAGGGAATCACAGAAGTCATTATGTAAAAGATCACAATAATCAAAAAGAGGGACTAAATACAGGAGGCATAGAACTGACATATGGAGAGGAAAACAAGGCGGTATAGGACGATACAAGTTAGGTTTTTACTTAGAAAAATAGGGGCAAATATTAAGGTAACCGCAAAGAGGTCTAACAATTCCATAACTCAAAATAAAAACCAAGAAAAACATAACAACTCAGCAAACATAAATGCAACTACTATGAAAATGAGGAATACACAATTTACAAAGAAAAACGTCTCAGCACAAAAAAGTAAGTGGAAAAATGAAATTGTCAAGAACACACATAAAAAGGCATCAAAATGACAGCACTAAACACATACTTATCTATAATTATGCTGAAAGTAAATGGACTAAATGCACCAATAAAGAGACAGAGGGTCTCAGACTGGGTAAAGAAACACGATTCGTCTATATGCTGCCTACAAGAGACACACCTTAGACTTAGAGACACAAACAAACTAAAACTCAGAGGATGGAAAAGATATATTAAGCAAACAACAAGCAAAAAAGAGGGGGAGTAGCAATATTAATTTCTGACAAAATAGACTTTGAAGTTAAATCCACCACAAAGGATAAAGAAGGACACTACAATATGATTAAAGGGAAAATTGACCAGGAAGATATAACCATATTAAATATTTATGCACCCAATGACAGGGCTGCAAGATACATAAATCAAATTTTAACAGAACTGAAAAGTGAGATTGACACCTCCACAATTATAGTAGGAGACTTCAACACACCACTTTCGGAGAAGGATAGGACTTCCAGTAAGAAGCTCAATAGAGACACAGAAGACCTAATTGCTACAATCAACCAACTTGACCTCATAGACTTATACAGAACCCTCCACCCAACTGCTGCAAAGTATACTTTTTTTTTCTAGCGCACATGGAACATTCTCTAGAATAGACCACATATTAGGTCATAAAACAAACCTTTGCACAATCCAAAACATTGAAATATTACAAAGCATCTTCTCAGACCACAAGGCCATAAAAGTGGAAATCAATAACAGAAAAATCAGGGAAAAGAAATCAAATACTTGGAAACTGAACAATACTCTGCTGAAAAAAGACTGGGTTATAGAAGATATTAAGGAGGGAATAAAGGAATTCATAGAATGCAATGAGAATGAAAATACTTCCTATCAAAACCTCTGGGACACAGCAAAAGCAGTGCTCAGAGGTCAGTTTATATCGATAAATGCACACATACAAAAAGAAGAAAGAGCCAAAATCAGAGAACTGTCCCTACAACTTGAACAAATAGAAAGTGAGCAACAAAAGAATCCATCAGGCACCAGAAGAAAACAAATAATAAAAATTAGAGCTGAACTAAATGAATTAAAGAACAGAAAAACAATTGAAAGAATTAACAAAGCCAAAAGCTGGTTCTTTGCAAAAATTAACAAAATTGATAAACCATTGGCCAGACTGACTAAAGAAATACAGGAAAGGAAATAAATAACCCGAATAAGAAACGAGATGGGCCACATCACAACAGACCCAACTGAAATTAAAAGAATCATATCAGATTATTACGAAAAATTGTACTCTAACAAATTTGCAAACCTAGAGGAAATGGATGAATTCCTAGAAAAACACTACCTACCTAAACTAACACAATCAGAAGTAGAACAACTAAATAGACCCATAACAAAAAAAGAGATTGATGAGGTAATCGAAAAACTCCCAACAAAAAAAAAGCCCTGGCCCGGTTGGCTTCACTGCAGAGTTCTACCAAACTTTCAGAGAAGAGTTAACACCACTACGACTAAAGGTATTTCAAAGCATAGAAAATGAAGGAATACTGCCTAACTCATTCTATGAAGCCACCATATCCCTGATACCAAAACCAGGTAAAGACACCACAAAAAAAGAAAATTACAGACCTATATCCCTCATGAACATAGGTGCAAAAATCCTCAACAAAATTCTAGCCAATAGAATTCAACAACATATCAAAAAAATAATCCACCATGACCAAGTGGGATTTATACCAGGACACCATGCACGGTTGGTTTAATATCAGAAAAACCATTAATGTAACCCACCATATAAATAAAACAAAAGACAAAAACCACATGATCTTATCAACTGATGCAGAAAAGGCATTTGACAAAGTCCAACACCCATTCATGATAAAAACTCTCAGCAAAATAGGAATTGAAGGAAAATTCCTCAACATAATAAAGGGCATCTATGCAAAGCCAACAGCCAACATCACTCTAAATGGAGAGAGCCTGAAAGCATTTCCCTTGAGAACAGGAACCAGACAAGGATGCCCTTTATCACTGCTCTTATTCAACATTGTGCTAGAGGTCCTAGCCAGAACAATTAGGCTAGACAAAGAAATAAAGGGCATCCAGATTGGCAAGGAGGAAGTAAAATTATCTCTATTTGCAGATGACATGCTCTTATACACAGAAAACCCTAAGGAATCCTCCAGAAAACTACTGAAACTAATAGAGGAGTTTGGCAGAGTCTCAGGTTATTAGACAAACATACAAAAATCACTTGGATTCCTCTACATCAACAAAAAGAACATCGAAGAGGAAATAACCAAATCAATACCATTCACAGTAGCCACCCAGAAGATAAAATACTTAGGAATAAATCTTACCAGAGATGTAAAAGACCTATACAAAGAAAACTACAAAGTACTACTGCAAGAAACTAAAAACGACCTACTTAAGTGGAAAAACATACCTTGCTCATGGATAGGAAGACTTAACATAGTAAAAATGTCTCTTCTACCAAAAGCCATCTATACATACAATGCACTTCCGATCCAAATTCCAATGACATTTTTTAATGTGATGGAGAAACAAATCACCAACTTCATATGGAAGGGAAAGAAGCCCCGGATAAGTAAAGCATTACTGAAAAAGAAGAAGAAAGTGGGAGGCCTCACTCTACCTGATTTTAGAACATATTATACAGCCACAGTAGTCAAAACAGCCTGGTACTGGTACAACAACAGGCACATAGACCGATGGAACAGAATTGAGAACCCAGATATAAATCCATACACATATAAGCAGCTGATATTTGACAAAGGCCCAGTGTCAGTTAATTGGGGAAAAGATAGTCTTTTTAACAAATGGTGCTGGCATAACTGGATATCCATTTGCAAAAACATGAAACAGGACCCATACCTCACACCATGCACAAAAACTAACTCCAATTGGATCAAAGACCTAAACATAAAGACTAAAACGATAAAGATCATGGAAGAAAAAATAGGGAAAACCCTAGGAGCCCGAATACAAAGCATAAACAGAATACAAAACATTACCAAAAATGACGAAGAGAAACCAGATAACTGGGAGCTCCTAAAAATCAAACCGCTATGCTCATCTAAAGACTTCACCAAAAGAGTAAAAAGACCACCTACAGATTGGGAAAGAATTTTCAGCTATGACATCTCTGACCAGTGCCTGATGTCTAAAATCTATATGATTTTGTTAAAACTCAACCACAAAAAGACAAACAACCCAGTCAAGAAGTGGGCAAAGGATATGAACACACACTTCACCAAAGAAGATATTCAGGCAGCTAACAGATACATGAAAAAATGCTCTCGATCATTAGCCATTAGAGAAATGCAAATTAAAACTACGATGAGATTCCATCTCACTCCAACAAGGCTGGCATTAATCCAAAAAGCACAAAATAATAAATGTTGGAGAGGCTGCGGAGAGATTGGAACTCTTATACACTGCTGGTGGAAATGTAAAATGGTACAACCACTTTGGAAATCTATCTGGCGTTTTCTTAAAGTTAGAAATAGAACTACCATACAAACCAGAAATCCCACTCCTTGGAATATACCCTAGAGAAATAAGAGCCTTCACACGAACAGATATATGCACACCCATGTTTATTGCAGCTCTGTTTACAATAGCAAAAATCTGGAAGCAACCAAGGTGTCCATCAACGGGTGAACGGTTAAATAAATTGTGGTATATTCACACAATGGAATACTACGCATCGCTAAAGAACAGTGACGAATCTGTGAAACATTTCATACCATGGAGGAACCTGGAAGGCATTATGCTGAGTGAAATTAGTCAGAGGCAAAAGGACAAATATTGTATAAGACCACTATTTTAAGATCTTGAGAAATAGTATAAACTGAGAACACATACTTTTGTGGTTACGAGGGGGGGAGGGAGGGAGGGTGGGAGAGGGTTATTTACTGATTAGTTAGTACATAAGAACTACTTTAGGTGAAGGGAAGGACAATACTCAATACAGGGAAGGTCAGCTTAACTGGACTGGACCAAAAGCAAAGAAATTCCCGGGATAAACTGAATGCTTCAAAGGTCAGCGGAGCAAGGGCGGGGGTTTGGGGACTATGGCTTAAAGGGACTTCTAAGTCAATTGGCAAAATAATTCTATTATGAAAACATTCTGCATCCCACTTTGAAATGTGGCATCTGGGGTCTTAAATGCTAACAAGCGGCCATCTAAGATGCATCAGTTTGTCTCAACCCACCTGGATCAAAGGAGAATGAAGAACACCAAGGTCACACGATAACTATGAGCCCGAGACAGAAAGGGCCCCATGAACTAGAGACTTACATCATCCTGAGACCAGAAGAACTAGATGGTGCCCAGCCACAACCAATGACTGCCCTGACAGGGAGCACAACAGAGAACTCCTGAGGGAGCAGGAAATCAGTGGGATGCAGACCCCAAATTCTTATAAAAAGACCAGACTTAATGGTCTGACTGAGACTAGAGGAATCCCGGCGGTCATGGTCCCCGAAACTTCTGTTGGCCCAGGACAGGAACCATTCCCGAAGACAACTCATCAGACATGGAAGGGACTGGACAGTGGGTAGGACAGAGATGCTGATGAAGAGTGAGCTACTTGTTTCAGGTGGACTCTTGAGACTGTGTTGGCATCTCCTGTCTGGAGGGGAGATAGGAGGGTAGAGAGGGTTAGAAACTGGCAAAATTGTCACGAAAGGAGAGACTGGAAGGGCTGACTCTTTAGGGGGAAAATGAGTGGGAGTATGGAGAAAGGTGTATATAAGCTTATAGGTGACAGACTGACTTGATTTGTAAATGTTTACTTAAAGCTCAATAAAAATTATTAAAAAATATATATACACTGTGAAATATGTTTAAGTATATGAACTATTAATATAATCATGTTCATAATAAAGCAATACTTCTTACTGGTAAGCTTTCATTTCTTTTTGGCACTGAGCAAATGCAGATAAATTGCTATATTTAGGAATTCTCTTGGATAGTAATGAGGAATGTGGTGGGAGAACCACTCAGCTTCTCAGAGAGTCCCCCACAAAACAGGATACCCATGCAAGTGACTGTCATCAGAATCATGTATATAAATATTTTTTGCTTTGCACTCTTTGTGTTAAAAGAGTCAATGTTAAAAGGCAATGGAGAATTGCCTCTACTAAGCAAAGAGAATTTCATAGTTTAACAGCATTTGGGTGAATTTGCATTATGACTGTAAACAACAGCCATCTTTTAGAGTATCCTTACTTCTGTCCCTGTTTCAGGGATGAGATAAAACCTGTATCTGATTTTTCTTTTTCTTTTTTTTTAACAGGGTCTTCTGTACTGGTAATGATGTAATGAAGTAACCAATAACACATTGAGTATTCTGAAATCTATTTAAAAATGCGTATTTCATAGTATTTTGATAAAAAAACACTCCTACATTTCTCACTCTAGCAGGAATTTTGTTATTGCTCTCCTTCATGTCTCATTATGTGGCACCTTTTTAGAAAGTAATTTTTATGTTCGTGTTTTAGAATTTTAAGATTTTCTAACATAACTAGGTCATGGTTAAAACATGGTCAAAATAATGAAGAAATAAAATGTTTTAAATAACATTTGAAATAAAAGAAAATATTACAAAATTACTACTCTTCTGAAAATAATACTCATTCCATCCCTCAAGGCTGTAGAATTAAAAGAAAATCATCAAAGGCTCAAATAATGGAAAGGAAAAAGAGCAATAACTCATCTGTTGGGAAAGCTATTATTTAAGGTCCTAAACAATAGCCTCTCAAAATGATGATTTGGATCAATTCAAACTAATCATCAGGTTCTTGACCTTGACAATTCTTACACTTTGTCCTTCATGCAAATCATTATTCACACGGATTTTCAGAACTTCCGTCTGTCGTATACCAGGTGGGATGCAAACAACTAAAAATGCTTATAACAAAATGTATAGGAACAGCATTCTGTACACCTGGAACAGTTCCTAGTACGTTTGTCTAAATGTTGGATAATTTTAAGAAAAATTGCAAGACTGTATGAAACTACCAATAACAGAGAGATTCCTCAATTTGCTTTTTTTATCCACGTAAAAAATACCTGTTGCAGTTGCGTAGATTCCGACTCATAGTGGCCCTATACAGACCCTATAAGACAGAATAGAACTGCCCTTTAGGGTTTCCAAGGCTGTAAATCTTTACAGAAGCAGACTGTCACGAAGCAGCTGGTGAGTTTGAACCGCCAGACTCTTCGGATAGCAGCCAAGTGCTTTAATCACCGTGCCACCAGGGCTCCTTATTATCCACATACAAGTCCCCCCTAAAATTTTCAAACTCACTTTTACGTCACATACCAAGGCTGTCTGTATTTGTGCTAAATTCTGAAAGATGACTGCTCATTTTAAAATTAAGAACCAACTTACATTAATTTATAAGTAATGTGTGTTTAAGTCCACTCACCACTTATCACAGATCACAATGAAGAAAGTTTCTTAAATGATGTTGTATGTGTTTGTTGTTAGAAGCACTGATATGTGGGCAAGCTCTCCACTGTTTCATGAGGCTTTCTCAGAAATTTTACTTCTCGTCATAGTCATAGGCTCTTTGCTGTTTGTAATAGATAGTGGCTAATTAAACTTGAGATGACCTTGTTCTAGTTGCAAATACTATAGTGTCTTGAGTCATTTACCGAGTTGTCAGTGACGGATGGAGGTGCTTCTCAATAATTAGGTGGTAAACAATGTTAACTGAGCAGTAATTCACGCAAGCATCGCTAAGGTATTTTATAGAAACTTGGCACATAACTCATCACTGTAGTCTTTGCAAAATGATGTTAACTTCCTGCAAGGGAGACTATAAGTCACATTCTTCATTATTAGAAGAGATATTAGAAGATTATCATGTTTAAACTCAGCCAAAGAATATATCCCTCCATCAAATTTGTACTGTGCGCTCTATAGGCAACATCCATCTTGTAAACTGTTCTGATTTGCAGTACAAATTGGCACCCCTTGCAGTGTGGTAAGACAGATGGCAGACATTTTTATTTGACCAGCTCCGTTGTCATAGCTGATATGAGGTACGCACACAGCGAGAACTGAATGAAGAGAATTCTAATGGTTCAGATCGACTTTTGGAAAACCCTGAAAGTAAATTTGCTGATTAGAACAAATATTTCCCCTTGGATTTTTATCCAGTAATTTTTCCTCTGTAGTAATCATGCATACTTTGGCATTTAGGTCTGTTTAGTGGGTATAATTTCTTAATATACTTCTTATTTCTCTGGAAGTTTTTGTAGACACAAAGTCTTTTCTCTGTTCTGTAGATTAAGACATTGTGGTACAGCATGGTTAAATGGCCAGCTGTGGCAAAGTTAAACAATTGATCAAGAGAAAACTAGGCCTTTAGATTTCAAATTCAAAGGCGCTATTTGTGAGAGGTTGTGATGGATTTCAAATTGTGACTTCAATAAAAATGTTCTACTCATGTCCTTAAGCTGACTCTGAAATCTGGTTTTCATGAAGTGTAGAAATATGAAACTGCTATCATCCACAAACCCTCAACTTCTATGCTAGAAATGGAAGGCACTAGAAAAGCCACCTATCCCTTCATTTTCAGATGAAGATACTGAAAAGCAATAACTTTTTGCTTGCCTGAGGACATCAGGTAGTTGATGGTAGAATTTAGAAGAATGTGGAAGGGCTGAAATGCAAATGGCCAGGCAGGTAAGTCAACAAGTGAGCTGGGTGCAAAATCATAGGGGTCAGTGGCAACCAGAGGAAGGCAGGCTGTGACTCAACACATTCAAACATAGCTCATCGGCTTAAAACGATTAGCTAGCGCTTACCGTTTCTGACTTCCTATCTATAGTTACATCCACAGTTTTAACCATCACATAAACTGTCTAAGCCTTTAAAGGATTTTTTTTCCTTTTTTATTTTATATTTATATAAATATAGATAACACATTTGCCAATTCATCTTTTTTTATGCGTACAACTCAATGGCACCAACTACATCAATCGTGTGTGCAACCAACAAGAATCTCCACTGCCAATTTTTCATCACCTCAAACAGAAACTCGGTCCTTCCCAATGATTCCTTCTTTCGTAATTGACAGGATTAAACTGTTCCTCCTCCTTCCATCCACCCCAGGTCTGTGAGCTCCTGGTAAGGCATCCTGTGTAGCAGCCCAAGGTCGCTTCACTGCTTTTCCGCCAGGGCCGTTTCAATGCCCTCCCCCCGCCTCCGTTCGGGTATAATCCACAAAAGTAGCCTTAGATGAACTTTAAGCGTCATACCTGGGGAAAAAAAAAAAAAAAAAAAAACCTCCCCCTGGCCGCCATATTGCACACCACATATTCCCCCCTCTAAATGTTAATTAGTTCCTGGAATTGCCTGCAGTCTCAGAAGCTTCATGGATTATACATAACTTCCCTATCTCGAACCCTGTAACTGCCTTAGAATCCCCAACCTCAGTGAACTTGATTTGAGACTTAGCCTCCAAGCTCCTTTCTTGACCGGCTTACAATAAAGTCTACCTTCTCTTTCTCAAAGGCCTGGTGTCTCTCAACTGAGTCCAGGGATCAGTCGTGCAGGGCAGGCCCCACCCTCATCAGGTTACCTTTTCCTCTTCTGGTAGCCACTATTAAACTTGATCTCTCAACGTTTGTCTTTTCTAGGTATTTCACAGTAAGTGAGATCATACGATATTTGTCCTCTCGTGACTGATTTACTTCACTCAGCATTATGTTTTCAATATTCATCTGTGTTGTAGCATGTATTAGGACTTCATTGCTCTTTACTTCAGAGTAACAGTTTATTTTATGTATATATCACATTTTGTTCACCATTCATTTGTTGATGGACATTTGGGTTGCTTCCACCTTTTGACTATTTTGAATAGTGCTATAGTGAACATTGGTGCACATGTGTCTGCCACCTTTCCACTCCCTAAATAGCAAAAGGATAATGTGTTATTTTCTATCTTACTACAGAAATATTCATGGAGCCCAAACAATGTCTATTTGCTTAATTACAAAGTAAATTTGAGAAGAACTAGAGAAATGTCTTTATAAAAGTTACTAAGGATTTTCCATAAGATGCCAGTTTTAACCTCAGCCTCTTATGTGCTTTGTAAATAGATAATTTTTTATCAAATTCTGTCTTTTACTTCTGATACGGCTCTCCACACTCGCTCCTCTCCTTCACGGCTGCTCAGAACTGTCCCTCCACATTCACTGCCTGGCTCAGGTTCCATCATCTCTGACCCAGGCAGCAACATCAATTTCCTAACTGGTTTCTTTATGAGGTTGGACACTGTATTCTTCTTTCTATTGCCAGAATTTAGCACAATGCTTGGCACATGGCAAGTACTCAATAAAATGTTGGTTAAATAAAATTCAGGACTAGCTAGATGCCAAAACAGATCTGAAAAGGTCTGTTTCTATAATATGCATACCGCAGGATCTAGAAACTTGATTCTCATGAGGTAAGAGTACCCACTGCCCCAGTGAAATAACAAGAGAAATGCCAATTTCATTAATAGCTTTGACTTCAGTTGATTACCTAGGGACCATGCTTATACAGATTTACAAATGTACATTTATCTATGAAAAACAATAATTAATCTCACTGGGGAAAAAACTTGATAATTACAATGAAAATGGTAATTTAAAATTGATTTTATAGAGATGTGTGCTGCTTTAGCACTGATACAAATGTCAAGGCTGTGTGACTTTCCTATTCCAGTCCAGCTTTTCATTTGGGGTCACATATCTCTTGGGCTATCATTATCTCTTAGTATCCTTTTTACTTTCAGACTCATAATTTTGGGGTTCAAATGCTGTTTTCTTTATGTATACAATTAAATCTGCTTAGTAGACTGAGAATTACTAGAACTAAAATATGGAAAGTGTAACTCTAAGAGATTTTTCAGGTAGTGGGTTCTTTATGAGGAGCCCTGTTGGCACGGTGGTTAAGCACTCAGTTACTAACCAAAAGTACAGTGGTTTAAACCTACCAGCCTCTCTGAGGAAGAAAGGCACGGCAGTCTTGATTCTGTAAAGTGTACAGCCCTTGGAAACCCTATGACGCGGTTCTACTCAGTCCTGTAGGGTCGCTATGAATCTAAATCAACTTGACGGTGATGGGTTTGGTGTTTTGGGTTAGGTTCTTTAGGAAATAACAGGGTAACTATCTTAAAATCAGGTACTGTTACAGTTATGAGGCATTTGTCTTTAAACCCAAGAAGGAAGTTAGAAAATTATCCAATAGAAATCACATTATTTCCAAAAGTTACTCAGATCTCTGCTGAGAGAAATTTAGCTTGTTTATAAGATCTATTTTTTTTCCAGTTACTTTTCTTTTAAATTTAAAGAAAAAAAAATTCAAAACAATGTGAAATGGGATAAAAGAAGAATGATCACTTTAAACTTCAGGATTTTTTTGGTAAATATTTTGAAACATGACAATATGTTTAAACATTCCTAAAGGGTAGGGATAAGTGTCAATCAACTTTGCTTTGCTGGGGTTATTATATTACCTCATGCATACATGGTATTCTAAGTATATAATTTTTTAAAAAAAGAACAAATAAATGAAGAAATAAATTCAACTTACTGTGGTAGGAAACAGCCAGGCATATTGAACTGATATTTTGAGCAGGCTTAATGACTGAATAAGGCATAAAAGCTCCAGGGAGCTAGATTATATGTAACTACGGTATAGCAAAATGGTGTAGCAAGATATTTTGTTTTAGTAAAATAGTGAACTTTTGATAAGTGACATTCCCCACCCCCCCACTTCAGTTTTAGATGATAGGAAAAGCCAATGAGCCCTTATGAAGTTCTGTGCTTCTCTGATGTGGTGATTCCTCTGCCTGTGTGGCTGCAGTGACCACTAACTTTAGGCACACATCCACCAGGAACAAGGGTGCCCTTGGGAACTTGGCCCCCTCACACCTTTGTGCATCTCTGATCATGCATGTGCCCTTGGCACTGCTTGTTTGGTAATTGGATAATAAATAACAAGATGTGTAACCTTAATCCCATCTGAATTCTCATTCTTGCCTGTTATACAATCTGGACCATCTTTTGTAGGGTGACTGAACTCAGCCATCAAGAAAAAAAGAAATCTGCAAGGACAAAGCTTTAACATACATAAAATATAGCTTAAATCTAACAAACTTGAAAGTTCAATCAAAATTCCCATTGAGATAAATTGCAGAAAGTTTCCTGACCTGAGTCAAATAGCAAACTACCAATAGATGGCTGGGGCTCGGAACACATCTTATGGATTTGTTTTTAGAAAGTTCTTTGTTGTTGTTGTTGTTGTATGACATCAAGTCAATTCCAACTCATAATGACCCCATGTGACAGAGTAGAACTGTACCATAGGGTTTTCTAGGTTGTGATCTTTATGGGAGCAGATCCCTGGTGGATTTGAACCATTGACTTTTGGGTTAGCAGCCAAGGGCTTAACCATTGTGAAACCAGGGATCATTAGAAAATTCTGGGAGTTCTCTATTCCCTTAGCTTCTTTGCTACTCTGCAAACCATAGTCACACTGACTTCCTGGACTTGATGGGGTGTGAGTTATTTTCTGAACTAACATATAATCAATTCCTTAATGCCCTCTGGGAGCCCTGGTGGCACAGTGGTTAAGAGCTCAGCTGCTGACCAAAAGGTTGGCAGTTCGAATCCACCAGCCTCTCCTTGGAAACCCTACGGGGCAGTTCTACTCTGTCCTATAGGGTTGCTATGAGTTGGAATCGACCTGGTGGCAACAAGTTTGGTTTTTAGGTTTGAACACCCTCTGATTCAACTGAGATAAAGCTGAATTCTTTCTTATTTTTTTGTTTTTATTAATATATAAAACATACAAAAAGTGCAAAAATAATACTCAATAAATTATCCCAAAATGAACACACCCATGTAATTGCCACCCAGGTTAAGAAACAGAAGCTTGCTAGCACCATGACAGTGGTCCTTGTGCCTCATATACTCTTTGCGACCATATCTATCCCCTCTCTCTTAGTCGAAGTTAATCACTATTAACTTCTAACATCATAGTTTACTTTTGCATATTTTAACTTTATAAAAATGAAATTATATAGCATGTACCCTTTTGCATCTTGCTTCTTTGGCTCAACTTTATGTTTATGAGATTAATCCAAGTTGTTGCATGTAACTATAGCTTTTTTCCTTCCATTTTCATTGGTGTATAGTATTTCATACAAAACACCATTTATCTAATCTGCTGTATATGCTTAAGAATGAAATTGCTGGGTCATAGGGTATGTAGATTAGATATACCAATTTTCCAAAGTGATTGTACCAATTCTCCATATTACATAGAATTCATATTATTTGCATCTTTGCCAACATTAGAAATTATCAGTTGTTTTTTTTTTTAATTTCAGCTATTCTAGTTAGGGTATCATTATATAAACTACCTTTCACTGGTTTGCTGGTCAGGTTTATTGAGATGTCCTTTTTTATAAGATTAGTGTTTGGGTTTCTATTGAGTTGTCTCTATGCTATTGATTCATCGATTCATCGATTTTTTTTTATATAGTCTTAATGTAAACTCTTCATCATTTATATGTATTGGATATATTTTCACCCATCTGTGGCTTTCCTTTTCATGAGGAATAAATGCTTTAAATTTAACGTCTACTTTATGTTTACCTTTATGGTTTTGCCTTTCATATTTAGATCTATTCATCTACTTTGAATTTACTTTTGTGTATGGTGTGAGGTGGGGGACAAGTTTTATTTTTTTCTATATTGATATCTGATTGGCCCAGCACCACTTATTAAAAAGACCTTCTTTTCCCTACTGCTGTTTTGAGAAAATATTTTCATAAATCAAGTGCATGAAAGCTGAAATATTTAGTAAGAATCTTCTGAGGGCTAGAGCTGAGATGGAGAATTATGTTTCATCTCTGATGAGTTGACTGTAAGCATTTGGGACACTCAGCAGTAAAGATTCTGAGGTCACATGCGGACTTAGTGAAAGAGTTCAATGATTGCTTAGGATTGTCTTCAGGAAAAATGTTGAAGTAAAAGCTATCTATTTCACATCTTTGGACTAAACAATACCAGAAGGGAAATAAAATAGCATGAATAAAGAGAGTTAAACTATATTTGTAAGCTATATTTTCCTATATTTTTGCATTCCTTTCTAATTCCCAGCTCCCTCACTATGATATAGATCATGTCTAAACATAAAGCAAACATACATGTTTGCTATTTCATGCTGCTAAATTTGGAGGTAATTTGTTATGCAAGACAAAGGATCGCTACACCTTGTTCGTTCTGGTTTATGTTTCAAGAACTTGTTTATAAAAACTATCACCCTAAGAATTCTGGAATATAGCACAGATTCATTAACATTTGTAAGAAACATCTACCTATAGACTATATGTTCATGGTATGTTATTTTATTTACATGTCTCACTACTGTCTTCCTGCTTTTAGGCATTCCTTTCCCCTAAATAGAAAGTTCTCATACTTCCTTCCCATCTACCCATATTTTACTCATCCTTCAAGTCCTCATGCAAGAGCTGCTTCTTACATAATGACTTCTTTTAACTATCAGACCAATACTGCTCAATCATTAAAAAAAAAAAAAAAACTATAATATATATTCTGCACAGTATAATTCAGCAGCTAAAATGCCTTGTGCTATTTTGCCAGCTTCATCCATTTTAGTCTTTACTTCATAATAAAGCTATTAGCTCCTGAAAAGCTATCTGATGTTAGCTATTTCTTATTTTTTGAATGCTTTATATTGGATATTTAATATATTTTTATTAGTTGATAGTCATATTCAGTAACAGTACAAAACTATTCTTATATTTTACTCCTCTAAAGCTTTGGAAAATGTATAATTTCTTTTTTGAGCATTGTCTTAGTCATCTAGTGCTGCTGTAACAGAAATACCACAAGTGGATGGCTTTAACAAAGAGGAATGTATTCTCTCACAGTCTAGAAGGCTAGGAGTTTGAATTCAGGGCGCCAGCTTCTGGGGAAGGCTTTCTCGTTCTGTCAGTTCTGGGAGTAGGCTTTTGTCATCAATCTTCCCTTGGGCTAGGAGCTTCTCAGTGCAGGGATCCGGGGGTCCAAAGGATGCGCTCCAATCTCGGCAATTCTTTCTTGCTGGTATAAGGTCCCTATCTCTCTGCTTGCTTGTCTCTCCTTTTATGTCTTATAAAAGATGAGGGAGGTCACACCCCAGTGAAACTCAGGTAAAACGAGGGCAATGGCCTGATTAAGTGTGTTGTATCCCACCCTAATCTTCTTTAACATAACTTTATCTTGCTTCATTAACCACAAGCAGACATTAGGATTTACAACACATAGGGAGATTACATCAGATCACAAAATGGAGGACAGCCGCATAATACTGGGAATCATGGCCTAGCCAAGTTGACACATATTTTTGGGGGGACACTATTCAATCCATGACAGAAGACTTGCATTTTGCTTCACTATTTTCTGTTCTGTTTGGGTAGGAGAATTAACATGTGAATATTGTGAAATCGTAGTAATGTTCATCAAGGAAGTAATTAGAGATATTTATATTTTATGTGAAATAAGCATAAAACCCAACACAATCAGCAATACTCCAGTATCACTTATCAGTAAGAAGATATGTGTGGTTGTGTGTGTGTGTATATATACCTGTACATCATGTCCATGAGGACAGGGTGATGTTAGAGGTGGGAGGGGGAAGAGGAACAAGCCAGGCTTCGCTAGGTATGATGTTCCAATTAGAAAGAGAAGTAAAGACAGTTATTTGGACATAATTTACCAATAGCAGAGCTACAGTGGAAATTTTAGTTTAATGATTTATAAAATGCTATTTTTCTTTCTAATTTCCCATGGGTCATATAGGTATTTTAGCCAAGGTTGAAGCAAGTAATGGACATGTGTTTTTCCTTGCTTCCTGACTTTGTGTTATACTCATAAGGGCCAATTTTAGCCCGTTTATGCATATGCATAGCTCTCTCCTTATGAGTAACATCCAGTTCTATAGAGCTCTGCTGCTATCTATATAGATTTCCAATTAGAGTATCTCTTAATTATTAGAAATATTTTATGTACCAAAGAATTACCTGGCACACATCTAAAGATGCAGATAATAAGTATCATTTGGGGAATGAATTAAAGGGAAAATATAACAAGAGGTGTTCTGCAGGGGTCAGTTCTCAGTTCAGTGCTGTTTAACATTTTTCCAATGACCGCGATGATGGAATATCAAGTATGCTTGTTAAGTTTGCTGATGACATCAGGTGGAAGAAACAGCTGATATCTTGGAGAGTAGAGTTAGAATTAAAAATGACCACAATAAGTGTGAACAGTGGTCAAAATGGGAAGAATGAGATTGAATGTGGATGTATTCCTGTTGCATATGTAATATACAGAATGTACATGTAAAATAAAAAGGCCAAAAAAAGGTAAACCAACAAGAACACACTTTTTAAAGCCAGAGGAAATAAACCCAAAAGAATATTTTTTTCAACTTGAAGGTCATATACCTTAAAAAAAAAAAAAAAGGCAAAATAACAACTACAACAGCAGTAACAAAAACAACTGAAAGGTCTTAGAAACAAATATGAACTGTGTCTATAAGAATCTATTCCGTAGTGATATTAACAAGTCAAAATCACCATTTATCACAAAGGTGGTGGCGTCCTTTCCATTTGTGTTATCATTTTAAAAGGTAAATTATCCATGTAAAATGGCAATGACCCTAGAGAAAAAGATAGCAAAGTGAGAGCACTTACAGAAAACTATACATTTATTTTTTTACACATCTGGGTCATCCTATGTAAATTTTGACCACACAAAACACTCCTCTGTAAATGTTTAGTCATGCATGTATTGTCTGACATACTAGATCTCATGATTATGGGTGCCAAGGATTGAATCTTTTAGATTTCCAAAAATCATTCAATGCAGGAATCATATTTTTATGGCACTTATTGGTTTAGTAGAGTCTCTGGGTAGTGCAAATGGCTAAACACTGGACTAGTAACCAAAAACAAGGTTGGTGGTTAGGACCCACCCAGAGGCACCTCAGGAGAAAGACCTGTCTATCTACTTCCTGAAGGCCTTGAAAGCCCTACGGAATACAGTTCTACTCTTAGACTTGGGGTCACCATTAGTCATAGTCAACTTAACGGTAACTGGGTTTATTATTATTAGTTTATTGAAGTTTGATGTGAGCAGTTCTTTGGACAAGCCAGGTGGCCATGGTTTTCCCCATTCTTCTCTCTGCTGGCATTTTTAGGCCTCAGAACAACCCCTGCCACCCCTACCCCACTGAAGCCTAATGTTCTTTTAAAAAAAAAAACCTGTTGCCGTGGAGTCAATTCCAACTCATAGAGACCCTATAAAACAGAGTAGAGCTGCCCCTAGTGTTTCCAAGGAGAGCCTGGTGGGTTTGAACTGCGAATGTTTTGGTTAGCAGCCTTAGTTCTTAACCACTATACCACCAGCGTTTCCTGATGTTTGTTAGCAGGGTTAAAAAGATATAATTAGTCCTGTAGGCTGGGGGCTATAAAATAGTTTGTCTCCTTGGCTGTGGCACTAGTGGGGCACATGTGGCATTAAGCTTACAGCTCTCCTCAGTAGACCTACCTGGCCAAGAGGAGACCAGCAGCAGGTAGGCTCCCATTGTGTCCCTAACCATGATGCCAGATGGAAGGCAGGCATGGAAGAATATATCCACTGGGGAAGTTTCCAGAAGCCAGGGGGGATATCGTGTCCTGTGACTGTCCCAGTTAAGTCTCCCGCCCCGACACAAAGAGAGGTGTGCATAGAAAATTCATCATTTCTGCTGGACAGCTTTTGAGGCTGGGGAACTGCTCGTTGGCTATATACTGCCTGCTTCTTATTGCAAATAATAAAAGCTGCTATTCATGTGCTAATAATCTGTGTTCAGGCTCTGATCAGAAGGACTTAATATTTATAGAGCAATCCATATTAGTTATTAGTTCCCTTTTTCTAATGGCCTCCTGGCTATCTAGAAGTCAGGGACAACCTGAAAGTACATCCCAGATTTGCCTGGCTGCATCACGGATTTGTTGTAGCAAAGCAAGGTCTTGTGATGTTGACACTCATTTGAAATAGTGGAATTTTCTATTTAAATTAGGTCATTCTTTGAAATAGCACCTGTACTGCCATAACATGGCAAGTCACCAAGCAAATGGTAACAGGTAGTATCTTTTTTATTTAAGTGGTTTCTTTGCCTTATAGGGGTTTGCTATATTTTGTGTTCATCTGTACTGTTGTAGGAGCCTTGGTGAAGCAGTGGTTAAGAGCTATGGCTGTTAGCCAAAAAGGCCAGCAGTTCAAATCCACTGGCCACTCCTTGGAAACTCTATGGGGCAGTTCTACTCTGTTCTATAGAGTTGCTATGAATTGGAATCAACTAGATGGCAACGGGTTTGATTTTTGGTTTTGTACCGTTGGATTTCATTTAATAGTGCCAACAGTTCTCCAAGTGTGGTCCTGGGATCCCTGGGACTTATCTAGACCCTTTCTGGGGTGCATGTGGTCAAAACGATTCTTATAATTGTGCTAAGATATTATTTGCATTTTTCACTCTCCTTTTCTCATAAGTCCATGGTGTAGTTTTCCAGAGGCTACATGAAGTGTATTATTGCAACAGAGTGAATGCAGAAGCAGCTATGAAAACCCAGCTGTCTTCTATTAAGTCAGACATTAAAAAGATTTGTAAAAATGTAAAACATTACCACTTCTCTCACTGGTATTGTTTTGGAAGATACAATTTTTTTTTAATATAAAACTGTGTTAAATCTATGTATTATGTTACATGGAATGGGTTCATTATCATAATTTTTAAATTATTTAATGAGTACATGTTACTTAAATCTCTCAGTTTTAATTTCTAAAAGAGTAAATATCAATAGATATAACCCACATAAACAAAACCTCAACAATGTTTAAACCTAAAAACTGTACCTAAGAGCAAAATGTTTTAGAACCACTGAATTATCCCAGTGGCTTCTAGTTCATTAGGAAGCTGCCTTACCATGAAACCATTGAAGACTGCCTTCTAGGTTCCCAGAGAGAGAGGTTGGCATAGATCAATACAGCTCAACCTTGGCTACACATTGGAATCAGCTGGGGAGTTTTAAAAATAAAACACTGAAGCCTGGATTTTTTTATTTGTTCAAGGTTTCTATTAGACATCAAGATTTACAAATTCCCCTGTGTGAGTCTAACATGCAGCCACCACTGGGGACACATGGAATAGATCTTCCTACCTCTGAGCATGTCAGGTGGAGGTTTTGGACTTCTTCCACACAGGATGGTAATTTCTAGATGGTACGGAGCCCGAAGAAGCCTCAGTCATTTCCTGCATCATCACCTCTGGGCATCATGTATGTTATCCTAAGTTGCTATGGGTTCTTCCTTTTTTTTTTTTTAAGCATTTCTTGTGAATTTCAAGTAGTTTTTGCTTGCCTAGTATTTCTCCTTATGATTCATAGTACAGAAATTACAATATAATAATAATTAAACAGGTATAATGATTTTTTTTTTATTAGATTAAGGAGCGCTAGTGGCTCAATAGTTAAGCACTTAACTGCCAAGTGCAAGGTTGGCAGTTCGAACCCACCCAGCAGCTCTGCAGGAAAAAGACCTGATGACCTGCTCCCATAAGTTATAGCATAGAAAACACTGTGGGGCAGTTCCATTTTGTCACATAGTATTGCTCGCTATAAGTCAGCATCAGCTGCACCACACCTAGCAACAACAATGCTAAAGTTAAGATTACAATGCTAAAGTTAAATATTTCGACACACAAGCATAGGTAATAATTAGATGCCTTATCAAAAAAATTTTTTTTTCTTTTTTATTGTAAAAATGTAAGTGACTTGCATTTTTTCTGTTAGATGAAATCTAAGCTAAAACCACATTCCTGAAAGCAGGTTATTTTAATTATATACCAGATAAATGGTTGAGTTTTGCCTCCCACCTGATGTTTGGTGTTAAAGGATTCAGCTCCCTCATGTACTGGCCAATCCCATATACTCACAGGATGACAGTAACTACAAATGTTGTGGGGGAAATGAGGGAATTTTAGGTTTGGGCTCCTTACTCCCCAGCTTATTTTGACCTCTTCTCTATTTTACTATAAATTACTCATATTGAATTTAGTCATTGTGAGTTTCTTAATCCTCCCCTTCACACTGACTCCTCCTAGAATAAATCATGTTTAAAATCATTGGAAAAATTGGGATTTAAAATTGATCTTATATTTATATCAACACGGTAATTTGATGAGTAAGGCACTTAACCAAAATCCCTTTTAACCAAAAATTTCATATTTTTAAATTGATTATTTGGCCCATTCATTCAAATCTGTGCAGACACTGCTGAAATGTCAATAATGTATGCGGACTGTGGCGTTAGCATTTTCTGAAGAGGCTTAGGATCTCTTGTGAGATAGCATGTGCAGATCAAAAGATATTATTCTATTAACCCTTTTCTGTTTGTAACTGAAAAGAAAAAAGTATACGCTTGCTTTAATTTTCCAACATTTATCCTCAGTTCCATGTTTTTCTGTATTATGGAATGATTCTTGATGACTTTTGTCATCTCTCAAAATTAGTTTACTGCAAAAGAGAGATCTTTTGCTAAAAGACTGTTAATAAAATATTAAATTGCCTATTACAAGATTTTAAAATGATTTTTCTGTATGTGAGTTGGTTTATGATGGAAATAAAAGAAAACTTTCCTAATCTGCAGCAAATTAACACTTTTAAAGTATTAACACATAATATGTTGAAGAGAAATATGTCTGCTATGCATGAATGCTTCTAAATATACATTTTTATTAGGTAGGATCTTTGCATAATTTACATTTTATATAAATTTCTAAGCAATTAGTGAGGAAAGCAAAGATCTCACTTTGTGATTAAAACATGGTATTATCTTAAAGCATATCTTGATTTTAGTACACTATTTACTTTCCCTTTTTTCTTCTTGATTACTGCTTTCTTTTCTTTTTTATTATGCAGTAAAATATTTTGCATTTCTTAAAACAAAATGAATTCCTTCATTTTTCTTAGGCTAATTTAATTTACTTTTCAAGAACTGTAAGCTAATTTTTCTGTCCTTTAGTAAATAAGCATCAAATATTAATTATCAACAAGTGAAACTTCTGAATTGTACCCTGCATAGTTACAGAGCTGTACAGAAAAACTTTGTTTCACAGTAAACATGTCTTGGTGTTGATATAAAAATACTCATTAACAAACAATTCTCTGGCAAGATGTTGTTGTTAGGTGCTGTCCAGTTAGTTCGTGACTCTATGTACCACAGAACAAAGCACTGCCTGGTCCTGCGCCATGCTTCACAATCATGATGAAGAAATGAATTTATATGTAGATAATCAGATCATACGCTAAGAATCAATCCCCAAGAAAAATATGTTCATCAAGTGACTTATTAACTGCTTACTAGTGGATTCCATTTTTATCATTACTCTTTCATGAGAATATTTCTTTTAGCTTATTTTATGTACTGTCATCTTACACAATAGTTTTAAACATTTTTATAAAAGAGCAATGTCAAGTTTATTCACCTTTTACTAGCTTAAATTTACAAATCCATTTAGGAGGTTTCCCCTAATTTTAGATTGGCTTATTTTTTGATATCACCAACTGTGTTTCTCCCTTCTTATTTTTTAAGTAGGAAAGAATATGTTATATTTCTCTTCGTTGTTTTTTCCTCACAGAATTCCCCTGACTCGGTACTGACAGATCTTGATATCCAAGAGGGAGTTGGCTCGCAGGATTAAAGGCAAGAACCTCAATTAGACTCTCTCTGATTTCGTCAGATGTTTTTTCTAATCTTTTAATATGGGATTATAGGCAGCTAGAACCTATGTTGCTGCTATAAAAATAGTGAAGACTCTTTGTTCTAAATCATAAGCACACGACGCTTTAAAAGTGTCTATTTTTCTTAATTTGAATTAATTCTGGTCCAGATGAGGATAATGAACTTTGGTCAGTTCTTTGTGAGTCTGAGTACAAAATAGCTTGATGAGCACTGTGAGACGTACACACTCTCCTCAGAATCTGCTGGAAAACTCCCTCAGAGACTGATTAGCTCATGCTTGTCACAAATAGGGGAGATAATTATGGGGCTTAACAGTCTATGTGGTGGATCTTTTGAGAGGCAATGGGTAGATCTAAGACTGCCTTTGGATCAACCCTAATTCTTGTTATTGCACATATCTTGTGAGAGTTTTTTTTTTTTTTTCTGAGCACATCCCCCAGAGACTAAACATTGTCTCTTCCCAGAGGATGACATCACATTTCTTTTCCAGAAGATAAAATTGTCCAAATTAGATTATCTTTAATTAGTCTAATCTTGTGAGCCATTCCATAAAGTTTATTGCACCCGTGCTGGCACCATGTTACAAGATTCTTATTGAATGAACTAATCTTTAGCCATGGAAATGGTGCTTATAAACAATGTTGCTGATTCCTTTATTACAATAAAGATTTCCTTCTCTGGAGCTTCAGGTTTCAATAGCTGTTTTATGGTTCTCAGTAATATCGGATGACTTTGTTTTAATGAGAATGTTTAGTTATTTCAAATTTCACTTGCCCTTAAGTTATTCTACTGCAAAATGCCTTCATAGTGACCACAGGCAAACAATTGAAGTTTCAGAAAACTTCATTTTTATGAAGAGTTATTCAGGATAATGTTCTATTTTTACTGTTTTACATAAATACCAAACCCTTCAAAGCAGCCTCATGTTCAGCCTTGCCTTTTGGTGAGAGAATAGACTGAGGGGCATCTATTTACACATCACATGAAAAGACTCCAGGCATTAAAGGTTGGTTTCTAGGTAGAAAGATAAATCAAACTACAATCAGTAGAAATTACGGCCTATTGACTAAATCCATTTTCCTGCCTCATTTGCCATCTCTTTAACAAAAAATACTTAAAAAAAAAAAAGTGTGGATTAAAATGAATTACATCTTCTAAATTAAAATTGTTGACAAGGTGGCTCTAATGATATTTTAAATGACATGAAAATGTTCCGATTTAAATTTTTTATTTTTTTAAAGCCTCTTAAAATCCTCCATGTCAAGCTCCTCACTCTTAATTTTAAGAATTTCAATAGGTTCAGGCTGGATCAAGTCTCCGAACATTTTGGGTTTCTGTTTTCTGATCTTGGTAATTAGTGGGTAGCAAAAGATGCCCTTGAAAATGTCTAGGGTACTCTGATTCTCTGACCTAAAATGCTATTGCTCCTGAGACTGAGGTTTAGGGCTCTGATTTTCCCAAAATCTGTTGTTGCCCAGTTGTCAAGAGTTAAAGGAGTGGCTCTTGCTAAAGAGTTCTTCTGCTTCTTGAGTAATGATAGTACCTTAAATTGCATAAATCCTAGGAGAATTATTATTTTCCCACCAGATCCAGTTACTTAGTCCCATTTTTTTATAGTAAGTTTTCTCAGGAACCTCCCCCCTTTAAATGAAATAGATGACTGTCTCTCTCTTTCCTTTCTCTTCAAAACAAAACCAGATAATTCTTTTCCCTTTCCTCTCATGTGTGTAAGAGAATACTGATCATTAATGTACTTCCCTCAGCTGCAGTGGAAAATAGAGCAAAGAACATTTTGTTACAGCAGAATAAGTGCATCTGTTTCACAGTATTTTTTTATAGAATGCACAATGAGAAAGTCCATATGCTTATTTTTCCTTTATGACTTCCCTAGAAAGAAAGAAAATATTTCAAATGGAAAACTTACTTATGGTGGTTTGTATTTGTAAATTTACTTATTAAAACTAGAAAAACAAAGGACTAAGAGATGAGCATTAGGCATTTTGCGTGCTTTTAAAATGAAAAGATTATCATCAGAATGTAAAATAATGAAATTACAGTACTTTTTTGGGCATGAAGGTCATCTCTTCACATTCTCTTTCCTTCATATTTCCTCTTTGTTATCTCTCTCCCTTCTTATTTCCTCCCTAATTTTTGGATTTGAAAGGAAGATGGTAGCTGCTGCTTTCTGTCTGACTCGGTTTGCATAACTACAGAAGACCAGCATTAGGCTTTCCCACAGAGCAACTGAGGGCAGTCAGTCAGACTCAGTGAGCCCGGTTCATTGATTTTTGGATCTGAGTTGCAATGGCGCCTGTTACTGTCAGCCACCCTGGTGAAGCTGACCAAGGCCTCTAATCCTCTTAAGCAGCAGTCAAGGAATTGAGATAAAAGCTGGCAATTCAGCTTGTAGAAATAACAGATTTGACAAATTAAGAGGGTTCAACCCTACAATTACAAAAAAATTCAGTCTTGGTGGTTATTATATGCTGTGGTACAAGAACATAGGTGCGATACAAACCAGGTCATTAAAACGAAAATGTTACACAGGCTAATAAGAGAAGCAATGCACTTTTTTTTTTTTTTAAATGTCATGAAAAGGAAGTTATAAGTGATTTGTCAGTTTAATAGAACAGAATTTCTCAGAACTCCAAAAGTCAAGAATTAAATATTGCTAACTGACAATTTCTGCGTCTTCTTGTACGGACAAAAAAAAAAAAATCATATGGAAAATAAAAGGTTTAAAAAATAATGACTTTGCATATTTTAATGGCATGTTTAATTTAATACCGTCAAGAAATGACAGTTTAATGTCTATATCAGTATCTATAAATGATTGAAATATTTATGCTGAGTTGACCATTCAACTAAACTAATAAATCCACCAAAGCGCTTATGTGATAATCTTAATGAATTTACTAAACCTACAGTTTTTTTGCCCAAAAAAGTTGAGATCCTTGTTTCAATTAACTCAATGAATGGACTTTTACTGAGAATTATATTCTACCCTTGACGTTATCATAGATGCATTCTGAAATAGTTTTTGCATTATCCTACATTGTACAATTGTTTATGAGTAGCATAGGACGTTCTTTATATGTGTAGAAGGAAAAAAAAATAAAAGCTCTAAATTTTAATCCTGTCTAACATTTCCTTACTTATCTTAAAGAACAAAGGTGGGTGGGGGAGCATAATATCCATCTCACAAAAAAAGGCAAAAGTCATATTTGTGAGTTTCATAGTTATTTGGTAGCATGTGGTTAAGTCTATATTTCTAAAGTTTAATTAATTTCCCATGCCTTTCATTTTTCATTTTGCTTCTATTTTTCTTTCTTTCTATTTTTATATTCCCAGCACTTAGAATAATTCCTAGAAGGTAATAAGTTGCTTGGAAATTACCTTCTTGCTGAATTAATGAGTGAATGAATGAAATCAAGTCCTTTAAGGTAGATGAATTTTAGGAAAGAAAATAGTTGGGTGTATGGGGAATTTCATAGTTCCCATTCAGCCCTGATAATGTCGTTATTTCTTTGGCATTAGTGAGACTCCACATACTAAGTTTCTACATATTTAAATATCAAACTCTTCTCTAGTGACTCAGAAGTTAACATTTGGCCAAACCTGTTGGTCACCATTCTATGTGGAGCCATTATTACTGTATATGCTTTGAGACAGGGATTCATTCTAATTTGCCTATATAATTCAGCACCTTACATGTGGTAGGCACACAGTAAATATTAACTAAATGAATGAATTAAATGAGTAAAAGATTGTGTGATCAACTGAACACCTCAAGTATTAGTTATATCCATTACATAATGGCATTGAAAAACTGTAGCTAACTGGTCCAAATCTGTGGCCAAAGGAGCAAGGCCAGTTGAGGGCAGTCAATGCTTATTCAATTTCCCAAACAGTTATTGAGAAAGTATTGAGCACATGTCCACTCTATACAGAATTCAATAGTTGATCTTATGAGGAGACATGTAAAATATGAGAGGCTTATGTACACAGAAGATACGAAATGAACGCAAAGATATGCTTAAAGTATGTATTAAACAGACACCCTTATATAAGCCATCGGCCATACGGTATATAGAGAAGGATGAGAAAATATACAGGTAAGCCCTTGTCTACCTGGAGTAACTTCAGATATGAAGCTGGCCTTTCCACATTTTAAATTTATACTACTGCTAATTTATTACTTTATTTTGAACATTTATAACTTCTAATAGAAGCTATTTTTAAATGAAAATACCTTGGGAAGATGTAACACAACCAATCTCCAGTACTTGGGTGTGTTCTTTTCTTTATTAGAACCGTATTCTACAGCAAGGGAGCTTTAGTTTTGGGGAAAGATGGAAGAAAAGAAGTGCACGAATAGAAAAATACAAATTTGACATAGGAGATGAAGGTTTACCATGAGTATAACTTCCTTAATTTCCAAATATTTTTCCCTAGATAGTGGTAAAAAGGACAATCTCATCATTAAGAGCACAAAGCCCTCTTAGTCTAGTTCAAATCCGACAGAGTTGGAACATCCCTGCCCCAGGCCATTGAGGGTCTGTCATAATTGAAAACAAGCTTGATATATGTTTGATGCTTATTACTTATTCACTTACCTAACAAAGTTACCTAAAGAATCCTAATTGCTATCCTCTTTTCTGTTATGAAGAAAAGCAGCTAAATGCCTAAATAATGGCATGTCCTTTGTCTTTGTTAACCTAAAATATGGGGATGAAATTTGCTGAACCTGGTACTTTCATCCACATTTTGAAGGCAATTCCAATAAACAGTCATTAAGTATTCCCAAAGGAGGCTTCTCAGGCAAAAGATGTCAATATACTGATCAAATCAATGCAAATAAGAATGGTACTTTTGATTATATCTCTTAGGGAAATACATATTTATATAACTTAATGAGAATAGGATAATCTGCGCACAATAGAATCCTATTAATGAAGCTCATTATTGAGCATCATAAACAAAATTGCCTGAGTCCAAAGGTCATGCTGCCTGAATTACAGAATGATAAATAAAGTCTGAAATAGAAAACAGATCTAAATCACTTGAAAGGAAAATTAGTGTGTGGCAAGAAGAAAAACCACTTAAATGATCAAAGTAATATGAAATTAACAAGGTCACTAAACAGCAACTGGGTGTTACTATGTGGAACAACAAAAAAAATTGAAATACTGCTCTGTCCTTAACTCTGGCATAGACATTTTTAGTTAGTCACAACAAAACCCTGGTGCTCCAGCTGTCAATCTCCTCCTTGCATCTTACCTGTGTTTTATCACTGTAGTGATGTCAGAGCATTTATTGAACACCTAATGTATGCTGCTTGCATTGTTCCAAGACTCATGCAAGGTAGATATTATCCTTCACAGCTTAAAAATGTATAAAATAGAAGAGCCAGGGCCTGACTATAGGACTGTCTGACGTTAAAGCTATTTTTTAAATTTTTTTTAACTCCAGGCTCTCTCTCAATTAAAACACAGGTATTTAATTTCAAATGGATCATGAGCATTGTACATTTGGCATCTGGAACTAATAAGGGGTGTGATGCTCCTCTTTCTCACAAGTCACAGCACATGGAAGCTGGGCTACAACTGTAAGGTAATCCAGTTTTGCTGTTCCCATGTGTCCCACAGATGTTCATGGAGGACCAGGTACTGCGGATACGGCAGTGAATAAAAACGGATAACAATCTTTGCTTTCTCAGAGTTTATATTCTACTGGGGAAGACAATAAACAAAGCAAATAATTAAAATACATAATATTTCAGTTGAAAAAAAATGAAATAGGTAAGGGTTAGGGTTAGGGTTGAGGTTTTCAATAGGGTGGCCAGGCCAAGGAAGGCCTCCCAGAGAAGGCGACTTTTAAGTAAAAATCTGAAGTAGATAGCAAGTTACAGGAATACCTGATTAAAGAGCATCCCAGGAAGGGAATAGCAGGTGAAGGCCCGTGGGACAGGCCTATGTTTGGTACATTCACGGAGCAGTAGGAAACTAATGAAGCTAGTCCAACATATGTGAGAAAGAAGAGTCGGATCTGAGTTCAGATAGGTAACGGGCAGCCAGGCCATGTAGGGCCTTGTAGGTCTTTTACTCGGAGTGAAAGAGGCAGTCACCAGAGTAAGCTGAACCAAAGAGGAACATAATTTGACTTTAGTTTGACAGTATCTCTCTGGTTGCTATGTTAGGGGTGGGCTGAAGGGGTGCAGAGGCAGAAACAGAGACTAACTGAGAGACTATGGCAATAATCCTGGAAACCCTAGTGGCATAGTGGTTAAATGATACAGCTGTTAACCAAAAATGTTGGCGGTTTGAATCCACCAAGCGCACCTTGGAAACTCTATGGGGCAGTTCTATTCTGTCCTATAGGGTTGCTATGAGTCGGAATCGACCCACGGTAACGGGTTTGGTAATAATCCAGGGGAGAAATGATGATGTTGTGGACCACGGTGCTAGTGAAGACGCCGCAGAAGCTTCCCCCAATCTGCCGCAGTCCCCGCCCCTCGAAGCCGCCAAGCTGGGTTTCAAACTGCGGCTTGGGGGGACCACACTGCTGGCCCTAACCGCGGGTTGAACTTAGCATTGAAATCCTGCGCATGCGCAAACCAAGATCTGGCACAGTGTCGGGACTTGAAGAGCCCTAGCCTAAACTTGACCCTGACCTGAACGCTGGAAAGGAAGAAGTTCTCTGGCACACAGCTGCATCTGAGCTCATCTGCAAAGAGAAAGTTCCCTTCCTCTGCAAATGACTCAGCAACTGGATCTACAAATGTGGACACGGGAGGGATCAAGGTGGCAGCTTTTGGACGCCGTCCTGCCCCCTAGAGAAAATAAAAGCTCCAAGCTCCCCTGGGGCTGGGAGTGCTTAGTCTTTCCGCTGCTGGGCCCCACTTTGCTCCTTGTTTGAGCAAAGAATAAATTTCCACTTTCTGTTTCCCTTGCAACTGGTGGTGTGACATCTGTCTTATTTCGATTGGCTAATAGGACAGGACAAGAGCCTTTGTTTGGTTACACTAGCAGTGGAAATGGTGATTAGTGGTTGAATTCTGGGTGTATTTTGAAGTTAAACCCAATAGGATTTGCTGATGAACTGGATGTGAGATACAACAATAACAACAAAAAGATTCAAGTGTGAGTCAATTATGGAGGCACATTCAATTGAGGAGAAAGATGAAGTTGCCATTGGTTGAAATAAGAAAGATAATACTTCAGATTTGCATTACCAAGTACCCATAATCACAACTCTTCACTAGATACATACTGGCCAATGGGTAACACCAAAGTACCAAAGGACTAAACTTACCATGACAAACCAAGGCCTTTGTTTCTATTGATTACACACTCTCCCTGATAATAACTATAGAACGGTGGTTTGAAACCTTTCTTCTTGGGTCACAGATCTCTTTGGGGAAAGTTGGACTGTTTCCCAGGAAAGATGAGCATAGTCATACATATAGAAAAGTTTGCATTTCATTGCTGGGTGTCACAGATGTATGAGGACACCCATGTGTACCTGGTTAAGAAGGGGTCTAATACAAACCTCTGCTTGGTAAGGCAAATGTTCATAACGTGGTCTACATTTTCGTTCTCACCATAGACCCCTTGATGAGATCTTTTGGTTAATATTGAAGAGTTGGCTATATCCCTAACTATGATGCGGCTTTTGTCTGCTTCCTGCAATAATATCTCTAATAATAGGAAAACTCCCATTGTAATCCCAGCATAATTTATTTGAGAATTAATTTCCATTACTGTCACTTATTACTTGGTTAATGATTTTTTGCTAAGTTCCCTCAACACACTTTTATGGAACACTTTTATGATTTAACTTCCTTTCAAAGAGGATAGACGGACAAAATAAAGTTTGGGAGTTGATAACAAATATTGTTTCTATCATATAAATTCAGACTTTTGTTTAGGTTCATTTAATCAATAACTAATGATTACAAAGTATACTAAGAACCAGTAGTATCCTAATTAGGTATACAGGATGAGGAGAAAAGAAACGTGTGAGAAGAAAAATGTGACGTAGTTAAAGAGACAAAACAAACATGCAAACTCTTTAGTACGGGCTCCCTTGCATGCTAAGTGGCGAAAGAGTTACCGTAAACAAATGGTAATATAAGCCTTCAAGTATGACAAGCAAATTTCTTGATATCTTTACCCTCTGGTCTTCATAAAACCCTTGCTATGACACCATTTTATCTGCCTCTCCCTCATACGTGGGGCTGTTTATCTCCCAAGCTTCCTGGAACTTGGATCAAGATATAGATTTGGCATCCATTCAGCTCCCTGGTGCCATTACTTCTTCAGTACTTCTCCTAGCATGGCAGTTTCTCCTCAATTTGAATCTGAAATATACATTAAAAAAAAAAAAAGCTGGGAGCCAAGATGGCGGACTAGGCAGATGCTACCTCGGATCCCTCTTACAACAAAGACACGGAAAAACAAGTGAATCGATCACATACATAACAATCTACAAACCCTGAACAACAAACACAGATTTAGAGACGGAGAACGAACTAATACGGGGAAGCAGCGATTGTTTCCAGAGCCTGGAGCCAGCGTACCAGTCAGGTACGGCACAAGCACAGAGAGCTGCTCCACCCCCCTGAACTAACCCCAGGAGGGGGACCAGCCGGTTCCGCTGGCGGCGTGGGACGCAGCCAGTAGGAGAAGTCCCCGGGAGGCAGTGACTGGTCTTGGAGCAGGAAGAGCAGCGTCCCAGCCGGGACACTCGGTCACGGCACAAGCACGGGGAGCTGCTCCACCCATCTGAACTAACCCCGGGAGGAGGCCCAACTGGTTGGCGGAGGCGGCACGGCCACGCGGCTGGAGGGACGAGAAGTCCCCGGGAGGCAGCAACTGATTTTGGAGTCGAGAGTGCACCGTCCCAGTAGGGGAGCCTTGACGCTGGGCGTGGGGCTGGAAGCGGAGGATCTGACTGTGACTCCAGCGGGCCAGACCCCCCGGGGGCAATCTCCACACAGCCAGCACACATAGGCAACGCGCCCACGGGAATCTCAGATATAATAGTCATTCCAAGCAAGACAAGCAACTCTGGCTATATTCTGAGGTGCTACTCTCCTATCTCTCTGTTCCCTCCCCCACCCTCCCCAGGCGGCTTCATTAACATCCGAATAGCCTGAGCCAGAGGGAGAACTCTGATAGGGATCTGACTGCATTTTTTTTTTAGCGGATTTTCTGGAAAAACTAGTTTCCCAGTGATGGCTCGGAGACAACAATCCGTATCAAACCACTTAAAGAAGCAGACCATGACAGCTTCTCCAACCCCCCAAACAAAAGAATCAAAATCTTTCCCAAATGAAGATACAATCCTGGAATTATCAGATACAGAATATAAAAAACTAATTTACAGAATGCTTAAAGATATCACAAATGAAATTAGGATAACTGCAGAAAAAGCCAAGGAACACACTGATAAAACTGTTGAAGAACTCAAAAAAATTATTCAAGAACATAGTGGAAAAATTAATAAGTTGCAAGAATCCATAGAGAGACAGCATGTAGAAATCCAAAAGATTAACAATAAAATTACAGAATTAGACAACGCAAGAGGCAGTCAGAGGAGCAGACTCGAGCAATTAGAATGCAGACTGGGACATCTGGAGGACCAGGGAATTAACACCAACATAGCTGAAAAAAAATCAGATAAAAGAATTAAAAAAAATGAAGAAACCCTAAGAATTATGTGGGACTCTATCAAGAAGGATAACCTGCGGGTGATTGGAGTCCCAGAACAGGGAGGGAGGACAGAAAACACAGAGAAAATAGTTGAAGAACTCCTGACAGAAAACTTTCCTGACATCATGAAAGACGAAAGGATATCTATCCAAGATGCTCATCGAACCCCATTTAAGATTGATCCAAAAAGAAAAACACCAAGACATATTGTCATCAAACTCACCAAAACCAAAGATAAACAGAAAATTTTAAAAGCAGCCAGGGAGAAAGGAAAGGTTTCCTTCAAGGGAGAATCAATAAGAATAAGTTCAGACTACTCAGCAGAAACCATGCAGGCAAGAAGGGAATGGGACGACATATACAGAACACTGAAGGAGAAAAACTGCCAGCCAAGGATCATATATCCAGCAAAACTCTCTCTGAAATATGAAGGCGAAATTAAGATATTTACAGACAAACACAAGTTTAGAGAATTTACAAAAACCAAACCAAAGCTACAAGAAATACTAAAGGATATTGTTTGGTCAGAGAACCAATAATATCAGATATCAGCACAACACAAGGTCACAAAACAGAACGTCCTGATATCAACTCAAATAGGGAAATCACAAAAACAAACAAATTAAGATTAATTAAAAAAAAATACACATAACAGGGAATCATAGAAGTCAATAGGTAAAAGATCACAATAATCAAAAAGAGGGACTAAATACAGGAGGCATTGAACTGCCATATGGAGAGTGATACAAGGCAATATAGAACAATACAAGTTAGGTTTTTACTTCGAAAAATAGGGGTAAATAATAAGGTAACCACAAAAAGGTATAACAATTCTATAAGTCAAGATAAACGCCAAGAAAAACGTAACGACTCAACTAACATAAAGTCAAACACTATGAAAATGAGGATCTCACAATTTACTAAGAAAAACGCCTCAGCACAAAAAAGTATGTGGAAAAATGAAATTGTCAACAACACACATAAAAAGGCATCAAAATGACAGCACTAAAAACTTATTTATCTATAATTACCCTGAATGTAAATGGACTAAATGCACCAATAAAGAGACAGAGAGTCACAGACTGGATAAAGAAACACGATCCATCTATATGCTGCCTACAAGAGACACACCTTAGACTTAGAGACACAAACAAACTAAAACTCAAAGGATGGAAAAAAGTATATCAAGCAAACAATAAGCAAAAAAGAAGAGGAGTAGCAATATTAATTTCTGACAAAATAGACTTTAGACTTAAATCCGCCACAAAGGATAAAGAAGGACACTACATAATGATAAAAGGGACAATTGATCAGGAAGCCATAACCATATTAAATATATATGCACCCAATGACAGGGCTGCAAGATACATAAATCAAATTTTAACAGAATTGAAAAGTGAGATAGATACCTCCACAATTATAGTAGGAGACTTCAACACACCACTTTCGGAGAAGGACAGGACATCTAGTAAGAAGCTCAATAGAGACACGGAAGATCTAATTACAACAATCAACCAACTTGACCTCATTGACTTATACAGAACTCTCCACCCAACTGCTGCAAAATATACTTTTTTTTCTAGTGCACATGGAACATTCTCTAGAATAGACCACATATTAGGTCATAAAACAAACCTTTGCAGAGTCCAAAACATCGAAATATTACAAAGCATCTTCTCAGACCACAAGGCAATAAAACTAGAGATCAATAACAGAAAAACTAGGGAAAAGAAATCAAATACTTGGAAAATGAACAATACCCTCCTGAAAAAAGACTGGGTTATAGAAGACATCAAGGAGGGAATAAGGAAATTCATAGAAAGCAAGGAGAATGAAAATACTTCCTATCAAAACCTCTGGGACACAGCAAAAGCAGTGCTCAGAGGCCAATTTATATCGATAACTGCACACATACAAAAAGAAGAAAGAGCCAAAATCAGAGAACTGTCCCTACAACTTGAACAAATAGAAAGTGAGCAACAAAAGAATCCATCAGGCACCCGAAGAAAACAAATAATAAAAATTAGAACTGAACTAAATGAATTAGAGAACAGAAAAACAATTGAAAGAATTAACAAAGCCAAAAGCTGGTTCTTTGCAAAAATTAACAAAACTGATAAACCATTGGCCAGACTGACTAAAGAAGTACAGGAAAGGAAACAAATAACCCGAATAAGAAACGAGAAGGACCACATCACAACAGAACCAAATGAAATTAAAAGAATCATTTCAGATTATTATGAAAAATTGTACTCTAACAAATTTGAAAACCTAGAGGAAATGGATGAATTCCTAGAAAAACACTACCTACCTAAACTAACACATTCAGAAGTAGAACAACTAAATAGACCCATAACAAAAAAAGAGATTGAAATGGTAATCAAAAAACTCCCCCCCCAAAAAAAGCCCTGGCCCGGATGGCTTCACTGCAGAGTTCTACCAAACTTTCAGAGAAGAGTTAACACCACTACTTCTGAAGGTATTCCAAAGCATAGAAAATGACGGAATACTACCCAACTCATTCTATGAAGCCACCATCTCCCTGATACCAAAACCAGGTAAAGACATCACAAAAAAAGAAAATTATAGACCTATATCCCTCATGAACATTGATGCAAAAATCCTCAACAAAATTCTAGCCAATAGAATCCAACAACACATCAAAAAAATAATTCACCCTGATCAAGTGGGATTTATACCAGGTATGCAAGGCTGGTTTAATATCAGAAAAACCATTAATGTAATCCATCACATAAATAAAACAAAAGACCAAAACCACATGATCTTATCAATTGATGCAGAAAAGGCATTTGACAAAGTCCAACACCCATTTATGATAAAAACTCTTACCAAAATAGGAATTGAAGGAAAATTCCTCACCATAATAAAGGGCATCTATGCAAAGCCAACAGCCAACATCACTCTAAATGGAGAGAGCCTGAAAGCATTTCCCTTGAGAACGGGAACCAGACAAGGATGCCCTTTATCACTGCTCTTATTCAACATCGTGCTGGAAGTCCTAGCCAGGGCAATTAGGCTAGACAAAGAAATAAAGGGTATCCGGATTGGCAAGGAAGAAGTAAAGTTATCACTATTTGCAGATGACATGATTATATACACAGAAAACCCTAAGGAATCCTCCAGAAAACTACTGAAACTAATAGAAGAGTTTGGCAGAGTCTCAGGTTATAAAATAAACATACAAAAATCACTTGGATTCCTCTACATCAACAAAAAGAACACCGAAGAGGAAATAACCAAATCAATACCATTCACAGTAGCCCCCAAGAAGTTAAGATACTTAGGAATAAATCTTACCAAGGATGTAAAAGACCTATACAAAGAAAACTACAAAGCTCTACTACAAGAAATTCAAAAGGACATACTTAAGTGGAAAAACATACCCTGCTCATGGATAGGAAGACTTAACATAGTAAAAATGTCTATTCTACCAAAAGCCATCTATACATTTAATGCACTTCTGATCCAAATTCCAATGTCATATCTTAAGGGGATAGAGAAACAAATCACCAATTTCGTATGGAAGGGAAGGAAGCCCCGGATAAGCAAAGCACTACTGAAAAAGAAGAAGAAAGTGGGAGGCCTCACCTTACCTGACTTCAGAACCTATTATACAGCCACAGTAGTCAAAACAGCCTGGTACTGGTACAACAACAGGCACATAGACCAATGGAAGAGAATTGAGAACCCAGACATAGATCCATCCACGTATGAGCAGCTGATATTTGACAAAGGACCAGTGTCAATTAATTGGGGAAAAGATAGTCTTTTTAACAAATGGTGCTGGCATAACTGGATATCCATTTGCAAAATAATGAAACGGGACCCATACCTCACACCATGCACAAAAACTAACTCCAAGTGGATCAAAGACCTAAACATAAAGACTAAAACAATAAAGATCATGGAAGAAAAAATAGGGACAACCCTAGGAGCCCTAATACAAAGCATAAACAGAATACAAAACATTACCAAAAATGACAAAGAGAAACCCGATAACTGGGAGCTCCTAAAAATCAAACACCTATGCTCATCTAAAGACTTCTCCAAAAGAGTAAAAAGACCACCTACAGATTGGGAAAGAATTTTCAGCTATGACATCTCCGACCAGCGCCTGATCTCTAAAATCTACATGATTCTGTCAAAACTCAACCACAAAAAGACAAACAACCCAATCAAAAAGTGGGCAAAGGATATGAACACACATTTCACTAAAGAAGATATTCAGGCAGCCAACAGATACATGAGAAAATGCTCTCGATCATTAGCCATTAGAGAAATGCAAATTAAAACTACGATGAGATTTCATCTCACACCAACAAGGCTGGCATTAATCCAAAAAACACAAAATAATAAATGTTGGAGAGGCTGCGGAGAGATTGGAACTCTCATACACTGCTGGTGGGAATGTAAAATGGTACAACCACTTTGGAAATCTATCTGGCATTATCTTAAACAGTTAGAAATAGAACTACCATACAACCCAGAAATCCCACTCCTGGGAATGTACCCTAGAGATACAAGAGCCTTCACACAAACAGATATATGCACACCCATGTTTATTGCAGCTCTGTTTACAATAGCAAAAAGTTGGAAGCAACCAAGGTGTCCATCAACGGATGAATGGTTAAATAAATTGTGGTATAGTCACACAATGGAATACTACGCATCGATAAAGAACAGTGATGAATCTCTGAAACATTTCATAACATGGAGGAACCTGGAAGGCATTATGCTGAGCGAAATGAGTCAGAGGCAAAAGGACAAATATTGTATAAGACCACTATTATAAAATCTTGAGAAATAGTAAACCTGAGAAGAACACATACTTTTGTGGTTACGAGGGGGGGAGGGAGGGAGGGTGGGAGAGGGTTTTTTATTGATTAATCAGTAGATAAGAACTGCTTTAGGTGAAGGGAAAGACAACACTCAATACATGGAAGGTCAGCTCAATTGGACTGGACCAAAAGCAAAGAAGTTTCCGGGATAAAATGAATGCTTCAAAGGTCAGCGGAGCAAGCGCGGGGGTCTGGGGAACATGGTTTGCGGGACTTCTAAGTCAATTGGCAAAATAAGCTGTATTATGAAATCATTCTGCATCCCACTTTGAAATGTGGCGTCTGGGGTCTTAAATGCTAACAAGCGGCCATCTAAGATGCATCAATTGGTCTCAACCCACCTGGAGCAAAGGAAAATGAAGAACACCAAGGCCACACGACAACTAAGAGCCCAAGAGACAGAAAGGGCCACATGAACCAGAGACCTACATCATCCTGAGACCAGAAGAACTAGTTGGTGCCCGGCCACAATCGATGACTGCCCTGACAGGGAGCACAACAGAGGACCCCTGAGGGAGCAGGAGATCAGTGGGATACAGACCCCAAATTCTCATAAAAAGGCCAAACTTAATGGTCTGACTGAGACTAGAGGAATCCTGGCGGCCATGCTCCCCAGACCTTCTGTTGGCACAGGACAGGAACCATCCCCGAAGACAACTCATCAGACATGAAAGGGACTGGTCAGCGGGTGGGAGAGAGACGCTGATGAAGAGTGAGCTAATTATATCAGGTGGACACTTGAGATTGTGTTTGTTGGCAACTCTTGTCTGGAGGGGGGATGGGAGGATAGAGAGAGAGGGAAGCCGGCAAAATTGTCAAGAAAGGAGAGACTGAAAGGGCTGACTCAAGAGGGGGAGAGCAAGTGGGAGTAGGGAGTGAGATGTATGTAAACTTATATGTGACAGACTGATTGGATTTGTAAACGTTCACTTGAAGCTTAATAAAAGTTATTAAAAAAAAAAAGCTACAATCTTTTATAAATACAAAAAAAAAAAAATTCCATAGGAGAGCAAAATGTAGCGACTCTACCATCAACAAATGTTAATGGTATTTGGTTGCATTCTCTTGGAAATTCTAAATATACAGACTTACAAACAAGCACATTGTTCATAAAATCCTGTTGCCTTTATGTTGATTTCGACTCATAGCGACCTTATAGGACAGAGTAGAATTGCCCCATAAGGGTTTCGAAGGAGCGGCTGGTGGATTCAAACTGCCAACCTTTTGGTTAGCAGCCAAATGCTTAACCACTGCGCCACCAGGGCTCCATATTGTTCATAGGGAAGGGAATTCTAAATCTTAGTTGTCTGTATATACTTTACTGTCTCTTTTACCTGAAGATTGACTAGTTCCACATAGTGGGAGAGTGGTCATTTTGTGCACAGTTTTAGAGCTCACTACAGACTTGAAATTTGGCCTTGGTGCATGTTAGGGCAATACCCCACTGAAGTAATTTTTGCAGATGCCTGCATACCCATTGTCTATGCTGGGAAAATTCAAGCCCATAGCCCCTATTGCTCTAATGGCAACGTTTTATACCACATTATTCTGCTTGACCTTACTAACAATTCCCATATCTTTTGGGAAACCTTTCCTTTTCCATTTTCATTGTTTAGAGGAGTTGATTTCCTTCTCAATTTCGGGGGGGGGGGGGTCTAATTGGCATAATCAAATCAGTTTGTTCCAATTTATTCCAACTCCTGCCCTAGCCCCTGTAGTTGGTTTAGGAATGGATCTATAATCCCCACCAAAAGACTATGAGATGCAATGGGTTTATCAGAACAATAAGTTATCTCTTCCTTGGAATCTGCTAGTAGCATTTTCTTCTCCAGGACTATTTGGTGTAAATATATGAGATCAGAACTGCAGCAGTCATTGTTACCATGAGAGTAAGGGTCTGGACTTGGCAGGAGCTGGACTTGGCAGGGACCACTATATGGAACACGAGAATAAAACCAACTACAATGAGTAAGACGAACAGAACCCCTGTTTTAATGGGGCTTACAATCATATATATATATACACATAAGTATATAAACCCACTATTGTCGAGTCAATTACGACTCATAGAGACCCTATAGGACAGAGTAGAACTGCCCCATAGAGTTACCAAGGAGCGCCTGGTGGACTTGAACTGCCGGCCTTTTAGTTAGCAGCCATAGCACTTAAACCACTGTGCCACCAGGGTTTCTATCCTATTATACAAAAGCTTAATACTGTCTCAGGTCTTGTTTTTTCTTTTCTTTTTTTTGTTTTGAATGTTGTTGGTACTACCCGAAATAAATGCACTTTCCATTTTCCTTCAACCATCTTTTCAAGGCTCAGTTTAGGTTTGGTTAAATTTTCATCCTCAAAGCACCCTTAGCATAGAATAAAAACTGTGATCTTAGTACTTATATTGTTTTGAAATAATCCATTTATTTCAAACTCTCCTATTAGATTGTGCTCTCTCTGAATGCTGGAACCATCATTTATTTATCCTTCTGGTTCCATTACTCAGCCCAGTTCTTGGACAAAGTAAGCAAGGATTTAGAACATTTGTATAGCAAGTTGCAGGCAATTTAAAAAACATAATTGTTGAGGTGTAGTAATCACTATAAGAAATCTGTAATGAACCGGTGAATATTTTTTTTAGGAAAATGAGGCTGTCTTTTATTTTAATAATAGTCCAGAATTATATATATAAATTAGCTACATTGAGAAACAGAGTTTTAATTCTCGTGGAATCCAGATTTCTGGGTTTCATGGAGTTGGGGTGACCCAGGCCATTGCCCTGACATGATCTTTTGAATTTTAAGCCTTGAAGAAAGCAGTTTTCTAAAGTCACCTGTGAGCCAAACAATAAAAAAAAAAAATAGTCTATATAAATTAATAAGACCGTTTTGCCTTAGGCGTTGTGCTCTTATGAAGCATTATCTCGATATGTAGTCAGTTTCCAGAAACAAAAACTCCAGTGTTAGACAAGAGGTTGTGTCTTAGGGTAAATTAGTAATTAATTGTTCTTCAAGACAATGCTGTATGAAATCCTTCCTGGCCACAAATTATTTTTTTATCCATTCTGTTCTGGCCTCTTTTCCCTGGCCGTGTCCATAATATGGGATATAAGAATCTTTGGAAGGCCTTTCTCTTCGGAACATTTTTGACTCACTAGTGGAAATGTAGGAGCCCTGGTGGTTCAGTGGTTAAGCACTTGGTTGCTGGTAAAAAAATGGGTGATTCAAACCCACCAGGGGCTTCACAGGAGAAAGATGTGGCAGTCTGCTTCTGTAAAGATTTACAGCTTTGGAAACCCTATGAAGCAGGTTTACTGTGTTATAGGGCCGTTATGAGTTGGAATCGACCCTATGGCAATGGGTTTGGTTTTTTTTTTTTTTTTGGAGGGGAGGTTTAGTAGAAATATTACCCCCATTTGCAAATTGTATACTAAATAAACTTCAATTAATTTCTATTGTTGGCTTAATATGATTTTTGTTTTAACAACATGGAATTTATAATCTACTAAAATTATGTGAACTAATATATTGTCTTCTTTGTGTAAATCAGTTTTACTTGGGTTTTCTGACACTTGCTGTACCAAGAGTCCTAATAGATACAATATCTTGTCAATAAACTCCACCTTCTCCTTCCCCAAGGGAAGTTGAACAAGTCTAATTTTCTTGAAGCTAAAGCATTCCTGCCCTCATGGAGCTTACAAACAATTATGTACATCAATTATCTATAAGGAGTTGAAAGTCTACTAGGTACATAGTGAACATCAGTCTACATGGAGCTTAGATTTGACTGCATACAGTACAGAATCTTTCTGAGCTACAGTTTCCTCATATCAGACAGGAGCATTGCTATGTCAAAGGGCTATTGTGAGTATTGGCGTTAATGCATGTCAAGTATCTGGAATACACGTACTCAATAAATTGTGGCCCTACAGAGAAGGGATATGTTGAAAGGATTTTTTTTTTTTTTTAATTCTGTTGAAAGCTTTTGTGTCTGACAACATTCACTAATGTTTTCAGGTAAAATGATATAAATGATGTAAAAACATCATCATCTATTATTTTCCTATATTCTTTTTGGGAGCAGGAATAGATATGCATTACCAAGTGGACATACTAAGTGGTAAATTTAGTGCATACTTAATATCTATCTCCTCCCTAATTCTCAATCCAATGTCACAGGGGCAAAAAGACCTACGGAAAATGCTGCTGAAACCAAACTGGTGATTCCTTGAGGACGTTTTACCACTTTCTCAATGTATTTGCATCATAATAACGTTTATATGACTGTTTCACAAGTTAGAATAAGGAATCTTTGTGAGAAGAACTGCATACTTCTGATCACAATGCTTGGCACAGTGTAGGCGCTTCATAAGTGTTTCATTAGTAAAAAAATTAATCAAACTCTCCTTGCAGTTTTCTACCACATACCAAACTCCTTGGGAAATTGTGCCGGCACATGTGAGGGCTTAATTATAGCTTCCTTTCAGGAGTAAAATACAGACACTCAAGAGGTAATTGACCCAGGAAGGAGTATTGGCAATATAAAGCCCACCCAGCCTCTTGCTCCTTTGACACTGTTTTTTTCCTTCAGCTGAAGGCAAAATCCATGACACACAAAATTTTAGTCCAGATATTAGTGTGTGGTTTCTCTAACAGCCCCCCCAAAATGACTCTTTTCAGAAGGGATGATCTCCCAACAGAAAAGTTAATTCTAAAAAATACAAACTATTATCCCCTCAGTGGCCATGCCTCTATTCCTCCCTTGTATTGGAGAGTAGCCCCTCTTCCTTTTCCCACTGTAGACATCACTATCCCAGCACAGCCATTGGTCTAAGGTGAACCACCTGACCAAGTTGGGCCAATGGTAGAAACTTCTTCCTGCTCTGGCATGAAGAAAGCTGATTTGTGGTGGGAGAGCTTGAAGCTGCACAAATGGTTAAGTGCTAGACTAATAACTGAAAGGTAAGTGGGTCAAATCCACCCAGAGGTGTCATGAAAGCAAGACCTGTCACACTGCTTCTGAAAGCTCACAGCCACTGAAAACTCTGTGGAGCACAGTTTTACTCTGTACACATACAGTTGAATGGAATTGGCTGGATGGGAACTAACAACAAGACAGTCCTAGAGAATACAGAGTCCCTGACGGTGCCTAGAAAGCCCAGCTGCTAATATTCTGATTGGCTACTTTTTGTTCTTACAGTGGACATGAAACATCTGGCCCCACAGACATTTATGAGCTTACCAAATTACTAATAAGATTCCATTACAAGCTGCAATGGGTAATATTAAGTTCTTTGATGATCCTAACCTTGTGTACTATTCTAAGGAAAAATCTCAGAATGTAAGAACTATCCCTAGAATCTACTGTTTATCCAGAGTCTCTAGCAAGCAGAACAACCCATAAATTAAATGAATACACAAATAACTGGAGGTGTGAAAATTCAGCAGTTCCATGGATTTGATGAACATTTCAAACAAGTTTTTGAACATTAAATATTCCATAAGGTTGAAACAAGTTAATCCAAAGGGAAATTTAGTTCCTTCAATGATAATTTTTGCTTGTGAATCTTTTTCCTAAAATGGTATTTTATCCACAAATGTATACATTTTCAAGGGAAACTTATAGAAATTTAATAGAAATTAAACATAATTATTACTTTTAGAACAAAGTCGGTTTTTAGTGTACATTTTTGAATGATATTTTTCCACAATGGGAAAAAAAAATAAAAGAAATTAACCACCTTTGCTGATGACAAATGGATGTTGGCTGAAAGCAGAGAATACCAGAAAGATGTTAACATGTGTTTTATTGACTAGACAAAGACATCTAACTGTGTGGATCATAACAGATTATGGATAACATTGCGAAGAACAGGAATTCCAGAACACTTAATTGTGCTCGTGTGGAACCTGTATGTACATAGACCAAGAGGCAGCAGTTCCGACAGAACAAGGGGATACTGAGTGATTTAAAATGCAAGAATGTGTGCGTCAAGCTTATATCCTTTCACCATATCTATTCAATCTGTATGCTGAGCACATAATCTGAGAAGGTGGACTCTATGAAGAAGAACGGGGCATCAGGATTGGAGGAAGATTCATTAGCAACCTGCGTTATGCAGTTGACACAACCTTGCTTTCTGAAAGTGAAGAGGACTTTAAGCACTTACTGATGAAGATCAAAGACCACAGCATTCAGTATGGATTACACCTCAACATAAAGAAAACAAAAATCCTCACAACTGGACCAGTAAGCAACATCACGATAAATGGAGAAAAGATTGAAGTTGTTAAGGATTTCATTTTGCTTGGATTCACAATCAACACCTGTGGAAGCAGCAGTAAAGAAATCAAAAGACCCATTGCATTGGACAAATCTGCTGCAAAAGACCTCTTCAAAGTGTTAAAAGCAAAGATGTCACCTTGAAGACTAAGATGCTCTTGACCCATGTCATGGTATTTTCAGTCATCTAATAGCATTTGAAAGCTGGACAATGAAGAAGGAAGACTGAAGAAGAATTGATGCCTTTGAATTATGGTGCTGACGAAGAACATTGTATACACCATGAACTGCCAGAAGAACGAACAAATTTGTCTTGGAAGAAGTACAGCCAGAACACTCCTTAGAAGTGAGGATGGTGAGACTTTGTCTCACGTACTTTGGACAGGTTGTCAGGAGGGACCAGTCACTTGTGAAGGATATCATGCTGGATAAAGTAGAGGGTCAGGGAAAAAGAGAAAGATCCTTAGTGAGATGGATTGACACAGTGGCTGCAAGCATGGTATCAAACATAATAATGATTGTGAGGATGGCACAGGACCAGGGAGTGGTTTGTTCTGCTGTACATAAGGTGGCTATGAGTTGGAACTGCATCTGTGACACCAAACAACAACAACAGGTCAATATTAGAATCAGAAAGAAAAAAAAAGAAACCTGAGTTAAAACCTAGTACGTGTTAGCTCTAAACCTAAATCTACTTCAGATTAATTTTCCTCAATTATAAAAAGAATTAGCATGGAAGAATCTCAAGATTTCTTACATCTCTGAGAATTTAAAAAGTAGTAATCATGCTATTTTATTTCATAAAAAAATTTACAGGAGGGGAAACTTCTGCTTCAAGAAAGGTAGGCCATTTCAAGATTCAGCCTATGGTCTTGTAATTGCTACATGCACAGCCCATCTGATTTGTTTTTCATCTGCCTCTCTTTACTATTCCTGGTCTTCATTCCTGGTATTTCAACTTTTACACCCCAGAAGACTGAGTTTTGAGGCTTCCTTCAAGTGTTCCACTGCTAACTGAAATGTCAGTGGTTGGAACCCACCAGCTGCTGAGCTGGAGAAAGATATGGCAATCTGCTTCCATAAAGATTACGACCTTGGAAAGCCTGGGGGGCAGTTCTACTCTCTCCTACAGGGTAGCTATGAGTTGGAATCGACTCTACAGTAATGGGCTTGATCTCACTATAGACTTAAACAAAAATTCATATAAATGACAGCATCAAAATAAATTTTATCTGTTAGTACTCATTCATTTGTTCCTAATAGTCCCAGCTTTCCATGTTGATCATCTGTTGAGCATGTAGTAATTTCTCTAAAATAAAATATGATCATTTTTGGAAAAAAAAAAAAACACAAGGTAGAAACCTTATATAGAGAAATAGTAGAGGGTTGTATTTTTAAAAGGCATATAACTTGCAATTCACTGAAAGACAGAATGATAAATACCAGAATAAATATATATAAAAAAAAATAGGACTAAATAAATAATATAGGACTAAATCAAATCTCTTGTTTTATTAGAACATACGTGGAACTACAGAGATGGGGACCAGTTTGTTACTGACCTGAAGTGCTTCAGTGTGATGACTTCAGGTGGTATTGAAGTTGTCAAAACTAAATCTTGCTGGGGATGACAAACTAATACAATAAACCACATTTCCCACCCCAGGGCCTTCAAGGGGGGTGGGAGAATGAACAAACTTAAAATAAGCAAATATTTCTCTATGAGTGCATATGTAAGCATGTATGTATATGCAGGCATAGATAAGTGATGGCTCTCAGCAAGGGGACCACAAGCCTGTGAGCGCAGTGGTGGAAAACCAAGCTTATATTTACAAAACAAAGACACACTGGGTGGCAGCAGGAGGCCTGACAGAGAAACAGCCCCGCTCTGGAAACGAGAAGCACAGGTGCTATTACCCCCTTCTGTAGAGGGACAGTTCCGGCAAGAGATGACGGTGGGAAATAGAAACCTTTGCAAAAGCTGTATCATCCATGGGATAGCCCCTTTTTTCCCCTAGAGATGAGCACGTGCCAGGAATGGAAGCAGAGAACCAAGAAAGAAACGCCCAGAATATTCTGGATCCTAGAGGCTAACAGCTTTTCAGTTTCTTCTGTGTTTTCCATCACCAGAAAAGAAGATTTGTATTTGGCTATTGGGCTTTGCAAATAAATGATAATTATCTCAATGCTCAGCTAGAAGTATAATCTCCACTCTTCTTAGTTTTAACTGCATCTTTGTTTACTAGTAGAATGTGAACGCTAAAAGGAACTATTGAGCCAAAATCCCTTCACTTTACCGGTGAAGATGTTAGGATACTGCCATTAAGAAAGATCAGGAATTTTTTTTTTTTTTTTAAGATTGCAAGCCGATTTAGGGACAAAGCTAGGATCGGAACCCATTCTCTAGGCTCCCTTCTCTAGGCAAGCGCTCTGTTTTCTATACCCACTGCCGTTGAGTCGATTCTGACTCACAGCAACGTACAGGACAGAGTAGAACTGTCCCCACAGGATTTCCAAGGCTGTAAATCTTTACAGAAGCAGACTGCCACATCTTTCTCCCGTGGAGCTGTTGGTGTGTTCAAACCGCCGACTTCTCTGTTAGCAGCCCAGCTCTTTAACCACTGTACCACTAGGGCTCCCTCTGTTTTCTACACCACCTTATTAAGAGATCTTCTCGTAGATATGCTTCATTAAACATTTTAAGGAAACCCTGGTGGCATAGGAACTGCTTGCCATCATCAGTATGTTACGCTGTTAAGCTAAATCTTTCTAGCTAGAACTGATGGCCCTCCTCTTTGGGGTCTTAAAATCTAAGTTACGTAGTTTAAAATTTAAAAGACTAAGAGAGGTTCTTATCTTGATACGTTCTTGAGAGCATGCTGATTTTTTTTTCCTTTAAATCTACTCATCACAAATGATGAAAAGTAGCTTAAACTTAGCCTGGGCAAAAGGCAGGTGGACAAAGAACTTTTGTGGCTTTCAGTGTGGACTTTAGATTGACTGTTCAATCAGGAACATGGTTACAACATTGTCCTCACAAAAGCATATAAAATATTTATTCCATGTTATGTTCTTTCTTAAATTTATAATAAAATGAGGTCTCTTACACAATGCCCAGAGCCCACAGGTAACAATGGCTGAGGAAGAAGCAGGACGGCCGTGTGAAAATGAAGCTGAAACTCAGAGTAGGCATTGTAGGTTTGCATATGATATCAGAGCAACGCTATAAGGAAATGTGTAGCCTAAGGTTATGAGACATCAGTGATTCATTTATCAAGAAAAAGAGAAAAAAAGAAGAATAGAAAAATCTAATTGAATATTATCGGTCTCAAATTTTACCAATAGATTTATGACTTTATTTTAGTAAGGAGGGTAATAATAATGTCACTTATGAAGCTATATTTTATATGTGTAAGTATGCCTATAGTTAATAGAATTCATCAGGCAGCAGGATTGGATACTATTTAAAACATCGGTCAGAGGGGCATTAATTCTATTCAAAATGTCCATCTGTTGCTGACCCACTTGCACAGAGGGTTGCATAGCAACCATAGTACTGCATGGGTATGGTTGGCCTCCCTGTGTTGCTTTTGTTCGGCCTCCGAGTGAGTTGCACTTGATGGAGAAACAGTAGGTGTTTATTTATTTATTTATATATATATATATATTTTTTTTTTTTTGGCTGAAGCTTGGCGTGGGGAGTGGGGCTCATTATAGCCTGCTGAGCTAGATAGCATTCTGAGGCAATATCTGACATATGAATGTAATTTATCTTCCTGGCATGATCCTTAGTACCAAACTAATTCCCAAATTCCTAGGTTTATGGAAGTATAACAATTAAAAACAAATAAACAAAAAACCCAGGACCTTTTACTTTTATACCCAGAAAAAAACATGCAACAGAGCAGGTAGAGAGAAGGTTCTAGAAGTTTGATCCAATTTTTGTGGTGCTTGGTCAAAGTTTTATGATTCAATTTCAGCATTTTTCTAAACTTCTGGCTTTCTCAACTCTACATTCCAAGTAATTTGTTAAATTAGAAGATTCCTCAGGGAATCAGACCTTCTTAAAGACCTCTTTGCACATGTATCAATTCTGAATATTTGTATTATCTTGACCATTACAACACTTTTAGCTACTCAGTACAACTTGCAACAAATTTAAATATCTGATGCCTAATATAAAATTAGCTTTTACCTGGTTTATTTTATTTCCAGTATCAGCCATAAATTTGGGGTGAACCAAACTGTTCCCGCCTGCTCCCTGGGCATCATGGATGTGTTATCGGTACGTAACAGCCTTGACAGATGACTGCAATTCAAAACCATCAATAAAGTGCCCTTGAAGAAAATAAAATATTATTTTGACTGAATTGAAAACACCATATTTTCAGAGAAACTGTTCCAAAACAATAATAAAGGCATTAGGAAGCCAGAATATTTTCTGTTAGTCAATTGTTAAAAATTAACTTAGCTATTTATATTTTGGAGCCCTGGTGGTGCAGTGGTTAAGAACTCGGCTGTTAACCAAAAGTTTGGCAGTTCAAATCCACCAGCCACTCCTTGGAAACCCTATGGGGCAGTTCTATTCTGTCCTATAGGGTCACTATGAGTCGGAATTGACTTGACGGCAGCAGGTTTGATTTTTTTGGTTTATCTATATTTTATTCTTGGCAAGGTTTCAGAAATCCCTTCCCTTCATCTCTGATGAATCTATATATTTCAATTTTAAACAATTCTAACAATTACTTTTCTTAATCCATAATCTTTAAATTTTCGGTAAAGACCTGATTGTCAAAGGAACCCTTGAGAACATTTCCAAAGTGTGTATTTTGAGAGGAAGGAGTGGAAGGGGACAATATGAATAATAGTCTCCACTTTTTTTTTTTTTTTTCCACTTTAACTCTTACTAAAATTCTGGTTTTGGGATGCTGCAATTTTTAAAACAATAGAGCATCTGTACAAGAATCATTTGTTTTGTTTTGTTTTCACTTTTATTATTCTTGATGCTGATGTGAGGAATCAGGTTTTTCATATTTCAGATTTCCACACCTGAATGTCAGACGAGTTTTGAAAGACCTGAGTTGAGATTGACCTCCGATGTGGGGCTGGTTCACAATCAGATCTGAGGCTAACTCCAGGATGCATCATGATTGGCTTTCAATGAGGTAACCATATAATTTATTCTCTAATCTGAGTTGCTTTTGAGAATGAAAGTGGGACAAACCAGATGGAACACCAGGACAACGGAGGTAAACTAAGACATTCCTGGGAGCCAGGGCATAAAGTCACCTTAAATTGGGGACAAGACAGGGATACAGTTGCACAAGTAGGTGCCAAGAAATGCCATATGCAGAAGTAGAAACTAGGGGTAAATAAATTATAGTATGTAGTATGCTCTGTGGAACCCTGGTGGTACAGTGCTTAAGGGCTCAGCTGCTAACTAAAAAGTGAGCAGTTTGAATCCACCTGTTGCTCTTTGGAAACCCTGTGGCAGTTCTACTCTGTCCAACAGGGTTGCTATGAGTTGGAATTGACTTGACTGCAACCGGCTTGTTTTGTTTTTGGTTTATACTCTGTAGTTAAGAGTCTAGGATTTGAATTAGGTAGCTTGGGTTCAAGTTCTGCGTCTATCATTAACCAGCTTTGTGACCTTGGTCAAGTCTTTTCTCATCTTTAAAACCTGATAAGTGTGCCCATTTCCCAGTATTGTTGGGAAAATTAAGTAATACACTGAATTAAAAATGTCTGGTACGGGGCCTGGTCATGGTAATTAATAAATAATAGTTATTTTTCAAATTATCTTTTTAAGTCTAAATGTAAGAGCCAGAAGAGGTAGCCAGGTTCAAAGGTATAAGCAGGAATGAAGTCTTAGAGTGGCTTTAGGAAGGCAAACTCTGTTCTTAGACCTTGCAACATCTTTAATGGGTTGTTGGAACATGTGGTATCTTTTCCCTGGTAGTGTTGCTCAGAAAGGCACTGCTTAATCACAAGTACCCAACTAACAATATTGCAGTATAAATAAGACATAAAAACCAGAGGATATCAGAAAGGCATCTTCTAACTCAAATATGAATTCATATGTCACTTAAACTTTTTCAGCTTTATTGCTCATTTTTAATATACCCAGTTCTGTCGAGTCGATTCTGACTCATAGCGACCCTATAGGACAGAATAGAAGTGCTCCATAGAGTTTCCAAAGAGCGCCTGGTGGATTCGAACTGCCGACCCTTCGGTTAGCAGCCACAGCACTTAACCATTATGCCACCAGTGTTTCCATTTTTTAATATGAGAGTATTACTATGTACTTCCTAAAGTGGTTATGAAGATTAAACAAAATAGTTGCTGTGGGTGTTTTGTGCCATTCATTCAATTCCGACTCATAGCTTCCCTATAGGACAGAGTAGAACTACTCCAATGGGTTTCCTAAGCTGAAATCGTTAAGGGAGCAGATCGCCAGGTCTTTTCTTCCAGGGTGTGGCTGGTGGGCGCAAACTGCCAACTTTCAGTTAGCAGCCAAGCACTTAACCATTGTACCAAATAAAAAAAAATACATTAAAGAAAATAGCACCAGGAGGTGCTAGACGTGCAGGTAGGTACTCGTTCAATGGTAGCACCAGTGGTGATAAGGGTAGCAGTAGGACTTACTGCTTTTTACATCATCAGTTGGTATCAGTTTTTTACTCTGCATGTTTATAGTTTTCTCAAGCTTGTGGAATCAGCTCATACAACCTTCCACCCCCCAGGACTCAGGACAAGCTTAAAACATCATTTTTTAAAATTATTTCCACTGTTTGTTAGAATTGCAAGTTAACCAGTGGCGAAAGGTACTTAATAACATGTTGTAAAGCCATTATATTTCAAAAGGCCTATTGATAGTAATAAAGATGCAAGATGTTATGGACTGAATTGCATCCCCCATAAAGATATGTTGAAGCCCTAAACCCTGATACCTGTGACTGTGGCCTTGTTTGGAAATAAGGTCTTTTAAGATGTTGTGTAGTTAACATGAAGTCACACCAGGGTGGGGCAGGGAGCTCCTAATACCATCTAAATGTTGTCCTTATATGAGAGAAGGAGAGACAGAGAGAGGGACAATAATCATGTGACAATGGAGTTGTACCGCAGCTGCAAGCCAAGGAACTCTCAGGGCTACCAGAAGCTGAGAGAGACAAGAAAGGATCTTCCTCTAGAGCTTTGGGAAAGAACATGGCCTTGTCGACATCTTGAACTAAGACTCCTAGCCTCCAGAGCTGTGAGACAATTAATTTCTGTTGTGTAAAGCCACCCGCTTCATTGTGTTTTGTTATAGGAGCCCTAGGTAATTAATAACCAGATAGCATGTAATTTAAAAGGTAAGCATACATTAATTTTTCCAGCATGAGTATAACAATATGCATATGTACTTCAGAAAAAATATGATTTAGATGTTCGATTCAATATACTTCATGTATTTAAAAATTTCCACATTTCAATATATGTAATATAGAACATAGCTAAGAATTTTGTAGCCTCTCTTTTTTCCCCAGACAATACGATTATTTACTGTTGGATGTTAGATGAATTTAATAAACCTCATATATTTGAAAGTTCAAATCTTTTAATTTATGTAATACTGAATATCTTCAAGATCTTAGAAATCCCTTTTTTAAATATGTTTCAACAGTATGAAAATGTTTATTTTCAGACTACTAAAGTATTACATCCACCACCTCCACCAGTTGCTGTCAAGTCAATTCCAACTCAATGCGATCCCATGTGTATCAAAGTAGAACTGTGCTCCACAGGGTTTTTGTTCTGGGTTGAATTGTGCCTCCCCAAAATGTGTGTCAACTTCTCTAGGCAATGATTCCCAGTGTTGTGTGATTGTCCACCATTTTGTCATCTGACGTGATTTTCCTATGCGTCGCACATCCTATCTCTATGATGTTAGTGAGGCAGGATTAAAGGCAGTTATGACAGTGAGGCAGGATTTAATTTACAAGATTAGGCTTTATCTTGAGTCAATCTCTTTTGAGATATAAAAGGAAGAAGCATCAGAAAGACAGGGGGACCTCATAACACCAAGAAAATTGTGCAAGGAGCAGAGCGCAACTGTTGGACTTGGGGTTCCTGTGCTGAGAAGCTCCTAGACTAGGGGAAGATTGATGACAAGGACCTTCCCTCAGAACCAACAGACAGAAAATGCCCTCCCCTAGAGCTGGCACCCTGAATTCAGACCTCTAGCCTCCTAGACTGTGAGAGAATATACTTCTCTTTGTTAAAGCCATTCACTTGTGGTATTTCTGTTATAGCAGCACTAGATAGCTAAGATAGTTTTCAATGACTGATTTTTTAGAAGTGGATTGCTAGGACTTTCTTCCAAAGTGTCTCTAGGTAGACCTGAATTTCCAACTTTTCAGTTAGCAACCAAGTATGTTAACTCTTTAAGTATAGAAAACTTGGAAAATACAGAAAAGGATATAGAATTAAAGGTTACTCCACCATTCGGGAATGATGTAACACTTTTATACACAAAATCGAAATTATCATGATTTATTGTTTATGTACACATTGCTTTATTCTGTTTAATAATTTATTTATTCAACAATTATCAAGATTACTGGAGGGGTGGCTTGAGGGACAACTCTTCTTCTAACCCCGTGTACTTTCCATAGATGGGGGTCTCCCCCACCACCCTGGCAATTTTTTTTGACAGTAATTTAAAGTTTATTCCAGCTATAATGCAGGTTATTCTGACTTTAAGGTAGCATCACATGGCATACTTCTAAGTCCATTCCTGAGATATTCTGTTGTACTTATCTCTGTCTGTTTTATAGATCTGTGCAACCTCTGGCACTAGGCAGTCATCTGGGTTCAGATCACATAGCAGTGAACAAATGGATAAAAGAACTTTAAAGAAATAGTTAAAGCAGGAGACACTGTGATCTTAGAATATCGAGACAAATGCTGCCATTACTGTTAATATTTGGATGATAAATTCTTGTTGTAAATGCAACCTTAGGTGGTTTGAAGGGGTAATCTGTAGGAAAATGAATTGTCAAAAAGAGTATACCGCCTTGATATGGGCTGTCATTAGGTCCCATAATTGTGGCTTGCCAATGAAACATATCATCCCCAACTGGACCTGCAGAACATTGGGCTGGAGGGTCACAGGCCAAATCACAAAGCTCCTTATTAATCCGTTTCCGCCCCATAGTCTGTGCTTTTCGTCTGGCTCTGAACTATCTGGGTGTGCACTCAAAGGTCCGGCCGAAACTCTGATTATCCGGGTGGCAGTGAAGGATTGTCCCTTCGTCTCACACTGGCTCTGCCAGACACATCCCGCCCCTCCCTTCATCCCTTTACTCACATACTGGAGGGGAATTGAGAAGGGAGGGGTGACTTTCCTGACTGGTGAGTTTTTCAAGAGCTTGACATCCATTCAGTTTTATTAACAAGGAGCAGGATCACATCCTCAGAAAAACAATGCAGTGCTCTCCTTATTTTTTCTCTCCCTCTCCTAATCCTAAGTATGTTTATGCGTATTGGCTAGAGACATAGCTGCTGCTTGCCACCATTGCCCGCAGACAGCAAAACCTGATTTCAGCTGGGCATGCTTCTCCTCTTAACTACTTTCTATTACCCATGTTACAGAGATAGGATTCGACCAGGACACCTTGCTTAAACCCTTTAACAGACGATGGCATGCACATGTTCCAGCTACAGCCCTTGGAGGTTTATTGGCAGGCATTTCAGCCACTTTATTACTTTCTGGCATTGTGGTGGTTACTCGTGTAACAAGGAAGTTGGCCTATGCCACATTGGAGTGTTAAGAGCCATTCATATGAAGGAATGCTTCTCAGAGGAGTGATTGTGTGAAACTTTTGTGTCATTTGGCTTCTGTACATTGAGATAAGGCTTTCAAGTATGTTTACCATTTCCTTTGTGTTATTGGGAACATACAGTTCTCGGCATTTGGAAATATTCAAGTATATGAGTTGTATTTGGGATGAAAACAGTTTGTGATGCACACTTCCTGTGCTATGGGACTGATATGTACCATGTGTGTGATGTGTTTAATGGAACGTAGTCACCTCTCTGATGATATCTTTTATAAAGCACTCACCTCCCTGAATACAGTTTGTTATGCACTTCCTGGGCCAGGGGACTGATATGTACTGTGTTTATGATGTACTTCAAGGAACATGGGACCAGTATGACCCACTTGCAACTAAAACCAAAACCCACTGCGGTCAAGCAGATCTCGACTCGTAGCAACCCTATAGGACAGAGTAGAACTGCCCCAAAGAGTTTCCAAGGAGTGCCTGGTGAATTTGAACTGTCAACATTTTGGTTAGCAGCTGTAGCTCTTTACCACTATGCCACCAGGGGTTCAAATGGTGCCCCATGTTTTCCAATAATAAATAAACTACAAAAACAAAACAATGATTCAGCATCTATTCCATTAGTGAAAAAACATGGCATCACCAAAAAATTCATCCTTTAAAGGGTAAATTTAATACAACTATTTTTTATTGCCTTAGTAGGAAGCTGGGTTTGTTCCCTGGTGGCGTAGTGGTTAAGAGCTATGGCTGCTAACCAAAAGGCCAGCAGTTGGAATCCACCAGGTGCTCACTGGAAACTCTATGGGGCAGTTCTGCTCTGTCCTATAGGGTCGCTATGAGTTGTAATCAACTCCATGGCAACGGGTTCTGAGTTTGTTAAGGATAAGGATAATTTAACTCTAAAGACTGAATGCTAGGGTGAGCCATACATGCATAGCCCCAGCTCTTAATTGCAAACCAAGACACTTCCTGTGATGGTTACCTCACCCAACTCTATTCAGGCAATGGAAATTCTACTTACTAGGCTGATATTCAGTTGTCTACCCTTGGTGTGGCATATTGGTTTCTTAACCTGGGAATGACTGATAGATACTCAAAGAACACAAAAATTTTGTGAAAGTTGAAATCATTATTAGACACCTAACATTCTGGTTTTATAAAATGAAGGATGCTCAAAATATCCGTCATTCTTTTTGTAGCTAACTTTCAGTGGTAGTTTAGTATATAATCACAGTGTTAAGAGAAATTACATGCCTCTTCAATTAATCCTCTTAGAAATCTTATGAGGTATTTTGTTTATTACTTATTATTGTCTGCAAATGGTAATACTAAGTAACTTGCTCAAAGTTTTAAAATATATCACAGTTGTAATTGGAACCCAGGCAGCTGAACTCCAGAGTTTAAGCTTATAAACTGCTTCACTATACTGTCTTTTTCTGCTAGGGCCAGTATTGGGAAGGCTGTGAATTGTGGCATTGATCTTTTAGTAGCCGGGTCACTATGAGTCAGAATCGAGTCGACGGCAATGGGGTTTTTTTAACATAGATGTTATGGGGTGAAAATCACACTCATGATCAACTTAAGTTCCAGCTTGACTGAGCTTATTGGCTACTTAGATATTCATTAAGAAACAACAACAACAACAAAAAGATCTATGGTCAAACGTATTTCCTTGTCCTCAGGACGTATTTTAGTTACGTTAATTGCTGAGAAGAGATGATTCATTTAACACAAGCCTGAATTGCTGTATGTAGTCATGCGCAGAAGATCTAAGCAGAAAATTTGATGGTCACTCAAACTGTCGAGAATGAAATAGTGGCACAGGAGTGTAGGATTCCATTGTTTGGCCAAGGCACCATATGTACATAGGTAATGTGTCTTCCTTCACCACGCCCCTCCGCCCTATGGCTGTTTTTAATGTTTTTTCCTCATCACTGGATTATAGCAAGTTGATAATAGTGTCCCTTGGTGTGATTTCTTCATGTTTCTTCTTTTTGGGTTTCGTTGAGTTTCTTGGGTCTCTGGGTTTATAGTTTCTGTCAAACTCAGCCAAAGACTGGAGATTTCTGGAGTGTGCTCTCATTCTCTCCCTCTGTAAACCAAACCAAAAAACCAAGCCCATTGCCATCTAGTTGATCCCAATTCATGGCAACCCCATGTGTTACAGGGTAGAACTGAGCTCCCTCTAGTTTTCTTGGCTACAATTTTTACGGAACCATGTCACCAGGCCTTTCTTACAAAGCACCTCTGGATGAATACGACCCACCAGCCTTTCAATTAGTAGTCAAGTACAAACCAATTGAGCCACCCAGTGATCTCTCTCTTTCTGTAGTAGCTCCTTTATCTCCAGTATTCTGCTCTGCACTGACTTCCTCAAAAACCCATCCTGTCCATTCATTTCAGTAAGACTACCAAACTCTGTGCTATGATCTGGAAGCTGCCATTAGTTCACAAGCTGGGCAATTATTGAGCTCACTTGGCTAAATGTCTGAAAGAAATCAGGAATCACTTTTAGGAATATGTCTGGAGAATTTTAGCTTGAAATAGAGTCAATGAGGCTGGATAGGAGAGAATTTATTGACATAGTCATTGACCCGTGATTCAGGATTCAATGCTCTGAATAGGACTCCTTAACTTGAATGAGTAATTTGCTAGGATGAGTCTTTGATGCTTAGGCATCATTGTGGCTTAATATAAGTGAGATGAGATAAAAAATACAGAATAAGATGTAGAGTTCAAGGTGGTGGAAATGCTAAAATTAATTTGCTATGTAAGAAATGAAAATCTACTACCTGACGTATTTACCTAGCACCAGAGGACACTGTTTTCATTAAGACAGTAACAAATGTATTGGTGAAGGTGGAGGGTGAGTGATTTTTTGAGAGACACCAAGATTGTTTTCCTCTGTAGACTTGAATTGACTGTGGAAAGTAAAGTAAAATATCAATGGAGATAATGGCATTCTGGAATTCCAGAAATGTGATAGGACTTACAAGTCAGAGGCAAGGTACGATAATGGGTGCTAAGGCCAGAATGTCCATTAGTGTACTTTCACGTACAAGAACCTGTGGCACAGCTAAAAGAGAATAAAGAATCTAGGGTTCAAAAGAGCTTGGATGCTAACCAAAATGTTGGCAGTTGGAATCCATCAGCCGCTTCTTAGAAACCCTATGGGGCAGTTTTACTCTGTCCTATAGGGTTACTATGAGTTGTAATTGACCTGACAGCAAGAGGCTTGGATTTTTTGGACCTAGAAATTTAAGGAGCCCGGTGGTACAGTGGTTAAGTGCTCAGCTGCTAGTTGAAAGGTCAGCAGATTGAACTCACCAGCTGCCCTGCGAGAGAAAGATGTGGCAGTTTGCTTCCATAAAGATTACAGCTTTGGAAACCCTATGGGCTGATTCTACTGTGGCCTATAGGGTCACTATGAATTGGAATCAACTCAGTGACAACAGGTTTTGTTTGGTTTTTGGTTTTTGCTCAACCTGTATAATCAAAAAGAAGATGAAGAGAAGAAATTTAGAGCTGGTTAACAAAATGCTAATATTGGCTACTGGCATTGAAAACTATGGTCGTTTGTTCATTTTCAAAATTCAAGCAAGTTTCTAGATCCAGTATCTATTGATTGAAGGAAAAAATCTGTTTCCCTTGTGTAAGCAAGTACCTTGCAAACTACTGCAAGTATAGTGTAGTATATTAATATTCTTCTAATCCTTCCTCAAATTGACCTACGATGATTTATCACAATAACTATGCACTAGGGGAAGGTGAATTACCTGAACTTATCAACATTTGTAGGGTCTCAGGTGATACCAGAGAATTGAAATGCCACCATGATCTTCCGGTTAGAATGGGGTCTTATGGAAGACAGATTACAAATCATGTTTTTATTCACATTAACAGTGGGTACAATGGGCCCTCAAACTCAGCCTTTGGTTATTTCCCTAATCCCTAAACGTACAATTTTGATACATAGATCTAGAACCTGGCAGGATCATTACATTACTTCCCTGACCTGTAGAGTAAAGGCCATTATTATAGGAAGGGGAAAGTGGAAACCCTAAAACTGTTCACCCTCTAGTAAAATTAAATAATACAAATACTGAATCCTATAGGAAATACTATAGTGCTTCCTTAAAAGTCTTAAAAGATTCGACAGTAGTGGTCCCCATCATACACTCATTCAATTCACCCATCTAGCCACTACAAAAACAGATGGATTGTAGTGGCTGATGGTGGACTCTCATAAATTTAACAGCACAGCAGCTGTCATGCCAGATGAACAGAACCAATGGCACTTGGTGCACAGTTTTTGACCTGGCAAATGCATTCTTTTTCAATTGAAAAGCAATTTGCTTTTACATGGCAAGAATAGCAACAGGCATTTAATCTCTTGACCCAGAGCTATGTTAACTTTCAAGCTTTCTGTCAAAATATAGTCCTTGAGGACTTTGATTATCTCAATTGCTGCAGAACATCACAGAGCTCCACTATATTAATGGCTTAATGCTATTTGAACTACCTGAGCAGAAAGTGATAGGTATCTTAAGGTCTTAGTATGACACACAGGACAGAAGTTAGAGATAAACTTTACAGTAACTCAGGGTCCTATCACACCAGTGAAATTTTTAGGAATCCAGTGGTCTGGGAAATGCCAGGCCATCATCTCTAAGAAAAAGAATGATTCATTGGCCCTTCAAATCCCTTCCACTAAGAAGAAAGCACCACACTTGTTGGACTCTTCGGATTTTGGGATATAGAACACAACATATTAGGGAATATTGCTCCACCGTACTTATCAGATAACTCAGAAGGGAGCTAGTTTTGAGTGGGTCCCAAAGCAAAAGATGTTTCTGCATTAAGTCTAGATTCTTATGCAGGCCTCCTCACCACTTTCGCTGGATGACCCTGTGAATTTGATGGTGCTAGGGGGTTATGAAGATGGCACTGGACCTGGGAACATCCTGTTCTGTTATACGTAAGGTCACCCTGAGTTGGAACTAACTCCACGGCACTGAAAACAACCATGATGTTTGTGTGGAGTCTTCCAACAGGACAGTTATAAGCAAACACCTAGGTTTCTGGGCAAGACCATATCTTTAGAGTGACTAAACTTCTTACTGTTTGATTAAAAAAAAAGAAAGAAAGAAACTCTCCTGGTATACTACTGAGTAAGGTCTGTGAGTGGTGCAAAATGTTTATGCTGTACTACTAACCAAACTGTTGGTGGTTCAAATCCACCCAGTGTGCCACAGGAGAAAGGTCTGGTGATCTAGTTTTGTAAGATTAAAGCCACTGAAAACCATATTAAGCAGTTCTACTCTGACACACATAGGGTCAACATGAGTGAGAACCAACACAATGGCAATGAAAAAAAAAAAAAACACGGAGTACCAAACCCTGACAATGGATTGAACTTTTCACGAATGGGAATTGGAAGCTGGCAGATAAATTCTCCTTCCATTCTCTTCCCAAAAAGACTTTCTTCAGATACAGTTGTTCATGTGTTTTCTCATAAGACAAGTGTTGCACTAGATAGCACAGTAACATCTCGCTTGGGTTTTGTTCTGCTTGTCTCACTCACTCTTACTCTTTATTAGCACTTTAATAAATGAGTAGCACATGAACTTTTGCCTCAGGCTCTGCTTTCTGGGGGAGGCCAAGATAAGGCAACTTTCCTGCTTAAGGCTCTTCAGTGGTTAAACCTACTCTTACCTCTCTATCTTCTAGTCACCTCTCCCAATTATCCCCTTGCAATTATCCTCTAAATGTATCAAGCTGTTTTTGTCTTCCCACAGAAAACATGTGTTTCATACCTTTCGACCTTGTCTTATGCTTTTTACTGAGCCAGGAATGCCTTTTATCTTTCCCATTTAATTATTTTATGGTCATCAACTCAGGGATCATCTCCTCCTGTGTCTTTTTCTTAGTGGTAAGAAGTATGAGGGGAAATGACTTATCATTAACCTTATAGGGAATTTCCTGCTGTGAATCAGACTGCTGATACTCTAGAATCTTCACCCATGTAGTAGGACCCTGAATCTTCAGGACATTTCTCTCCCCTGTTCTTACATGCGTACGTCACACTAGGGCCCCTAGAATAAAGTGGACAGCTCTTCGGACACAATGATATGAAAGAGAATAGATCACCTATGAGAAAAAGTAAAGTAAATTTTGAAGGTATTGGTTAGGTGTCTGGACCCTAGAATTCAGACTGTTGGATGAAGTAAGGAAGATCCCGACTTTCCCATGAACTTTGGGCAAGAAGAAAAAGAACTCACTTGGGGTAAGACTGGAAATCCTGGTGGCATAGTTGTTGAGTGCAACAGCTGCTAACCAAAGGGTCAGCAGTTCGAGTCTGCCAGGCGCTCCTTGGAAACTCTGTGGAGCAGTTCTACTCTGTCCTATAAGGTTGCTATGAGTCGGAATTGACTTGACAGCACTGGGTTTTGGGGTTGGGGTAAGATCAAAGAACGTGTGCTCTACTTTGAAAAGAACGAAAGAGAAGCCTTCAAGCAGAGCTTCTGGGGTCAGACTTTGGAAACTTAGAAAATTTTACTCAACAGAGGAATTGGAGTAACATTTCAGAAGCCAAATGAGTGCTACTGATTATAGCTCAAGCTATTTATATTTCACTCAAAAAGTGATAACATTTGGAGTAAAATTCACCTTCCACTTGAGGTGGAATAAACTGATTCTTCCTTTAGTTCAACAAATAGTTTTGAGTGCTTTATCTTTGCTGTGTGCTGTGCTAGGCACTGAGGGTACAAAGATAGATCACATGGGGTCTCTCTTCTCAGAAAGCTTACAGTCTAACGTGGAACGTAGACCCTCCCCATTGATAATAACTGGGTAACGTGATAAGTGCTGTGAGAGGGGCATGCCCTATACTCTCAGGGTGCTGTGGGGAATGGCTACACAGCTTGGCTCAGTGGGTGTGGGCACAGCAGGCCCCAATGTGACCTTTGCTTTCTAACACAGAGCAAGACAGGAGTATTATGAACAATAGTAAGCAGGATCAAGGATAAGAAACATATAGTGGGTGTGTATGTGAGCCCAGAGTGTTCCACCGCAAAAAACTTCCAGATGTTGAGGAAAAGGGGGTCTATTATTGTATCCTTTTCAGTGCATTCTCTCTGATAACATTTGTTGTTCTCTTCCCTGCTCTTTTCTAACTCAATAACAGACTATTGTGCATGGTGAGATTGTTTCTATCCCCTGTTCTGCTTTGTTTTCCATATATTTGGTAGATATTTTTCTAAAATTTTTGAAATAGTCCATTATAGTTCTGTAGTCTGAAGAAGGTATACTCCTCCACTGGTATTTTATAAGTAAACCAACATTTCTTTTTCAGTTTCAGCACTTGAAATTCTGAAATTGCTTATTTTTAAACTTCTTTTCCCCAGAAAACACCTTCATCCTCTCTCATTTCTGATTCTGTTTGCATAAAGTCCTACCTATGGCTTTTCCTATGATGCTTTATGCAGTGGGCAGGAGGGAGTGATTTCTAGCCACCTGGATTTTTGCCCACTTTAGTCCTTTCTGACTATGAGTGAATATGCAATTATTAAGACTTTAGACTTTGAACACTGTTTGATATAGAATGGGGTTGTTTACTTCACAGTTCTGGAGGTTCACACATCTAAAATTTAACAGCTTATACAGTCAGAGAACTGGATGTGGTCGTAGCCTGAGCCGGGAGTACATTTGGATGGAAGGAGTATATGTCAACTGAATACAGGTAGCAATAAGCATGTGTGTTTCAATGACAGATGAGCAAATTTGCCTCCTTACTTCCTGCTGAACATAGAGCCTCTTTTGTCTCGAGTTGTCTTCCAGCAAACAAAGAAGCCACTTGGCCACATATAGCTCACGTTTTATTTATTTAGTTCCCCCCTGTCGTGTTTTCAGACCAAGCTGCCCTACACGAAGGAATCATGTCTACTGATTAGCAAGGCCAGACTGTTGCTTGGGAAGTTTCCTTGTGACCCCTGCAACAGATTAATTGCTCGCCATGAGGAAGTCTCTTAACCTTGTGGTATTTTCCTTTATGCTCTCCAAATGGAGGATAATAATGCTGGAAAAGAAAAATGGCTTGATATCCGCAAATGAGGAGCATTCCTTCAATGTCTGTGTATGTCTAGGCTTCCTTTTACAATAACAGCACTATTATGTCCCATTTAAAATAATGCAGAGAAGTTCTAGAACACCGCTCTCAGAATAATAAGAGATAATCTTTTGAGGTGTTACCAACTTGTCTAAATATTTTATCCACCTGATGAGAAATTGGTGGTAGAAAATATTTCAACTTTCCTTCCCATTTTTGAAACACTAAAAAAAAAACTAAAAATATCACTTTCCCCATTCCAGGGTGCTGATAGCGAACAGATGACATTTTACAAATGGAAAATAAATGGGAAAGCCATAGAAATAGTTTATGTCAGAAATATAAATACTAAATATAAACTTAAAAGGGTAGTTTTGAGATTTGATCAATGACTCTGTCTTATAGGAAATACTAACCAGAAATAAGTGCCAAAAACTGGAGAGAAAAGAACCAAAGAGAGTAAGCCAAGCGATATATTAGCGTGGTGATTGACAGTGCTGGTAACAATACTTTTAAAGAGAAAAATAGAGGACTATTCAGTTTATAAATAAAAGGCCTTAGCTGTGCAGCTGGTATAAGGAAAGATGCTGCACAGAGTAGTGTCTAGAAAGCTGAAGGAGAGATGGCACAGTAAATGAATGACAACCTAGGAAAGCATTGCTTGTTACTAAACCTTATAGAATGACCACTGCTTTTGAATAAAACTGCAATTTTTAAAGTAAATCCAAATATTATTGTTTATAGGAAAATCGCCAAACAGGCTACCATGTGAGGGTAATTTATTTTAGACATAAAAAAGGCACTCAGCAGTCACCTATGTGGCATTACAGTTAACAGTATCAATGAAGGATTTCTAGGGAATAAAACAAGCATGGACTTCGATTATGTAAACTTCGATCATGTATTTAATCCAAAATGTGTAAAAATAATGTTTTGAGGGTTACCTTAAAGTCAAGTGAAGATATTTAAACTTCAAAGTAATAATTAACACATTTTTCTGTGGAATCCAGATGCATAAATTTTGGAAAAATAAAACTTCTAGAATTTTCTTTCAATTGCTAACTTTCTTTGAAAAAATTTAAAGGCAAAGAAATGCTATACTAATTTCGATAGATTTTTTGTATTTACTGGGAAGTGATACCTAATTACACATATCACATATTTAATATTTATATTTTATGGTATTCATTCATTTATTCTTTAATTCAGCAAATACTTACCAGGTGCTAGAGATTATTCCAGTATACATGGGTAGATGAAATCACAATGGGCCTGCTTTTGTGGGAGTTTGCTTTCTAGTAGGTACAGGCAAATGATAAAACTTACACAAAGAAATAAACAAAAACAAACAGTATGAAATGATAGATTAGATGGCTACTTTGTTTTACATATAGGCAGCCTCTCTGAAGAAGTGACCTTAAAGCTGGAATTTGAAAAAATCAAACAAATGAAGGTCTTGCTATTGAGTATCAGATGGATTTATCACCTTGAGAACAATTTATGCAACATTTCCACGGAGGGAACAACTTGGATTATTTAAGGATGAGAAAAAAGGCCAGTGTGAACCATGGTGAACAGACATTAAAAAGATAGGGAGGGGGCGGGGCCAAGACGGCTGACTAGGTAGAAGCTACCGTGGATCCCTCTTGCAAGAAAGACTCAGAAAAACAAGTGGATCAATCACATACATGACAATCTATGAACCTTGACCATCAAACACAGAACTAAGGAGTTGACCTGAGTGACAGGGCAGAGAAAAGCCATGCCCTGAAGCAGCGACCACTTCTGGAACGGGCATCCCATGCCACAGGCTTGAGCCCTCATGGTTCGCTGGTGCCAGAGTGGTGGGGCTGATCATGGCTTACTGAAATGGGGCAAGCACAGGACGCAGCCCTAGCCCTCTGAAGTAACCTCAGGGGAAACCCTGCCAGCACATGCAACCTGCACAATGTCACAGCTGACAAGAGAATGAGAAACCATGGGGAAGCAGTGACTGGTTTTGGAGCCTGAAGTGCAGCATCCCAGCCAGAAAACCTTGGTGCCGGGCTTTGGACTAGGAGCGGAGGAGCTGATCACGGCTTCATGAGATGGTGCAAGCACGAGACGCAGGCCTGACCCTCAAGGTCAATCTCGACCCAGCCAGCACACACACGCTACACGCCCCTCTGGAATCTCAGATAAAACATCACCAAGCAAGATAAGTAACTTTGTCTATATTGCACTACTCTCTCCTATCTATCCGATCCTTCCCCTCCCTGCCTCAAGCAGCTTCATTAATATTGGAATTTCCTGGGCCAGGGAGTGAAGTGCTCTGTGGGTTTTTTTTTTTTTTTTTCCTAACCAATTCTCCTGGCCTGAGAGAAGTAGCAATTAACAACCCAGGGCAGAGGCGGGGGGAATCCTTCCCTGACTTCCCTAAACTGGAATAAAAATACAGAGCCAGCTCCAGCCAAGCATAAGAGATCCACAGTCTTTGCCTTTCATTCCTACAGGAAACAAGGTGGCTATTATAATGCAAAGGCAATTCTGACAGAGATCTGACTGTAATTGTTTTAGCAGAGCAGCGGAAAGACAAGCTCTGGAGGTCTAATACCTCTTTACCTGTTGAACAGAGCCCTCACTGATCCACAGCACATAACTGAGGGCTGAAGGTCCACCCAAACCACCTTGCCACCTGCTAAAGGGGTGTGAGGATAGTGATGCCTGCAAATCTTTAGAGGTACAAGCATTGGGTGCCTAAGGTACAGCTTCAGGGCCCACCTACCAAAATGCTATTGGAACAGAGACACAACAACCTCACTGGCATGTGTGGGAAGGCTGTCAGCATCCTGCCCTCCTTGGAGTATGACCACCTGCCGCTACTAGAATCTGGTGCATACAACCATCACCACTACTCCTCTAACTTAACAGGTGACAGCCTATGACACACATTGGTGGCCCACAATCAGGACACCTAAGCTGATTCTATTCAAGAATAGTGAAGAGATTCTTAGGATTATATATCTGTTAACTGCTCAAACCAGCTGGTAATAGGACATAAGTGATTCAAAGGCTACAACAATAAAGACAGTGCAATCCGGTAGCCCATCTGGGAATATTGAAAAAAACAAAACAAGAAGATAAGACTCGGTGAGCAAATATAAAATAAATCATTACAAAATCTTATAGATGGCTTGGAGACAGCAGTTGATATCAAATCACAGAAAGAAGCAGACCATGATTGCTTCTACAAATCCCCAAATTAAAGAATCAAAATCTTTTCCAAATGAAGATACAATCCTAGAATTGCCAGATGCAGAATATAAAAAACTAATTTACAGAATGCTTCAAGACATCAGGGATGACCTCAGAAACGAAATAAGGCAATTTACAAAAAAAGCTGAGGAACACACTGATAAAGCAGTTGAAGAAATCAAAAGGGTTATCCAAGAATGTAGTGGAAAAATTAATAAGCTACAAGAATCCATAGAGAGACAGCACTCAGAAATCCAAAAGATTAACAGTAAAATTACAGAATTAGACAACTCAACAGGAAGTCAGAGGAGCAGAATCGAGGAATTGGAATGCAGAGTGGGGGAGGTGGAGGATAAGGCAATTGACACCAATACAGTTGAAGAAAAATCAGATAAAAGAATTTAAAAAAATTAAGGAACCAGAAGAATCATGTGGGGCTCTATCAAGAAGAATAATTTGCGTGTGATTGGAGTTCCAGAACAGGGAGGGATAACAGAAAATATGGAAAGAATAGTTGAAGATCTGTTGGCAGAAAACTTCCCTGGCATCGTGAAAGATGAAGGGATATCTATCCAAGACGTTCATCAAACCCCATACAAGACTGATCCAAAAAGAAAATCACCAAGACATATTATCATCAAACTTGCCAAAACTAAAGACAAAGAAAAAATTTTAAAAGCAGCAAGAGATAAAAGAAAAGCCATCTACAAAAGAGAATCAATAAGAATTAGTTCAGACTACTCATCAGAAACTATGCAGGCAAGAAGACAATGGGGTGACATATATAGAGCTCTGATGGAGAAAAACTGCCAGCCAAGAGTGTTAAAGACAAATATGTTATATCCAGCAAAATTCTCTCTCAAATATGAAGGTGAAATTAAAACATTTACAGACAAACATAAGCTTAGAGAATTTGCAAAAACCAAACCAAAGCTACAAGAATTACTAAAGGAAATTGGTCAGAAAATCAATAATATCAGATACCAACACAACACAAGGTCACAGAACAGAACATCCTAATATCAACTCAAATAGGGAAGTCACAAAAACAAATTAAGATTAATTTAAAAAAGAAAAAATGCTCAAAACAGGGAATCATTGAAGTCATTATGTAAAAGATTACAATAATCAGAAAAGAGGGACTAAATACAGGAGGCATAGATCTTCCACATGGAGAGGAAAACGAGGCAATAAAGGATGATACAAGTTAGGTTTTTACATAGAAAAATAGGGGTAAATATTAAGGTAACCACAAAGAGTTCTAATTCCATAACTCAAAATAAAAACTAAAAAAAACATAGCGACTCAGCGAACATAAATTCGACTACTATGAAAATGAGGAACACACAATTTACACAGAAAAACGTCTCAGCACAAAAAAGTAAGTGGAAAAATGAAATTGTCAACAACACACACAAAAAGGCATCAAAATGACAACACTAAACTCATACTTATCTATAATTGTGCTGAATGTAAATGGACTAAATGCACCAATAAAAAGACAGAGAGTCTCAAACTGGATAAAAAAACATGATCCGTCTATATGCTGCCTACAAGAGACACACCTTAGACTTAAAGACACAAACAAACTAAAACTCAAAGGATGGAAAAAAATATATCAAGCAAACAACAATCAAAAAAGAGCAGGAGTAGCAATATTACTTTCTGACAAAATGGACTTTAAAGTTAAATCCACCACAAAGGATAAAGAAGGACACTACGTAATGATTAAAGGAACAATTGACCGGGAAGATATAGCCATATTAAATATTTATGCACCCAATGACAGGGCTGCAAGATACATAAAACAGGCTTTAACAGAATTGAAAAGTGAGATAGACACCTCCACAATTATAGTAGGAGACTTCAACAGACCACTTTCGGAGAAGGATAGGACTTCCAGTAAGAAGCTCAATCGAGGCACAGAAGATCTAATTGGTACAATCAACCAACTTGACCTCATAGACTTATACAGAACATTCCAACCAACAGGTGCAAAGTATACTTTTTTTTCTAGTGCACATGGAACATTCTCTAGAATAGATCACATATTAGGTCATAAAACAAACCTTTGTAGAATCCAAAACATCGAAATATTACAAAGCATCTTCTCAGACCACAAGGCCAAAAAGTAGAAATCAATAACAGAAAAATCAGGGAAAAGAAATCAAACACTTGGAAACTGAACAATACCCTGTTCAAAAAAGACTGGGTTATAGAAGACATTAACAATGGAATAAAGAAATTCATAAAATGTAACGAGAATGAAAACACTTCCTATCAAAACCTCTGGGACACAGCAAAAGCAGTGCTCAGAGGTCAATTTATATCGATAAATGCACACATACATAAAGAAGAAAAAGCCCAAATCAGAGAACTCTCCCTACAACTTGAACAAATAGAAAGCGAGCAACAAAAGAATCCATCAGGCACCAGAAGAAAACAAATAATAAAAATTAGAGCAGAATTAAATGAATTAGAGAACAGAAAAACAATTGAAAGAATTAACAAAGCCAAAAGCTGATTCTTTGCAAAAATTAACAAAATTGATAAACCATTGGCTAGACTGACTAAAAAATACAGGAAAGGAAACAAATAACCCAAATAAGAAATGAGATGGGCCATCTCACAACAGACTCAACTGAAATTAAAAGAATCATATCAAATTACTATGAAAAATTGTACTCTAACAAATTTGCAAACCTAGAAGAAATGGATGAATTCCTGGAAAAACACTACCTACCTAAACTAACACAATCAGAAGTAGAACAACTAAATAGACCCATAACAAAAAAAGAGATTGAAAAGGTAATCAAAAAACTCCTTACAAAAAAAGCCCTGGCCCGGTTGGCTTCACTGCAGAGTTCTAGCAAACTTTCAGAGAAGAGTTAACACCACTACTACTAAAGGTATTTCAAAGCATGGAAAAGGATGGAATACTACCTAACTCATTCTATGAAGCCACCATATCCCTGATACCAAAACGAGGTAAAGACACCACAAAAAAAGAAAATTACAGACCTATATCCCTCAAGAACATAGCGCAAAAATCCTCAACAAAATTCTAGCCAAAAGAATTCAACAACATATCAAAAAAATAATCCACCATGACCAAGTGGGATTTATACCAGGTTGGTTCAATATTAGAAAAACAATTAATGTAATCCACCATATAAATGTGGTGGATTACATTAATTGTTAATCCACCATATAAATAGGGAACCCTGGTGGCATAGTGGTTAAGTGCTACAGCTGCTAACCAAAGGGTTGGCAGTTTGAATCTCCCAGGTGCTCCTTGGAAACTCTATCTGGCACTTCTACTCTGTCCTATACGGTCGTTATGAGTCAGAATCGACTCGAGAGCACTGGGTTGTTTTACCATATAGATAAAACAAAAGACAAAAACCACATGATCTTATCACCTGATGCAGAAAAGGCATTTGAAAAAGTCCAACACCCATTCATGATAAAAACTCTCAGCAAATAGGAATAGAAGGAAAATTCCTCAACATAATAAAGGACATTTATACAAAGCCAACACCCAACATCATCCTAAATGGAGAGAGCCTGAAAGCATTCCCCTTGAGATCGGGAACCAAACAAGGATGCCCTTTATCACGGCTCTTATTCAACATTGTGCTAGAGGTCCGAGCCAGAGCAAAATTTAGGCTAGACAAAGAAATAAAGGCCACCCAGAATGGCAAGTAAGAAGTAAAATTATCTCTATTTGCAGAAGACATGATCTTATACACAGAAAGCCCTAAGGAATCCTCCAGAAAACTACTGAAACTAATAGAAGAGTTTAGCAGAGTTTCAGGTTAAAAGATAAACATACAAAAATCATTTGGGTTCCTCGACATCAACAAAAAGAACATCGAAGAGGAATCACCAAATCAATAACATTCACAGTAGCCCCCAAGAAGATAAAATACTTAGGAATAAATATTACCAAAGATGTAAAAGACCTATACAAAGAAAACTACAAGGTACGACTGCAAGAAACTAAAAGGGGCCTACATAAGTGGAAAAACATACCTTGCTCATGGATAGGAAGACTTAACATAGTAAAAATGTCTATTCTACCAAAAGCCAACTATAGATTTAATGCAACCCTGATCCAAATTCCAATGGCATTTTTAATGTGATGGAGAAAAAAATCACCAACTTCATATGGAAGGGAAAGAAGCCCCAGATAAGTAGAGCATTACTGAAAAAGAAGAACAAAGTGGGAGGCTTCACTCTACCTGATTTTAGAACCTATTATACTGCCACAGTAGTCAAAACAGCCTGGTACTGGTACAACAACAGGCATATAGACCAATGGAACAGAATTGAGAACCCGGATATAAATCCATCCACATATGAGCAGCTGATATTTGACTAAGGCCCAGTGTCAGTTAATTGGGGAAAAGACAGTCTTTTTAACAAATGGCGCTGGCATAACTGGATATCCATCTGTAAAAAAACGAAACAAGACCCATAACTCACACCATGCACAAAAACTAACTCCAAATGGATCAAAGACCTAAGCATAAAGTCTAAAACGATAAAGATCATGGAAGAAAAAATAGGGACAATGTTAGGAACCCTAATACAAGGCATAAACAGAACACAAAACGTTACTAAAAATGATGAACAGAAACCAGATAACTGGGAGCTCCTAAAAATCAAACACCTATGCTCATCTAAAGACTTCACCAAAAGAGTAAAAAGACCACCTGCAGACTGGGAAAAAAATTTTAGATATGACATCTCTGACCAGTGCCTGATCTCTAAAATCTACATGATTCTGCTAAAGCTCAACCACAAAAACATGAACGGACCAATTGTAAATTGGGCAAAGGATATGAACACTCACTTCACTAAAGAAGATATTCAGGAGGCTAACAGGTACCTGAGGAAATGCTCTCGAGCATTACCTGTTAGAGAAATGAAAATTAAAACTACGATGATATTCCATCTCACTCTAACAAGGCTGGCATTAATCCAAAAAACACAAAATAATAAATGTTGGAGAGGCTGTGGAGAGATTGGAACACTTATACACTGCTGGTGGGAATGTCAAATGGTACAACCACTTTGGAAATCGATCTGCTGTTTCCTTAAAAAGCTAGAAATAGAGGACCCATAAATCCCACTCCTCGGAATATATCCTAGAGAAATAACAGCCTTTACATGAGCAGATATATGCACACCCATGTTTATTGCAGCACTGTTTACAATAGCAAAAAGCTGGAAGCAACCAAGGTGTCCATCAACAGATGAATGGATAAATAAATTATGATATATTCACACAATGGAATACTATACACCGATAAAGAACAGTGACGAATCTGTGAAACATTTCACAACATGGAGGAACCTGGAAGGCATTGTGCTGAGTGAAATTAGTCAGTTGCAAAAGGACAAATATTGTATAAGACCACTATTATAAGATCTTGAGAAATAGTTTAAACGGAGAACACATTCTTTTGTGGTTACGAGAGGGGGGAGGGTGGGAGAGGGTTATTTACTGATTAGCTAGTAGATAAGAACTACTTTAGGTGAAGGGAAGGACAATACTCAATACAGGGGAGGTCAGCACAACCGGATTGGACCAAAAGCAAAGAAGTTTCCCGAATAAACTGAATGCTTCAAAGGTCAGTGGAGAAGGGGCGGGGGTTTGGGGACTATGGCTTCAGGGGACATCCAAGTCGATTGGCAAAATAAATTCTATTAAGAAAACATTCTGCATCCCACTTTGAAGTGTGGCGTCTGGGGTCTTAAACGCTAGCATTCGGCCATCTAAGATGCATCAGTGAGTCTCAACCCACCTGGATCAGAGGAGAATGAAGAACACCAAGGTCACAAGGTAATTATGAGCCCAAGAGACAGAAAGGGCTACATGAACTAGAGACTTACATCATCCTGAGACCAGAAGAACTAGATGGTGCCCAGCCACAACCGATGACTGCCCTGACAGGGAGCACAACAGAGAACCCCTGAGGGAGCAGGAGAACAGTGGGATGCAGACCTTAAATTCTCATAAAAAGACCAGACTTAATGGTCTGACTGAGACTAGAAGAATCCCAGCGGTCATGGTCCCCAAACATTCTGTTGGCCCAGGACAGGAACCACTCCCGAAGCCAATTCATCAGACATGGATTGGACTGGACAATGGGTTGGAGAGATGCTGATGAGGAGTGAGCTGCTTGCATCAGGTGGACACTTGACACTAAGTTGGCATCTCTTGTCTGGAGGGGAGATGGGAGGGAAGAAGGGGTTAGAAACTGGAAAAACTGTCATGAAAGGAGAAACTTGAAGGAGGGAATGGGCTGACTCATTAGGGGGAGAGTAAATGGGAGTATGTAGTAAGGTGTATATAAGTTTATATGGGAGGGACTGATTTGATTTGTAAACTTTCACTTAAAGCACAATAAAAATTATTAAAAAAAAAAAAAAGATAGGGAAAGTCCAGATCATGGGTCTCTTGTAGACAAGAAGTTTAAATTTTGTTCTAAGTCAGATAGAGAAATGTGGGAAGGTTTTACATGAGGGAGCCCTATGATCTGATTGAGGAGCCCTGCTGGCTCAGTGGTTCAAGCCCTCAAATGCCAATAAAATGTTTGGTAGTTCAAAATCACCAGTGGTTCCAGGGCAGAAAGATGTGGCAGTCTGCTTCCATAAAGATTTACAGCCTTGGAACCCCTATGGGGCAGTTCTACTCTGTGCTATAGGGTCCCTATGAGTCAGAATTGACTCGATGGCAGTGGGTTTGGTTTTTGGATGATCTGATGTATATTCTTTTTTTTTTTTTTTTAATAATTTTTATTGTGCTTTAAGTGAAAGTTTACAAATCAAGTCAGTCTGTCACATATAAGCTTATATACACCTTACTACATACTCCCATTTACTCTCCCCCTAATGAGTCAGCCAGCTCCCTTCTTCCAGTCTCTCCTTTCGTGACCGTTTTGCCAGTTTCTAACCCTCTCTACCTCCTATCTCCCCTCCAGACAGGAGATGCCAACACAGTCTCAAGTGTCCACCTGATATAATTAGCTCACTCTTCATCAGCATCTCTGTCCTACCCATTGTCCAGTCCCTTGCATGTCTGATGAGTTGTCTTCGGGAATGGTTCCTGTCCTGGGCCAACAGAAGGTTTGGGGACCATGACCACCGGGATTCTTCTAGTCTCAGTCAGACCATTAAGTCTGGTCTTTTTATGAGAATTTAAGGTCTGCATCCCACTGTTCTCCTGCTCCCTCAGGGGTTCTCTGATGTGTTCCCTGTCAGGGAAATCATCGGTTGTGGCCGGGCACCATCTAGTTCTTCTGGTCTCAGGATGATGTAAGTCTCTAGTTCATGTGGCCCTTTTTGTCTTGGGCTCATAGTTATCGTGTGACCTTGGTGTTCTTCATTCTCCTTTGATCCAGATGGGTTGAGACCAATTGATGCATCTTAGACGGCCGCTTGTTAGAATTTAAGACCCCAGATGCCACATTTCAAAGTGGGATGCAGAATGTTTTCATAATACAGCTTATTTTGCCAATTGACTTAGAAGTCCCCTTAAGTCATAGTCCCCAAACCCCCACCTTTGCTCTGCTGACCTTGGAAGCATTCCGTTTATCCCGGAAACTTCTTTGCTTTTGGTCCAGTCCAGTTGAGCTGACCTTCCCTGTACTGAGTATTGTCCTTCCCTTCACCTAAAGTAGTTCTTATCTACTAACTAATCAGTAAATAACCCTCTCCCACCCTCCCTCTCTCCCCCCTCTCATAACCACAAAAGAATGTGTTCTTCTCAAGAAGTTTATACTATTTCTGAAGAACTTATAATAGTGGTCTTATACAGTATTTGTCCTTTTGCATCTGACTAATTTCACTCAGCATAATGCCTTCCAGGTTCCTCCATGGTATGAAATGTTTCATAGATTCCTCACTGTTCTTTATTGATGCGTAGTATTCCATTGTGTGAATATAACACAATTTATTTAACCATTCACCCATTGATGGACACCTTGGTTGCTTCCAGCTTTTTGCTATTGTAAACAGAGCTGCAATAAACATGGGTGTGCATATATCTGTTCGTGTGAAGGCTCTTATTTCTCTAGGGTATATTCCGAGGAGTGGGATTTCTGGGTTGTATGGTACTTCTATTTCTAACTTTTTAAGAAAACGCCAGATAGATTTCCAAAGTGGTTGTACCATTTTACATTTCCAACAGCAGTGTATAAGAGTTCTTATCTCTCCACAGCCCCTCCAACATTTATTATTTTGTGTTTTTTGGATTAATGCCAGCCTTTTTGGAGTGAGATGGAATCTCATTGTAGTTTTAATTTGCGTTTCTCTAATGGCTAATGATCGAGAGCATTTTCTCATGTGTCTATTAGCTGCCTGAATATCTTCTTTAGTGAAGTGCGTGTTCATATCCTTTGCCCACTTTTTGATTGGGTTGTTTGTCTTTTTGTGGTTGAGTTTTAACACAATCATATGGATTTTAGAGATCAGGCACTGGTCAGAGATGTCATAGCTGAAAATTTTTTCCCAATCTGTAGGTGGTCTTTTTACTCTTTTGGTGAAGTCTTTAGATGAGCATGGGTGTTTGATTTTTAGGAGCTCCCAATTATCTGGTTTCTCTTCGTCATTTTTAATAACGTTTTGTATTCTGTTTATGCCTTGTATTAGGGCTCCTAACATTGTCCCTATTTTTTCTTCCATGGTCTTTAACGTTTTAGACTTTATGTTTTGGTCTTTGATCCACTTGGAGTTAGTTTTGTGCCTGGTGTCTTGTTTCATTTTTTGCAAATGGATATCCAGTTATGCCAGCACCATTTGTTAAAAAGACTGTCTTTTCCCCAATTAACTGACACTGGGCCTTTGTCAAATATCAGCTGCTCATATGTGGATGGATTTATATCCGGGTTCTCAATTCTGTTCCGTTGGTCTATATGCCTGTTGTTGTACCAATACCAGGCTGTTTTGACTACTGTGGCAGTATAATAGGTTCTAAAATCAGGTAGAGTGAGGCCTCCCACTTTGTTCTTCTTTTTCAGTAATGCTCTACTTATCTGGGGCTTCTTTTCCTTCCATATGAAGTTGGTGATTTGTTTCTCCATCACTTTAAAAAATGACATTGGAATTTGGATCGGAAGTGCATTGTATGTATAGATGGCTTTTGGTAGAATAGACATTTTTACTATGTTAAGTCTTCCTATCCATGAGCAAGGTATGTTTTTCCACTTATGTAGGTCGCTTTTAGTTTCTTGCACTAGTGCTTTGTAGTTTTCTTTGTATAGGTCTTTTACATCTTTGGTAATATTTATTCCTAAGTATTTTATCTTCTTGGGGGTTACTGTGAATGTTATTGATTTGGTGATTTCCTCTTCGATGTTCTGTTTTTTGATGTAGAGGACTCCAAGTGATTTTTGCATGTTTATCTTCTAACCTGAAACTCTGCTGAACTCTTCTATTAGATTCAGTAGTTTTCTGGAGGTTTCCTTAGGGTTTTCTGTGTATAAGATCAAGTCATCTGCAAATAGAGATAATTTTACTTCTTCCTTGCCACTCCGGATGCCCTTTATTTCTTTGTCTAGCCTAATTGTTCTGGCTAGGACCTCTAGCACAATGTTGAATAAGAGCAGTGATAAAGGGCATCCTTGTCTGGTTCCCGTTCTCAAGGGAAATGCTTTCAGGCTCTCTCCATTTAGAGTGATGTTGGCTGTTGGCTTTGTATAGATGTCCTTTATTATGTTGAGGAATTTTCCTTTAATTCCTATTTTGCTGAGAGTTTTTATCATGAATGGGTGTTGGACTTTGTCAAATGCCTTTTCTGCATCAGTTGATAAGATCATGTGGTTTTTGTCTTCTGTTTTATTTATATGGTGGATTACATCAATGGTTTTTCTAATATTAAACCAACCTTGCGTACCTGGTATAAATCCCACTTGGTTGTAGCTGATTATTTTTTTGATATGTTGTTGAATTCCATTGGCTAGAATTTTGTTGAGGATTTTTGCATTAATGTTCATGAGGGATATAGGTCTGTAATTTTCTTTTTTTGTGGGGTCTTTACCTGGTTTTGGTATCAGGGATATGGTGGCTTCATAGAATGAGTTAGGTAGTATTCCATCCTTTTCTATGCTTTGAAATACCTTTAGTAGTAGTGGTGTTAACTCTTCTCTGAAAGTTTGCTAGAACTCTGCAGTGAAGCCATCGGGGCCAGGGCTTTTTTTTTGTTGGGAGTTTTTGATTACTGTTTCAATCTCTTTTTTTGTTATGGGTCTATTTAGTTGTTCTACTTCTGATTGTGTTATTTTAAGTAGGTAGTGTTTTTCTAGGAATTCATCCGTTTCTTCTAGGTTTGCAAATTTGTTAGAGTGCAATTTTTCATAATAATCTGATATGATTCTTTTAATTTCAGTTTGGTCTGTTGTGATATGGCCCATTTCGTCTCTTATTAGGGTTATTTGTTTCCTTTCCTGTATTTCTTTAGTCAGTCTAGCCAATGGTTTATCAATTTTGTTAATTTTTGCAAAGAACCAGCTTTTGGCTTTGTTAATTCTTTCAATTGTTTTTGTGTTCTCGATTTCATTTAGTTCAGCTCTAATTTTTATTATTTGTTTTCTTCTTGGGCCTGATGGATTTTTTTGTTGCTCGCTTTCTATTTGCTCAAGTTGTAGGGAGAGTTCTCTGATTTTGGCTTTTTCTTCTTTATGTATGTGTGCATTTATCGATGTAAATTGACCTCTGAACACTGCTTTTGCTGTGTCCCAGAGGTTTTGATAGGAAGTGTTTTCATTCTCGTTGCATTCTATGAATTTCTTTATTCCCTCCTTAATGTCTTCTATAACCCAGTCTGTTTTGAGCAGGGCATTGTTCATTTTCCAAGTATTTGATTTCTTTTCCCTGATTTTTCTGTTATTGATTTCCACTTTTATGGCCTTGTGGTCTGAGAAGATGCTTTGTAATATTTCGATGTTGTGGATTCTACAAAGGTTTGTTTTATGATGTAATATGTGATCTATTCTAGAGAATGTTCCATGTGCACTAGAAAAAAAAGTATATTTTGCAGCTGTTGGGTGGAGTGTTCTGTATAGGTCTATGAGGTCAAGTTGGTTGATTGTAGCAATTAGGTCTTCCGTGTCTCTATTGAGCTTCTTACTGGAAGTCCTATCCTTCTCCGAAAGTGGTCTGTTGAAGTCTCCTACTATAATTGTGGAGGTGTCTATCTCACTTTTCAGTTCTGTTAGTTTGTTTTATGTATCTTGCAGTCCTGTCATTGGGTGCATAAATATTTAATATGGTTCTATTTTCCTGGTCAATTGTCCCTTTAATCATTATGTAGTGTCCTTCTTTATCCTTTGTGGTGGATTTAACTTTGAAGTCTATTTTGTGAGAAATTAATATTGCTACTCCTGCTCTTTTTTGATTGTTGTTTGCTTGATATATTTTTTCCATCCTTTGAGTTTTAGTTTGTTTGTGTCTCTAAGTCTAAGGTGTGTCTCTTGTAGGCAGCATATAGACAGATTGTGTTTCTTTATCCAGTCTGAGACTCTCTGTCTCTTTATTGGTGCTTTTAGTCCATTTACATTCAGTGTAAGTATAGATAAGAATGTGTTTAGTGCTGTCATTTTGATGCCTTTTTGTGTGTGTTGTTGACAATTTCGTTTTTCCACTTACTTTTTTGTGCTGAGACGTTTTTCTGTGTAAATTGTGTGTTCCTCATTTTCATAGTAGTCAAATTTATGTTTGCTGAGTCTTTATGTTTTTCTTGGTTTTTATTTTGAGTTATGAAATTTTTAGACCTTTTTTTTTTTGTGGTTACCTTAGTAATTGCCCCTATTTTTCTAAGTGAAAACCTAACTTGTGTCGTCCCATAACACCTTGTTTTCCTCTCCATATGGCACTTCTTTGTTTCCTGTATTTAGTCCCTCTTTTTGATTATTGTTGTCTTTTACATAATGACTTCAATAATTCCCTGTTTTGAACATTTTTTCCTTTTTAAAATTAATCTTAATTTGTTTTTGTGATTTCCTTATTTGAGTTGATATCAGGATGTTCTGTTCTTAGTCTTTGTGTTGTGTGGTTATCTGATATGGATTTTCTGACCAATTTCCTTTAGTAATTCTTGTAGCTTTGGTTTGGTTTTTGCAAATTCTCTAAGCTTGTGTTTATCTGTAAATGTTTTAATTTCGCCTTCATATTTGAGAGAGAGTTTTGGTGGATAAATGATCCTTGGTTGGCAGTTTTTCTCCTTCAGTGCTATATATATGGCATCCCATTGTCTTCTTGACTGCACGGTTTCTGCTGAGTAGTCTGAACTTATTCTTATTGATTCTCCTTTGTAGGAGACCTTTCTTTTATCCCTGACTGCTTTTAAAATTTTCTCTTTATCTTTGGTTTTGGCAGGTTTGATGATAATATGTCTTGGTGATTTTCTTTTTGGATCAGTCTTATATGGGGTTCGATGAGCATCTTGGATAGATATCTTTTTATCTTTCATGATGTCAGGGAAGTTTTCTGCCAACAGATCTTCAAGTATTCTTTCTGTATTTTCTGTTATCCCTCCTTGTTCTGGAACTCCAATCCCACGCAAGTTATTCTTCTTGATAGAGCCCCACATGATTTTTCTGGTTCCTTCATTTTTTTTAATTCTTTTATCTGATATTTCTTCAACTATATTGGTGTCAATTGCTTTATCCTCCCCCTCCCCCACTCTGCATTCCAATTCCTCGATTCTGCTCCTCTGACTTCCTGTTGAGTTGCCTAATTCTGTAATTTTACTGTTAATCTTTTGGGTTTCTGAATGCTGTCTCTCTATGGATTCTTGTAGCTTATTAATTTTTCTACTATGTTCTCAAATAATCTTTTTGATTTCTTCAACTGCTTTATCAGTGTGTTCCTTGGCTTTTCTATAGATTGCCTTCTTTCATTTCTGAGGTCATCCCTGATGTCTTGAAGCATTCTGTAAATTAGTTTTTTATATTCTGTATCTGGCAATTCTAGGATTGTATCTTCATTCGGGAAATATTTTGATTCTTATTTTGGGGGGTTGTAGAAGCAATCATGGTCTGCTTCTTTATGTGGTTTGATATCGACTGTTGTGTCTGAGCCATCTATAAGATATTGCAATGGTTTATTTTATATTTGCTCACTGAGTCTTATCTTGTTTTGTTTTCTTTCAATATACTTAGATGGGCTACTAGATTGCGCTGTCTTGATTGTTGTAGCCTTTGAATCACTTATGTCATCTTACCAGCTGGTTTGGGCTGGTACCAGAAATATAAGCCTAAGAGTCCATTCACTATTCTTGAGTAGAATCTGATTTTGGGTCACCAAGTGTGTGGGGTAGACTGTCACCTATTTGCTTAGAGGAGTAGTGGCGATAGTTGTGTCCACCAGGTTCTAGTAGCAGCAGGGGGTCACATTCCAGGGGGGGCAGGATGCTGACAGGCTTCCCCCAAGTGCCAGTGAGGTAGGTGTGTCTCTATTCCTAAAGCACTTTGGTGGGTGGGCTCTGCAGTTGTACCTTAGGCAACCAATGCATGTACCTCTACAGATTGGTAGATGTCACTATCCTCAGACCCCTATGGCAAGAGGTTAGGTGGTTTGGGTGGAGCTTCAGCCTTCAGTTCCCCGTTGTGGGTCAGTGAAGTCTCTGTTGAATACGGAGAGTTATCAGACCTGGGAAACTTGTCTTTCCAGTAATCCACTTAAACAGTTACAGTCAGATCACTATCAGAATTGCCTTTGCATTATAATAGAGACCTTGTTCCTTGTAGGGATGAAAGCCCAAGACTGTGGATCACAAATGCTTGGCTGGAGCTGGTTCCGTATTTTTAGTCCAATTTCGGTTAGTCAGGGAAGGATTCTTTGTCCCTGGGTTTTTTGTAGGTGCTTCTCTCAGGCCAGGACAATGGGTTAGGAAAAGACAAAACAAACAAACAAAGAAAAAAAAAGCCGCAGAGCACTTCACTCTTTGGCCCAGGAAATTCCAATGTTAATGAAGCTGCCTGGGAAGGGGAGGGTAGGGATCAGAGAGATAGGAGAGAGCACACCCAGGAATATAGACAAAGTTACTTATCTTACTTGGGATGACTGTTTTATCTGAGATTCCCGAGGGGCGTGTTGACTGTGTGTGCTGGCTGGGCAGAGATTGCCCCCGAGGGTCAGGCCTGCCCTGTGCTTGTGCTGTCCCACTGTCCCAGAAGCCGTGGTTAGTTCCTCCGCTCCCAGTCCAAAGCCCAGCACCAAGGTTCCCCGGCTGGGACGCTGCACTCCTGGCTCCAAAATCAGTTGCTGCCTCCCGGTGACTTCTCCTCCTGTCAGCTGCATCGCTGTGCTGCCTGCGTGCACTGGCTGGGCTTCCCCTGGGGTCACTTCAGGGGGCTAGGGCTGTGCCCCTTGTTTGCACCATCTCAGGATGCCGTGCTCAGCTCCCCTGTGCCCAGTCCAAAGCCCAGCGCCAAGGTTTTCTGACTGGGATGCTGGCTCCTGGCTCCGAAAACAGTCACTGCTTCCCTGTGGTTGTTCTTTCTCTCCTTAGCCTTGTCAGTGTGCAGCCTGCTTGCACTGGCTGAGTCTCTACGGAGGTTACCCCATGGGGCTAGGGGTTAGGGCTATGTCCTGTGCCTGCCCCACCTCAGCAAGCCTCAATCAGCCCCGCCACTTGGCACCAGGGAACCGCGGGGGCTCAAGGCTGTGGGGTGGGTCGCGGGTCCCAGAAGCGGTCTCTGGTTCAGGGCGCAGCTTTTCGCTCACCTGTCAATCAGGTCAACTCTTTAGATCTGTGTTTGATGGTCAGCATTCGTAGATTGTCATGTATGTGATCGATTCACTTGTTTTTCCGAGTCTTTGTTGCAAGAGGGATCCGAGGGATCCCGCCTCCTGATGTATATTCTTAAATGATTGCTCACACTGCTGTGTGAATTGCGTAGCCAGGAGGGACACCAGTTATGAGGTTCTTTCAAGAATCCAGGTGAGACATGATAATGCCTTTGACAAAGGCCAGGCTAGGAGAGATGTAGAAAATGAAAAGATTTAGAATATGATTTGGACTTGAAAATGAGAGGTGGGGATAAAAGAAAAGAATCAAGGATGAAGTCTTAATTTTTTGACTTGATAAGATGGTGGCGCCATTCAAGAAGATAGGAAGAAGACTGGGTAAATGTTTTGAATATGCTTGGTGTGGTTACTTTTTAGACATTCCAGAATAAAGTGGGCCATATGAGTATGGAATTCAGGGAAGACAGGCCAGAGATAGAAATATAAATCTGGGAGTTGTCAGCATGTGCATGTATCATTTGATGCATGTATTTCATTTGGAAACTAACATAGAATTGCCAACTAAGTTATAGGTTGCCTGGGATGGCATCAAATACTTGGACTTGGCCAAATAATTCTGGATATTTAACTCTCATAATGGATCCTTATTGCTGAGAGAGATCTTATTGGGTACAGTGCTGAGAGGGTAAACCAAAAAACCAAACCCATTGTTGTCGAGTCAATTCCGACTCATAGCAACCCTGCAGAACAGAGTAGAACTGACCCATAGAGTTTCCAAGGGGCACCCGGTGAATTTGAACTGCCGACCTTTTGGTTAGCAGCCGTAGTTCTTAACCACTAGGCAACCAGGGTTTCCATTAAGAGGGTAGCCCTCATGTAACTCTCTGCCCCACTTTGGGCTGTCCAGTCAGGACCTCAGGCCTGGAACATCTTATTACAAAGACATAGCACAGTTTGTACTAACTGCCTTGTTTGGGGATATATCCCCGATACAGCCCTGATGAGTACTTTGTTCTGCTTAGGTGTGTGTGTTATCTGGCACCTGGCCAACCCCCCTGCCATATCTATTCCCACCTTGGAGAGAATGAGGTCCTTGTCCTGCAGTGCGAGAGGGGTATATACAGCCCACCATCCAGTGTCACCTGTCGGGGGTGACCTTCTTACTGCACGGAACTGATGCCCACTATTGAAGCTGACCTTACTCTGCTTCTCTTCCCTGTAAGTAAGTGCTGTTCTATTCAGTGCCTGTGTGAATTTTGTCTCTCTTGGTGACCTCAAAACCTGATTGACAGTTTGTAGTCCCTTTTTTCATTAGATACTAAATGGATGACCACATCATAGTCAAAGCAGGAAAGCTGATTCTTTCAGCCTAGAGTTAGTAGTAAATTCCTATAACTTTGTAACTTTTGACTCTTGATCATATCTTTTTTTTTTTTTTCACATTCTTTGGCTGATGCATTTGGTTTTGCAAATACCAAGAATCATGATCAATTGCTTTCTCCAAAAGTAAATACAATCAAATGTTAAAAAAGAGTAATGAGTGAGCCATTTGTATCCCAGTTTACATCACTTACATCTTCTTAAAACGTTCTTATCTAGAACATTAAATATATAAAATTTTGACCTTGAACGATTAGGCCTGTTTATCTCTGAAGTATGACAATTTTAATCTAAAATTGTCTTCATTGGCATTATCGAGGTCATCAACATTTTTTTAATCTCAATCTTTATTTCAAAAACTGACAAGAGCACCATATTCCTTAACAGTAAATGTATTTCAGAGTAGAAGAGCAAAGTTGTCTATTTCTGCCTGTAATTTTTTTTTTTTTAATGATAGGTTGGAAAGATATGCATTCAGAAGCTACTATTTGATCATAGTTACAATGTTCACTATTTTTCTCAACCCAGAGATAAGATTATGAGTCATTCTGATTACTGTTTTCTACAAATAACAGGGTATGAAGTTATATAAACCCACTGCTGTGGAGTCAATTCTGACTTATAGCGACCCTATAGGACAGAGTAGAACTGCCCTGTAGAGTTTCCAAGGAGCACCTGGTGGATTTAAACTGCGAACCTCGTGATTGGCAGCCATAGCATTTAACCACTACGCCACCAGGGTTTCCTTGTGAAGCTGTATGGACAGGCCAATTTTGTGTTTTGCATAGCAGTGTCTCTGCGTTCTGCTGTCCTGGCTGTGGCTCTTGCAGAGACCATCAGAACACAGCTTTTCAGGCACATCATAGCTCAGGAAATAATTATTAACTAAATAAAGACACTCATTTTCCTAAAATGAGAAGACTTGGTGTTAGCAAAATCTAAAAAAAAAAAGCCCTTCACCCGTTTTTGGGGCAACTAGAGAAAACTGAATGGGGCGTAAGGATTAGATAAGTAGCCCTGGTGGTAGAAATGGTTAAGCACTTGGCTGTTAACGGAAAGGTTACCAGTTCAAACCCACCCAGTGGCTCTCTGTGAGAGAAGGACCTGGCGATCTGCTTCTATTAAGATTACAGCCAAGAATATCCTATGCGGCAGTTCTACTCTGACACATGAGGTTTAAAGAGTCAGAATCAACTCGAAAGCACCTAACAACAGCAAGGAATAGATGATAATATTATGACAGAGATGTTAATTTTCTGATTTTCACGGTTGTCTTGTGGTTAGGTAGGAGAATGTCCTTTTTTGTAGGAAATACCCACTAAAGTATTTGGGGAGGGGGTTCATAGAACATCAAATTGACAATTACTCCTAAATGGTTCAGAAGGATAAAAGTTCTTTGTACTGTACTAGCAAACTTTCTATAGATTTGTGAATATTTCAAAATACAATTTACTAAAAATAAAAAAGTAAACTCAACTCTTCACCTTCCTACATGTACATGGCAGCCATGGTCTACTGGTCATATTTGGGGGGCCACAGTTTTGGGAGGGAGCCTGGTGCTGCCCACCTGCTCTCTGTTTCTTCTCTCCAGGTAAGGAAGGGGTCAGATGTTGACAAGGCAGATGATTCTGGAGAGGAAGAAAAATGATTAAAGTCTACCTTTTAGGCAGAGTGTTTTTTTCCTCTTCAGATAGCTTCCTTCACTGAGAATACAGCTGCTATGAAGTTACCAGCTTGGATCTTCTGTTTGGAAATATAGAGAAAAAAGGGACTGGACAGGACACCTGGCTGAACTTCCTTAAGTCTAGGCTGTAACACAGGCACTCTAAAAGAGGCTGTAGGTCTCACTCATGTGCAGTATAATTCATCAAGTTAGGTAATTACATATACAGAGAGATTTGGGGCCAAAATCCTAGTAAGTAATTCAGAGTAATCCGTTTTACATCTCTCCCAGGGACAAATAACCCAATATTTGAGGATTTAGATGTTCTAATCCTGGCCATCTATAGACCAGCATCTTCTAAGTGACCTTGTTTGCTTATGTAAATAGGAACTTCATTGTTCACGGGAAAATTATGATTATCGTGCAGAAATAAGGAAAAAAATGACAGGCATAATAATTTAGTGGCTTAAAAGCCTCTTCCTGTTTAGCTTTGTGCACATAGAATTTATTTTTCAAAAACCTTAAGAAAAATAATTGACCTCCAGAACTTACAAAAGTAGTTTTTGCTTCATGGATTCTTACCTTTTTAAGAAAATGATTTTATATTTGCTTTATTATTAGCACAACATAAAGCCTCTTGTGTTAAGCATAAATCAGAGAAAATATCCAATTTAATTGGTATTAGTTATAAACCTTACGGAAACCCTGGTGGCATAGTGGTTAAGTGCTACGGCTGCTGACCAAAGGGTCAGCAGTTTGAATCTGCCAGGCGCTCCTTGGAAACTCTATGGGGCAGTTCTACTCTGTCCTATAGGGTTGCTATGAGTCAGAATCAACTCGACGGCACTGAGTTTGGTTTTTGGGTTTTATAAACTTTATAAAATTAATGAGTATACATCAAATCACTGGAACTAAACAAAACTCAAATCGTTGGAAAATGTATTTATAAACTAAGCTAAAAATAACCCTAAAACTAAAATTTTAGTGTTTTAAAAGAAAATAGAAGACATGCTCCCTTTCTTTTAAGCTAGCCACATTAAAGGTAATTCAGTTAGCCAACAACATTGGGTAGTCACTGGTGGAGAGCACAGCTTATGTTCTTCGGGTTCAATGAGAACTAGAGCATATAGATACTGCCTTTAAAGACCTTTCTTTCTAAGAAGTCTCCATTAACCCAGAAGCATTAAAACATACACAGAATCCACAAAAGCTGTATTAATGTTTGCACAATCAATAGAAAGGAAAATTTTAAAAGAGGAAGTTAAAGGCAAAGGAAAATCCAGAATGGTGTCAGGAAGTGCTAGTTTTGATCACATCAAAGCATCCCATCACATCAATGTACCCTGCTCCACAACTAAGCAATTTAATAAGTGAATTAAAGGAAATCTGTAGGAATGGCCTAGAAGATCAAGAGCTATAACTATTTTCAAGAACATAAGAGAGGAAAAGTGAGAGAGAGAGAGAAAGATAATCAAGAGGGGAAAGATAATCAAGAAGACCTAACATGCAAGTAATACAAATTCCATGAGGTAGGGGGGTGGGGAGGGTGGAAGTGGAGGAGAGAAGAGAGAAATAATTAAAAAGAGAATAGATGATCTCTGTAAGTTGAAGGATAACCTCCTTTAGCTTCAGTGTTGAGAGAGAAAAGACATATATATAGGCAGAAATTTAAGATAAAATTTCTGAACTGTATGGAAAAAAAAATCTTACACATTCAAGCAGACCAAATTACTCACAAAAGAGAAAGACATAGGCATTAGTCTTCTCATCAGCAATGCTGGAGTCTAGAAGACAGTGAAATAACATTTTAAGAATATAGAGGGCAAATTATTGCAAACACTCATATCATATCAAAGCATACTGTAAATACATTTAATTAAAAAATGCCATTGGTATAAAAATAAACACCTGAAAAAGCAACTAGCAATTACAGAAATAGATATATAGGAGAATTTAATGATAACAAAGATAAAAGTTAAATTTAATGAAAAAATTATTAATTAATAAATTCTGATGACACAACTGGTTAGTAACTTGAAAGAACATAAAATTGGAACCTTTTCTTACACTACATTCAAAACTCAATCCTAGTGAATTGAAGGATTAAAATTTTACAAATCTGAACAAAACATTTGCAATTTAGATGATGACAAAATGATTAATATTCGCAATATAAAAAGAAATTTATTTTCCTTATAAATTGGAACTAAAGAGAATGTCCATCAATAGGAGAATGATGCAAACAATTATGGTTAATATTTCCAGGAGTTTTACACAGTTATTAAACATGAATTAGAGCTATGTTAATTGGCTACAAGAGATTTCTGCTGGCCATTAAGTGAAAAGCTAAAAAGAAAATAATAAAAGCCTGAAAGAGTAATGGGTAAAACATATGAGTAGAAATTGGTAGTAAATCAATCCAAATGAAAAAAAATTAAAAGATATTAAAATTCTCTACTAGTGAGGAAAATTAAAATTCAGGTAATGATATATTACTTTATATCCACATGCTTATTATAGAAATTTAAAAAAGATTAGTAACATTATTATTGGAAGGTTTGCAGAAAAAAAAATTACGTGCTTATCTATTGATGTTTGAAATTTCAAGTGTGACATCTTCCCTTGAAAGTATCTGGATTGAATTGAATCAAACTAAACTGAATTGAGAGGAATCAAGCAATAAAAATATGTGGACCATAACACATTATGGATAACATTGCAGAGAATGGGAATTCCAGAACACTTAATTGGGCTCATGAGGAATCTGTACATGGATCAAGACGAAGTTGTTCAAAGCAGAACAAAGGGATACTGCGTGGTTTAAAATCAGGAAAGGCATACGTCAGGGTTGTATTCTTTCACCATGACTATTCACACTGTATGCTGAGCAAATAATCTGAGAAGTTGCACTATATGAAGTTAGACTATATATGAAGAAGAATGGGGTATCAGGATTGGAGGAGGACTCATTACCAACCTGTGTTATGCAGATGACACAACCTTGCTTGCCAAAAGTGTAGAGGCCTTGAAACTCTACTGATAAAGATCAAAGACCACAGCCTTCAGTATGGATTACACCTCAACATAAAGAAAACAAAAATCCTCACAAGTGGACCAATAAGCAATATCATGATAAATGGAGAAAATATTGAGGTTGTCAAGGATTTCATTTTCTTGGATCCACAATCAACACCCATGGAAGCAGCAGGCAAGAAATCAAAAGATGCATTGCATTGGGCAAATGTTCTGCAAAAGACCTCTTCAAAGTGTTAAAAATAAAGATGTCACCTTGAAAACTAAGGTGCACCTGACCCAAGCCATGGTGTTTTCGATTACTTCATATGCATGCAAAAGCTGGACAATGAATAAGGAAGACTGAAGAAGAATTGATGCCTTTGAATTGTGGTGTTGGCAAAGAATATTGAATATACAGTGGAATGCCAAAAGAACGAGCAAATCTGTCTTGGAGGAAGTACAACGAGAATGCTCCTTAGAAGCAAGGATGGTGAGACTACGTCTCATGTACTTTGGACATGTTATCAGGAGGGATCAGTCCCTGGAGAAGGACATCGTGCTTGTTAAAGTAGAGGGCCAGCAAAAAAAGAGAAAGACCCTTAATGAGATGGACTGACACAGTGGCTGCAACAATGGGCTCAAGCATAGCAATAGTGAGGATGGCACAGGACCGGCCAGTGTTTTGTTCTGTTGTGCATAGGATTGCTATGAGTTGGAACCGACTTGAGGGTCCAACAACAACAAATGCAAATTTCCGTTCTTTTAACCTCATACCCTATTTTACAAACAAAAGATTTGAATAAATAACTACAGGATACTTATAGGAAATTTGTTAAGTAGGTCTGAGCTTTCGAATACACTGCCTGTCTATCAGTTTGTCCTACTGTGGTGGCTTGTGTGTTGCTATGGTGCTGGGCTACGCAGCAGATATTTCACACACCAGAAGGGTCACCCATGGTAGCCAGGTTTCAGTGGAGCATTCAGAGAAAAGACCTGTTGGTATACTTTTGAAAATTAGCCAATAAAAGTCTTACGGATCACAGCAAAATATTGTCAGATATAACGCTGGAAGATGAGCCCCAAGGTTGAAAGACACTGCACAATAGTCACAATTATAGGCTCAGACATACCAAGATCATGAAGATGGTGCAGAACAGGGCAACCTTTCATACTGTTCTGCGTTCAGTTTGCCATGAGTCGGAGCCCGCCCCACAACAGCTAACAACAACAATAAGCATTTGAATATAAACTTTCTGGGCTACCTATGACTTCTTCTTACATGACACATTGTGTGTAACATTGTCCTTGATAAAACTTTCTCAACTACAAAAATGGGTAACAACAAAAGTTTTTCTCCATGGTGCGGCTAATAACTTGTTACCTTAGAGCATCTTAGATACTGATATCTTGTTAACAATGTACTTACTGAATTGAATTTACAAGGAACATTCTTTTTATTAAATATTTTATTGTTTTTGCTAAGTTTACACAGGAAATTAGATTCTTATTTAACAATTTCTATACACATTGTTCTTAAGCATAACAACGACTGTAAGGATGGCACAGGACCGGGCAGCGTTTCATTCTGTGGTATATAGGGTCGCTATGAGCTGGAACTGACTCAACGGCATCTAACAACAGCAAAAACATACACCTCGTTCAGTGACATTGATTACATTCTTCACAATATATCGTGTGCCAGCTTTACAGATACATTGTATCCATCAAATGGTATGTTTTTATGTTCTAATTTATTTCCATTAAGTGTTAGAATAGACAAGGTTATACTTCAGTAACTAATTAAACCTGAAATCTTGGTGCTTTGTCTTAGTCATGCTACTTATTCATCAAGAATCTGCTCCAAATAGTCACTCAGGGACCCTTGCTATTGGAAGCAGCATCTTCAGCTCCATCAGCTGGAAGGCGTAGCCTCCTCAATTGCTTTGACAGGGTAAAAGGATTTTGGAATTTATCTCACTGGTCGTTAAATTCTTTGGCTTTTCTACTCCCAACCTATTGGATACAATAAGTCACATGACACCACTTGACAGTGAGGGTGTGGGAAAGCACTCCCATGTGCTCAAACGGATGTAGAGCTAGAATTGGGTGATCACTTGAAATCTCTATCAAAATTTGTTTTGACTATTCCAGGTTTTATTTTTGCTTTGGTTTGTTAAAATGAAGTCTAAATCGTAGATGGTGGTAGAGAATGAGGAAGCTACAAAAATAGTAAATTTATTCAATAAAGAAAGTTCTATAAAGGAGATTTAAATGCCTATTAAGGTGGTTGAAAAGAAAGAAGGTGGAAGGTTTAGGATGGCAGCTGTAAAAGTACTGGATGCTATTTGTAGTAACAAATAAGCTATGGGATGAGGTTATAAAAATAGTGTGTAGCAATTGCAAAGGAGGGACAAAAAGTCAGCTAATAAGGATAAAACAGGACAGACTGCTCTCAAAATGAAGCAGCATAATATGACATTTAAGAGCTGTACAGGGGAGGAGAAAAGAGCTGAATAAGATTTGATTGCTTCGGCTGCCATTAAGCAACTGTGACTGCTGCTGAGTCCTCATGTTTATGGGAAACCCCAAGCACAGTGCTATAATTTGGCATATCCTGCTGTAAGATTTAGCTTGAAGTCAGGCAGAGATAGCCCTGAATTCTGAATAAGATATTAGTTTGTTTTTACTTGAAGTACTGAGATCTTCCTGAAGTTCTTTCTCTCTAAAAATACCACAGTTACAAAAGCATGACAAGAGTTCACATGTGTCCTTGAATTACCTTTAACAAATGTCATATTTTTATTTTTCAAATAGAGGTATCTGAAAACACTTTATACCCTGTTATGCATCCAACATGCATAACAAGATTTATCAGTGGACTCTGCCTGTAAACAGCAAAAGCCAAGAGAAGATTTCTCAGCAAAATTAGAATCTATTGGTAGATATCACCCCATTAACTCTACAGTTAGCTATCATAATAATATAATTCAAAACTTTAAAATATAGATAGATCTTGTTACCTGCTAGTAGTTTATTTTCCATAATATGAGTGACTGGCTTTCTTATAATTATTTCACATTGTGTTTAATACATTGCTTGTCATCTGTATCACATAATATTTATTTATTATAAAAACATGGTATTATATTACATTCTAGAAATAGAAACAGTTCATTAAGTTCACATTAATATCAAATTTGAGAATTCATCCTAACTCATTATCAGGGATAAATGTATGTCAATGGTGACATTTTAATACAGCTATTTGAATAAATACGTTTTTTAAAAATGGCTACATCATTTCCAAAAGCACATTGTTCTAATAAGAGCAATTTTTGGTAAAGGGCCAAAAGCTGATGTCAGTCATTGAAATATATAATTTTATTTACTTGTCTTAACTTCTGAACTGTAACTATTATCTCTCCCCCCACTGTAAATGATGGCTAGAGACTTATAGATGAGAAAATCCTATAAGATGAGAAATATCTGAGCCACTAATTGCTTTTCTTTATCTCAATTTCTTTATCATCTACTTTGCTAATAACTAAAATTAGCCCCTATATATGTTACCTATAAACAAAGCACTAAGTGTAACACAAGGTGGAGACATACACACTATTTCTAGAACATCATCCAAATGATGAGAACTTAAAGTGATGGAAGAATGGCAGTGCACATTAAGAATTTGATTTTTTTTTTAATTTTCTGTTTAAAAAAGTAGGAACTATACAAAGCATTGTATCTAAGACATAACTTTCAACATTCTCGTTTGTTAAGAATAGTTGGTATTTACCTGCTATAATTTGGAAAGGTATAAAACATCCTCCTTATAGATCCCTCTTCCTCTCCTTATACCAACACCTTGAATCTTGGTGTTCCTACTCTAAGATCATACTTCTCACATTCCTAGGGAGAACTAATCTACTCCCATAATCTTAATTAACATCCATATGTTGATAAAAACAACTTTTAAAGGTCACAGAACAATCATAATGTTTCCCATCCGTTATGAAGTTAGCTTTGCACAGTTTCAGCTTGGACAGTCATTTTTACGGTCCTGCACTGCCACGCAAAGTGAAACTGCCTGTATTTAATTATCTCTTTCTGCCACTGAACTTTCACTGTTGAATCCTAGTGTATACCAGAATGCCTGGAACATGGTTAGTGTCCCGTAAGTACTTACTGAATTGAATTTACAAGATAGGTTCTTTTTTATTAAATATTTTATTGTGTTTTTGGTAAGTTTACACAGGAAGTTAGGTTCTCATTTAACAATTTCTATACACATTGTTCAGTGACTTTGGTTACATTCTTCACAATATATCAGCATGCTCATTATTTCCATTTAGGTTATTCTGTTTCCATTAATCTAGCTTCCCTGTCACCCTACCTTTCTCATCTTTGGTCTAGGGTAAATATTAACCATTTGGTTTCATACAAGATAGGTTCTTTAATCTATAAACTGGTTAGCATATAAACTGATTTAGTTTCATCTCCAAAGGAAATCATCTCAGGTATGGCATTGTTTGCCAGAATAAAAACTTGGAGACAATCCAACATGAAGGGCAAGTTTAAGTAAATGATTGCCCGTCTTCATAGTGGAATATTATGTAGGCTTTAAAAATAATTTTTACTAAGCTTTTGTAATAACTCAGGAACAAAAAATGTTACCAAATTACATGTATAATAGGATTTAAACTGTGTAAAATATATACATAAAAAATAATGAAAAGTTGTGGCATAAAATTAGCTTAAGTCTTCTAGAAAACTGACCCTGTGATAGAATTAGAATTTCAAGAGGTTCATGTAGAGTAGTGGTGGAAAGCAGGGAGGGTAGTGGGTAGGTGTTAACACCTGAGGAAGATAAAAGGGAGGAGACAAAGCAGGCTTGAGAAAGGAATGCTTTCAGATCTGATACCTGTAAAAAAAAAAAAAAAAAGTGGAGGGAGGCAGGTAGAATTTGGCAAGGAAAGCCTCAGACTGCCATGCAGATCCTACAAAGCTTCTGCCATTAGAGGAGTCCTGTTTCAGGCAGAAATGGCCAAGACCTAGAACCCTCACCATGCTCGCTCACTGGCTTGGAGCACCCCAGGGAAAATATGGCCTTGGCTCAAACTTCACAGTAGATCATGAAAGCACGGCAGGCAATCAGGCAACTGTGTGCCTAGCAACCAAAGGGCACGTTCTTTCTAGAAGGAAAATTGTAATCTCTTGACGGCATGATGACTAATCTTTTTATTCTTATAATTTTTGTATTTTGTGCTTTTCTCTAGTAAGCATGTCCTATTTTCCTCTTTTGGAAAAAAAACAACTTCAATTGTTTAAAAATTAACTCTGAGGTTCTTGTCAGCCAAGACATAAAAATAGAACTACAGAAGTCTTCTAGAATCCTCATTTATTTGCATCTACATAACAAATTTTTTTTTTTTTACTATCTGCTACATGCTGTTTTAATCATTTCACATTAACTCATTTAAATGTTATTTGTTATTGACTCTAATTTCATAGTACTTTGTACTTAGCTTTAGTCCTATTGTTTAAGTTTCCCTTTGTGATAGTTGCCGCATAATTAAAATAAGAGAAAATCTGAAGTCAATGTAGAGGACACCAATCTAAATCAAAACACCAAACCCATTACCACTGAGTCAATTCCAACTCCTAGCTACTCTACAGGACAGAGTAGAACTGCTCTGTAGGGTTTCCGATGCTGTAATCTTTACCAAAGCACATTGGGACCTTTTTCTTCCTCAGAGCGGCTGGTGGGTTCCAACTGCCCACCTTTTGTCTAGTAGACGAGCACTTAACCACTGCATGACCAGGCTCATTCAAAAGAACTCAACTTATTGACGTCGAGTAGATTACCGACTCATAGCAACCCTATAGGACAGAGTAGAACTGGCCCATAGAGTTTCCAAGGACCTCCTGGTGGATTCAAACTGCCAACCTTTTGGTTAGCAGTCATAGCTCTTAACCACTACGCCACCAGGGTTTCCCAAGGCTCCTTAGAGACCGTCAAATAGAGTTTCATGAAGGCTGGAGACTTGAGATGCATCTCGGTGGCTAAAGAAAGATGCGGAGAGGGTCCAGTGGGTGGGACTCCTTCCCTTTCATTCTGCTCCTATCTATTAGGTTCCAGTGCATAAAACTACCACTTAAACAAGTAGCTTTGTTGTTAAAAAAGGTAAAATCAGTGAATTCAAAATCCAACCAAGTATGTATATCCAGTCTGTAAATCCCTAAGACATGATTATTTAACCTGTGGTTGGCTACCTCCAACAATGGGCAAGTCACTACCTCAAGAAACAGCTTATTGTACATTTGGACAGCTTTAATGGTGAAGAATTCTGAGTATAATGATTTGATGATAATAGACTTAAATATTAGCCTCTCTATCCCTAGGCTATAGCAGAGGAACATTCTAATAATCTTGTCCATGTGGACTAAAGGAAAAGTAAAAATATTAAAACAATACCAGCTAAACAGGGTTCTATATACCCTGACTTCTTTTTTATAGTCCTAGAGACCTCTTTCCATGCTGACATCAACATTTGACAGTCTGACACAGAACATATCCCCAGTAAATATTTGTTGAAAGAGCTAATAAAAGGATGCTCCTTTTTCACCATCTTTACCAACTAGTGGGTAATTTACCAACCTATACTATCATCAAGGAGCTCTGGTGGTACAGTGGTTAAAGCATTTGTCTGCTAACTGAAAGGTTAGAGATTCAAACCCAAAAGGGAGAAAGAGTGGCAGTCTGCTTCTGTAAATATTATAGCCTTGGAAACTCTATGGGGCAGTTCTCTTCTGTTGCTGTGAATCAGAATTGACGCAACGGCAATGAGGGATACTCTCATCAGTGGTCCCTAAAAAAGCAAAAACCAAACCCATAGCCACTGAGTTGATTCTGACTCATAGCAGCCCTATAGGGCAGAGTAGAACTGTCCTGTAGGGTTTCCAAGGAGTGACTAGTGGATTCCAACTGCCAACCTTTTGGTTAGCAGCCAAGCTCTATAGCAAGTATGCTGCCTAGGTAGTACAAATGGTTTTTGCTCAACTGTTAGCATAAAGGTTGGCAGTTTGAACCCACCCAGCCGCACCACAGAAAAAAGGCCTGGTGATCTGCTTCTGCCAAGATTACAGCAAAGACATCTCTATGGGTCAGTCTTACTCTGTAACACATGGGGTCTCCATGAGTCGGAAATCGACTCAAGGACAAGTTTTTTATTTTAATTTTTTGCAATACTATCATCTCATCCAAATTGTTATCTCTTGTCACAAGGAATCAGAAGAGGCTGTTGAACACCCCTCAGTGAAATTCGTACACACTTGGTTTCTAGAGCTACTTTGAAGTACTAATTAATAGACCTTACAAAAACAGCAAATCTGCTACAAAAGACCACTTTAAACTGTTCTTGGTGAAATAATGCTGCCTTCTAATGATGATGTTTAAGTGATCAAAACATACTTCTTTAATAATTCATTCTGAAATATTATCAATATGTCTACTGGTATAGGGTATAAATTGTATTTCCTGCTTTTGTACTGATAATTTGGAAAATTGTTATTACCAGGTTTCTGACATCTCCACTTTACTCTATGCTGCTTCAGGATACTGAGATGGGTTTCAGATAGGCTGGGAGATTCACTTAGAGAACCAAGTCCTTTTGATAAGCTGAACATATACCCTAGTTTGTCTGAGACTATTCCAATTTATGGCCTTTTCCTAAATTCTGTCTGGTTTAGCATTTGCCTCACCTCCTTCTCAAATGTGGTGAGTTTTTAACAACAAATACTTTTCTTAACAACCTATCTTGAATTGTTATAACCTTGTAAATAGTTTTTTTTTCTTACCTTTTGACAGGAAAAAAAATTTTTTAAACAAAGTATGTAAGAAAATATGAATTAAGTAGCTCAGTTCTCTTAGCACAAAATCTATTCCAGGCAATGGACCTACTCCTTTCTTAACCTTCTTACCTTTAACAAATTAAGTTCTTTTGATTCTTCTTAAAAGAAAGCCTCAGTCAATTTGAGACTTTCTTAAGTTATTCTTACGGTTTTAAGAAGGTCTTTTGTACTCATATTGATTAAATGCCCATTTTTTCACATGTTGAGCATGTCTTTTAAAATGACTGGAGTTTACTGAATGGATTTTGTTTTGAAGAGCCCCCATCCGTCTTGATGATCTTCCCATTAAGAATTTAAGGCAATAAGATGATATTGTTATTTTCACTAAATCTTTTCAAACAACCTGGGGTGCACTGACCTCTCATAGTCCTTTATTCATTTTTGCATTCGCCTCCATATTTCCAATTCACTTATTTTTCTGGTCAAAATCTGGTCCAAATAAAAGTTCCTTCCCTTAATTTCTATGTGGATAAGGACAGTAATGTTCTACATATAATAGGAATAGCAGTGGAGATTTGGCCTATCCAGACAACAGGTAGAAGATTCATTAACTTAATCCAGAGAATCACATAAATTAATTTTACTTTCCTTGATGATAATTTATAGAAGGTAGTGAAATTAAGGAGAGGGACTTTTAAAACGTTGGTTTATTGAAAGTAATAATAAAAATTGGCAAATATATAGCAAGACTGAATTAGAGAAAATGAAGAAAAGCACAATAAATTTTACTAGCAACAAAAAGGTGATATAAGTATATATACTTATAAGAATAGGGATATCAAAAAAACATAGGATAACTAAATTAAAGAAAAATTAGGAGAAATTGACAAACATGTATAATTTGCCAAAGCTGATTCAAGAAGCAATATGGAGCCTAAGTAATTATTTAATTGTTAAATAAACTCAACTGTTAGATAATTACCTTCTCACAAAGAAAACACCAGGCCTTGATGGTTATACTAATGAATTCTATAAAAGGTTCAAGAAACAAATAATTCCAGTTTTACATAAACTATTCTGGAATGCAAGATTAGAAAATGATTAATGAAATTCACTACATTAACAGATTAAAAGAGAATAATTAAATGATCATCTTAATAAATGCAAGAAAACCTTACATTGAAATTCAACCTTCAGTTATGATTTAAAAAAAAAAAAAAAAAACTTACCAAACTAAGCATAACTTACCAAATGGGATTATCCAAAAAAGCTCTTTAGTAAACATAGTATATAACTGTGAAACACTGAAGACATTTCTAAGGCAAAGAACAGTCAACAGTATCCCACTGTCAACATTTCTATTCAACGTTTTACTGGGTATCCTAGCCAGAATAGAAAGGCAAGGAAATAAAAATGTGTAAAGTTGGAAAGAGAAGAAAAAATGTTGTTCTTATCTGAAAATGAAATGGCTGCAAATATAAAAAACAGCAGAATCTACAAATTATTACAAAGAGAGGGCTTAGCATTTTTTTCTTGATAAAAACATATACAAAAATCAGTTGCATTTCTACACACCAGTAATAAATATTTAAAAAATATAATTTAATAAGTGTTATAATTTATAATATCACTAAAAGCTATACAGTATTTCATGATAAATCCATCAAAAGACAAGCAAGGTCATTATTGAGGAAATATAAAAGCTTTTAGAATGATTTTATAAACACCTAAAGAGATACATCATATACATGAATTAGAAGACTCAAAATAAAAAAGTATCCGTTATTCCCCAATTGACCTACAGAATCAATGCAAGTCTAATAAAAATTCCAACAGGTTTTTTTTGTGCAACTTGTTAAGCCTGTTCTAAAATGTACATGGAGGATAAAAAGTGCCAAGAATCACCAAGGCATTCACAGGTTCCTAAATGAAGGAACTTGTTTTACCAGATACTAAGACTTATTATAAAATTATAATAAGTAGTTCAAAGTGGTCCTGGTGGAGAGAGAGATAAACTGACTAACAAAAGAAAATAGAGAGCCTAAAACATCCCACATAGAATAAAAGCTTGCATAGGCTAACTAGTTCACATATGACATAGAAGAGGCATTAAAGGTCAATGAGGAAAGGATAAATTTTTGAAATACTGGGCTGGGATATTGGCTATCCATTTGGAAATCGATAGAATGGATATTAGTTCCATTTGGACTAATGACTTAAGTAGTTTTGTCAAAATTATAAAACTGTTAGGAAACAGTATAGGTTAATATTTTTATGACCTTGGGGTAGAAAAAAAATTCTTAAAAGAGTGAAAAACAATAAAGGGGAAAAATGGATAAATGCCATTATATTAAAAGTGAAATTTCTTTTTATCTGAAGTCACCATAAAAAGAGTAAAAAAACAAGCCCACACTGGGAGAAGATATGTATTAGCACAAATAAGTTACAAAAAACATGAACAACCAGAATACCTAAAGAACTCCCACAAATCAGAAAGAAAATAGGAAATAGACCAATATAAAAATGGGTGCAAGTCTTAAACACTTCAGAGAACGGGAAACCCAAATGGCTCATCAAATATGAGAATTGTAACCACTGCAACATGACATTTAACACTCACCATATTGGTAAGAGATGCCAAGTTTGACACTTTCAAGCTTTGTAGAAAAGCTGGACAATGCATAAGGAAGACCGAAGAAGAATCGATACCTTTGAATTGTATTGGTGAAAAATATTGAATATACCACGGACTGCCAAAAGAATGAACAAATCTGTCTTGGGAGCAGTACAACCAGAATACTCCTCAGAAGCAAGGATGGCGAGTCTATGAGTCTATGTCTCACACACTTTGGACATGTTATCAGGAAGGATCAGTCTCTGGAGAACGACATCATGCTTGGTAAAGTAGAAGGTCATCGAAAAAGAGGAAGACCCTTGACAAGATGGATTGACACAGTGGTTGCAACTATGGGCTCAAGCATAACGCTTGCGAGGATGCCACAAGACCAAGCAGTGTTTCATTCTGCTGTACATCGGGTCACTATGATTCAGAACTGACTACATGGCACCTAATAACTACCAATTGCCAGGTGGCGATGACCCAGTGACCCTCCATCTTGGGCTTTTGCCATTTTTTAATATGTGGCCTCTCTGACATCCTTGGGGTGGTCTCCTGTCAGCCAAGCGAGAAGTGGGGAAGAGTTTATGGAATTACATGTAGAAGTATTTTAGGGGCCAGATTTATGAGTGGCACAATCACTGCTACTTAAATTCCATTGAATAGCACTTAAGCATATGGCTTGCTCCAACTACAGGGTGCTTGCAAATATAATTTACCTGTGTATACACGAAAATACAGAAACAGCTAGCTGGTCTCCCTCACAGTGTGCGAATTGCTAGAATTACTTCTCAAAAAACAATTTGGTGTTATCTACTAAAGCAAGAGAAGTAAACAACATGCCACACATTTCTTGCATGTATGTATACCAGCACACGTGGACAAGAATGTTATATTCTTGTAATATTAAGATATCATATGGTATAATAGCAAATATTAGGAAATAACCTAAGTATCCATTAACACTAAGTGGATAAACAAGTTATAGGATAGTCTTAAAATGAAATATTACACAGCAGTGAAAATTAATAAATTGCAGCTATTTTCTACAAAGTAGATGAATCTCAGGAAGACATACATAAAACCCAAGTAAACATATGATTCCATTTTATGAAGTGACCAATATTCAAAATAAAATATGGTTCAGGGATGCAAACATATGTGGAAAAACCATAAAGATAAAAGCAAAATTCACAACAGTGAGTAATTCCTAGGAGGGAAAAAATGGGATGGATGAAGAGGAAAACAAAACATCCTTTGGCATGGATTGAATTGTGTCTCCAAAAAATATCTATCGACTTAGCTGGGCCATGAGCCCCAGTATTGTGTGATTGTCCACCATTTTATATGATTGCTTGTGTGTTGTAAACCCTATCACTGTGATGAAATGAGATGGATTAGTGGCAGTTATATTGATGAAATATACAAGATTAGATAGTGTCTTAAGCCAATCTCTCTGAGATATAAAAAAGAGAAGTGAGCAGAGAGACATGAGGACCTTATACCACCAAGAAAGTAGTGCCAGGAGCAGAGCACATCCTTTGGACCTGAGGTTCTTGTGCTGAGATGCTCCCAGACCAAGGGAAGATTGATGACAAGGACCTTCCTCCAGAGCCGATAGAGAGAGAAAGGCTTCCCCTGTAGCTGACGCCCTGAATTTGAACTTCTAGCCTACTAAACAGTGAGAGAATAAATGTCTCGTACGGTATTTCTGTTATAGCAGCACTAGATGAATAAGACATCCTTCAAAGATAAGTAAAAGTAATTTTATTTTCCTTAAGTGTTGAGTATGTGGCTAATATTATGCCATTGTTCCTTAATCTTTATATTTTTCATATTTTTAAATTTTTTTTGCAACTGCTCAGTCCTTAATTTATAGAAACAGTGTTTAAAGATCTGGTCTTTAAAATTATCTTTAGTAAAAAAATTGCACAGTGAAGTGTGTCTTCATTTGTAAACTGATGGAGCTGGGATCTTTTTGTCTTCAGTGAATACTTTATGCTCTCGCAGTCATTTCTGTTCTGAAGGTTAATAACTACTCTGAATTTAGCCATCATATTTTAATTTAACACAATTACTCTTACATATGTTAGCATCAGAGTTACTTTGCTATTAGAACTGTGTCCTTGTTGACCATGGACTTGATTTTGATTAAAATAATACCCTTATTACATTAAGCCAACAGCCTATCCCTTATTTCCCTCTCATTTCATATCCTTTTACTTTACGGGTAACTAGCCTTTTCTCTAGCAAATTGTTTTTATGGATCCACTTAACACTCCCCCTGTTTCCCCTCATTTTAATAATTATATATGAAAAACTCTAATTACTATCTCCAGTAACAGAGTTTTAGTTTATAATCAATTCAAGTTTTAATATATTTTGATGTCTTTGTACTTTAACTGTAAAATTTAATATGATGTCTTGCATTTAACAGCATATTACTATATTATTTCTGCCAAGAAATAGCATCATTCCTTCCATACAGTCCCTCATTTATCATGTTGAAATACTTTCCCTCCAATTAATTATTAACACAATTTTAGCATGAAGGGATCCTGTTTTATATCACATGATTTTTTAATAACTGTGGTCTCATGAAAATAATCTCAGAAATCTGAAAATATGTTAGTGCCTAGTAAGCTACACAGCCTTCCTAATTACAAAAACTTTTTAGAAAATAGCATATTAAAGAAAATTATAGATTGGGTGACAATAATTTTCTGGAATAGAAAAATACATATATATATTTTAAACTTCTCCTACTCTTTGTTCGAGGAGCTCTGGTGGCATAGTGGTTAAGAGCTGGGCTGTTAACCTAAAGGTCGGCAGTTCAAATCCACCAGTGGCTTCTTGGAAACCCTATGGGGCAGTTCTACTCTCTCCTGTGGGGGTGCTATGAGTCAGAACCAACTCAACAGCACCTAACAACAGCAATATCTCTTTGTTCAGTTACTTTTTGTTTGATTGCAGCAGAGCATTGACAGAGAACTGCCAGAAATTCAAGCCAGAATCAGAAGAGAGCATGGAAGAAGGGTTATTATTGATAGCAGATGGATCCTGGCTGAAAGCAGAGAATACCAGAAAGATGCTAACCTGTGTCTTATTGACTACGCAAAGGTATTTGACTTTGTGGATCATAACAAATTATAGATAACATTACAAAGAATAGGAATTCCAGAACACTTAATTGTGCTCATGTGGAATCTGTACATAGGCCAAGAGGCAGTCGTTTGAATGGAACAAGAAGATACTGTGTGGTTTAAAATCAGGAAAGGTATGCATCAGGACTGTGTCCTTTCACCACATTTATTCAGTCTGTATGCTGAGCAAATAATCAGAAAAACTGAACTATGTGAAGGAAAACGGGGCATTAGGCTTGGAGGAAGACTCATTAATAACCTGCATTATGTAGACGACACAACTTTGCTTGCTGAAAGTGAAGGGGACTTGCAGCACTTACTGATGAAGATCAAAGACCACAGCCTTTGAGACAGATAGGGTTAACTGTGTCAGTGGCTGAACAAAAGAGCTGTTAAAAGATTACTATCTAGAAGTTGGGTAAACAGGAACCCACCTTGTCAACAGGAGATATGATTGAAACAACCCATGAATTACTATCTCCTTTTAGTGTTTTGCTAGTCTCCTCCTCCTTTACAGGCTCCGCATGTGGAGAAGAACTAAGTGTGACTACTGTTTAACCTTCCTTAGCCCTCCAAAGATGGCAATATAGTGCCAAAAATCAAGTGTGCTTGTGCTATATCCCATAATAAGTGATACCAAGGGCTGCACAGAGGACTCCATTTTGAATATCAGTGGGTTCCATCTTAGATTCCAGATGCCCATGCACCCTAATTAACATCCATCTCCATTCTGAGAATTACCCAACCCTTAAATTTTTTTTTTTTTTTGAAAGCAGCCCACTAAATAGTCAGTACTCTATTGTCTCCACCAAACCCATATAAGCCCTAGCCTTGCTTCCCTTTTCGAGTCAGTCTTTTGGAGAGACTTAGATCCTCACTGACTCCTTTTGCTTGACTCAAGCAAAATAAAGCTTGCTGAAGATAGTTTGTCTTTTGTGTGTATTCTTACTTGGGAAAAGGCAAGACCCCTTTGTGTCAGATGGGCCATTGGTAACACCTTCTATGAGTCCGAATTGACTCAACGGCAGTAGTTTGGTTTGATTTTCTCAGTATGTATTACACTTCAACTTGAAGAAAACAAAAATCCTCACAACTGGTCCAATACGCAACATAAAGATAAACGGAGAAAAGATTGAAATTGTCAAGGATTTCATTTTACTTGGGTCCACAATCCACACCTATGAAAGCAGCAGTCAAGAAATCAAATGCATGTCACATTGGGCAAATCTGCTGCCAAATACCTCTTTAAAGCGTTAAAAAGCAAAGATGTCCCCTTGAGGACCCAAGCCATGGTATTTTCCATTGCCTCATATGCATTTGAAAGCCAGACGATGAATAAGGAAGACTAAAGAAGAACGGATGCATTTGAATTATGGTGTTGGTGAAGAATATTAAATATACCATGGATCACCAGGAGAATGAGCAAATCTGTCCTTAGAAGTGAGGATGGTGAGACTTCACCTCATGTACTTTGGAAATGTTATCATTTCTGGAGAAGGACATCATGCTTGGTAAAGTAGAAAATCAGCAAAGAGAGGAAGACCCTCAACGAGATGGATTGACACAGTGGCTGCAAGGATGGGCTCAAACATAGCAAGGATTGTGAGAATGGCATAAAGGACTGGGCAATATTTCGTTCTGTTGTACATAGGTTACTCTACTCAATGACACCTAACAAAAACAACACTCTTCTGGTATTTAAAATAACAAATATTTGACAATTTAATTTAAAATTCTTCCTTTACTTACATAAACAAAAATCAAGTGGGAATCCTGTCAGTATCTTCTGAGTCATTTGTGTCCATGCGAACTACTTAAATTAATTAAATTGCTACCTTAAGATGTCCTTAAACCAGTAAAGCAGTTACTGTTGAGTCTATTCCAACTCATGACAATTCCTTGTGTTTCAAAGTAGAACGTTGCTGTATAGGGTTTTTAATAACTGATTATTGTTCTGAGGCACCTCTGGGTGGACTGAAATCTCCCATCTTTTTGTCAGCAGCTGTGTTAGTCATCTAGTGCTGCTATAAAAGAAATACCACAAATGAATGGTGTTAACAAGAGAAATTCATTTTCTCACAATCTGGTAGGATACAAGTCCAAATCCAGGGCATCAGCTCCAGGGGAAGACTTTCTCTCAAGGTTAGCTCTGGAGGAAGGTCCTTCTCATCAGTCTTCCCCTGGACTAGGAGCTTCTCTGCGCAGGAACCCCCGGTCCATAGGATGCACTTTGCTCCCAGTGCTTCTTTCTTGGTCTTATGAGATCCCCACTCTCTGATAGCTTCCCTTTCCTCTTATCTCTTGAGAGAAAAAAGGTGGTTCACGCCACACCCTAGGGAAACTTCCTTTACATTGGATCAGGGATGTGACCTGGTAAGGTTGTTACAATCCCACCCTAATCCTCTTTAACATAAAATTACAGTCACAAAATGGAGGACAACCACAGAATACTAGGAATCATGGCCTAAGCCAGTTAATAGGCACATTTTGGGGGAGACATAATTCAATCCATGACAGCAGCCAAGCATGTTAACCATTTATACCACCCAGAGACCCCAAGACATCCTTAAGAGGACATTATATTATGTACCATGGTGGAGAAATACATGTGTGTGTATGTGTGTGCATGTGTGTGTATGAGAGAGAACTTGTTTCTTGGGGGTGCTGTAACAAAATACCCCAAGTGGATGGCTTTAAACAACAGAAATTTATTTTCTTACAGTTTTAGAGGATAGTACTCTGAATTCAGGGTGTTTGAAGAGCCATGTTCTCTCCAAAAGCTTTAGGGGACGATCCTTTCTTGTCTTTCTCAGCTTCTGGTGGCCTGCAGTATTCCTTGACTTGCACATATATCTTTACCTGGTTCTCCTCCATCTCAGTCTTTCTGTCTCTTTTTTATAGGGACACCACTCAGATGAGATTAGGGTCAACCCTACTCTGCTATGACCTCTTACTAACTTAACTGATAACATCTCCAAGGACTCTATTTCCAAATAAGGTCACATTCATAAGTATGAGCTCAGGACTTCAAATATTTTTGAAGGGACACAATTCAATTCATTACACACACACACACACACACACACACCCAGAGGGAGAGAGGGAGAAAATTTTCTTTCAGTTTTCTTATTGATATTAGAATGTGAAGAAATTTAATGACCAGAGGATTAATTTGGTTGTGGGAGTTCCATAACAAAGTCATATACCAATATTCCACCTAAACATGATAGGCCTTAGCCTAATAGCATTGGGCTGCAGGATGGTGAGAAACACTCCAATGCAGAGCAGCAAAGGAGCCCCAGTTAGCTGTGTGTCAATGCCCCATTAACACCAGAGACACCCTAGGGGGAGCTACAAAGTTGCTTTAAGCAAAAACACCCTGCACAGCCATGCCACACTAATCCTGAAAATTATATATTCATCCCTCTTAATTGCAAAGTAAATCAATTTTCTAAGGCCACCCCTAAACTGGACACACCTGATAACTGCCAGATGACCAATGCTAGCCCCTAAAATCCTAGCAGCCCAGAGTCTCTCAGCAGGGTACAGGATGTAACCGGGCTGATTTCCAGAGGGAAAAAGTTGGGGCTTACACCTCACTGCCAGTGACTCCATGTAGAATGTTGTTCTAGAATCAAGCTTTGAGCCAAGTGTCCTATATTCTAGAGGAAAGCTTCCATGAAGAGGGAGTCACCATCCTCTGGGATTTTCTCCACAGAACTCTCACCACATTCCAAAGCCCTCTTGCTCTCCTAGATCCCTGTGAGTCTTCAGTATCACTCAGGAAACTACCATGGAGGTTCTACCTCTAGGCTAGGAGTACCTGGGAGAACTCAGCAGCTAGTGAGATTTTCTGAATGCTCTGAGGAGATCTAGGAGCCACCAGTATAGTTAGTGTCTCATCTTATAGGTTGTTTACTCTCTAACACTGATCTAGAAAAGAACACCCTGTATCTACTGTGAATCAAAACTCTTGGATCACTCTTGAGAAAACACAAAGAAAAGGCCAACTTGCCTATAGATACACATCTTCTTGCCCCTTGGGTAACCTAGTCCTATGTGCTGCCTTCATTTAACGAAGAAAGAAGATCATCATCTTGCTTTTCCCCTCCTGTCCCTCCCTCTCCAAAAGCAGAATCACAGTGTTTTAGTTATGTAGTGCAGCTATCACAGAAATACCACAATTGGGTGGCTCTAAGAAACACAGACTTATTTTCTCACAGTATAACCAAAAAAAAAAACCTGTTGCTGTTGGGTCAATTCCAACTCATAGCTATCTTATAGAACTGCCCCACCGGGTTTCCAAGAAGCACCTGGTGGATTCAAACTGCCGACCTTTTGGTTAGCAACCATAGCTCTTAACCACTATGCCACCAGGGTTTCCTCTCACAGTTTAAAAACAAAAAAACCGCAGTTTAGGAGGCTAGAAATCTGGAGTCAGGGCACTGGCTGTCCTCTCAGCTTCTCTAGCATTCTCCTTGGCATCCCTTGGAGCTTTTCTCTTGGAATCTATCTTTTCCCCATTCACACTTGCTTCCTTCTGTGCCTAATCTGCTGTTTTTATATCTCAGATGTGATTAGGTCTAAAACATGCCCTATGCTGATACACCCTCATTAACGTTAACAAAGAGAGCCCTACACTCAAATGAGATCGCATCCACAGATACAGGGGTTAGGATGCCAACACATATTTGGAGGAGGAGGGGGAGGGCATAATTCAATCCATAACACATAGACACACTTCTGGATTAGAGGCAGGGGATTTCAGTAGGCTTATGGAGAAAGAATAAGCAGGCTAGCCGCACTGAAAAGCACAGTGTGCCTGCATCCTCTCCTTTCATTGCTATGGTGCATTGACTCCTAACTCTTCCAAAGTTCATTTCTACCCTCTCCAATGCCTCAGGGTGTAGGACATATTTTCAGCAAAGGGATATTTGCATGATTCTTTGGACATGTGTCATTGCCCTCACTGTGTATTGAAAATAATTAAAATGCCTCAGAAAGCTATGGCCCAGGGCACTACCTCCCTGCTTATCACGTTCACCTGCCTGTGAGAGACCAGCTCAGGCTCCTCTGACTGGCTGGGGTGGAAGGCTGAGCGGTTATAAATGATTTTAATAAATGCAAACTACAGCCAGACATTTTAGGTCCTACAGGGTTGGCCCTTTAAGTCGATTATCCATTTCTATGTTATTTTGTAAACCACATGGGTGAATTTTATAGAAGTAATGATATTTTTAATGATATTACATGTACATAAACCTCATTCAGCAGTGAAATATCACGTGACCCATTGTTTAATTTTTACGGCCTCAGAAATGCTAAAGGTTTAAGTAGAGAGAAACTGAAAAATAAAATGAAATTCAGCCCTGATTTGACCAAACTGACATTTGGCGGCATAATTTCAGTGCAGTCAGTATATATATATATAAAAGTAAGTTACATTTACTTACCTACTGTACTACTTACTTAGTGTCCCCTATGGTTTTGTGATACTCTTTTATATGAACAGTAAGCTCTGTTTATGGCTTTCCCTAATTGCACAATTCTACTCTTCTTCACATTCCTTCTTGCACGTCTGCCACTAAATTTACAGAATCTTTGTTCAAGTGCTCATTTTTTTCTTTTGGACTGGACAGAAATGGTTGGTTTTGCATTGTTGTTGTTTTTCCTGTGGAGAAATCTGCCTGCAAAAATATCTTCTAGAGGTTATATGCAAGTGTTTGTGTGCTGATTATAGTTGACCTGATGGGATATTAGCAATGCAGCAATCAAGTAATTTGTTTATGGTATATTTGGTACAAAGCATACAACATATTTAGTCTATAATATTGTTAATAACTAGGACCTATCTGAATTTCTATGGCTTTATTTAAAGAGAAATATACTAATAGAGGATTGTTAGATGTTGTATGTGATCACTCACTCACTTGAACTTCAGGCCTGAGTGTAAAGGTACCAAATTGTCTTAGAATGGTTAACTTCTGTTTGCAGAGCTCTCAGATCCTTGTTTTTACTATTATGGTTAAGCGTGTCACGAAGAAAACTTCTCATTGGAATGAATGTTACCAATAGTAGTAATAACATGTAGAAAAACATTAAAAACAGATTAAATGGGTGGGAAAAAAGCAATTTTTAGTAACGCATCCTACTCTTTATGCTTCCGGGGGTATGTAGCTAAAGAAATACATGCATAAATTTTATTAAGTGTTAATAGTCTAGCCACCTGAATTTCTTTGGCATATCTGTGACTATTCAAGTCAGATTGTAACAAAATCATGTACTTGTTCACTTGGCAAAAGTGCCCTGGGAAGATAAAATGGCAATAACTTATTTTATCTGTAAGGTTCGAGGTTAAGCAATATTAATGGTTAGTTAATGGCTTAATGAGTGGGCTACAAACCATTTAAGCATGCAATGAACCTTAGCTTTTCAATGACTTTCCTAATGAAAGATCTATATGACTGCATGTCTTGTGTCACAATAGAGATAGTAGGGAAGGTAGCTAATCAATTGTGATGGTAAATCAATTGATCTGTAACCCTGTTTTCATACAGTGAGAAAGATATGGAGGGAGCATTTTACTATAGCCTTATTTCTCCGTGAAGATCAATAAATAAAGGAGACAGCTCACTATTTGAAAATGTTCCCTTTTACTGTGCTTTGAAAGCCAAGGCAGGCAGATTGATGTCCTATTTCATAGATGTGTCGTTTTCCTTTGTCACTTCTCAAAGATTTAAAGTTCTTTAAAATTAAATATATGTTAGAGAATATCTGTGAGTCTAGACTTTATTGTCATGGCTAAGGTTCAGATTGAAGATAAAGCTGTGGCATGATAAAATTTCCTGCTCGATTTTATAATATTCATGGATATCATTTAAAAATTGTCCATCAAAGAAAAAGTTCTATTGTTCTCTTAATTTCCTTTTAGAAAAATACAGACCATTGGAAACTAATCATAGTACCAGTGCCGTTAGTATTTTTAAATATATGAGTTTGAGACACTCTTAAGAAAATAAAGGCAAGTCACATACTGGGAGAAAGTATTTTCAAAACCTGTATCTAATAAAGAACTTATATGCAAAATATGCAAAGAATTCTGAAAACTCAACAGTGAAAACAAAGAACACAGTTTTAAGAATGAACAAAAGATGTAAACAGACCCTTTACCAAAAAACATATGTGGATAGCAAATAGGCACATAAAAATATACTCAACATTATTAGTCACTAAACTAGTTGCTGTCAAGTCGATGCTGACTCACGGTGAGCCCACGTGTGTTAGAGTAGTACCATGCTTCATAGAGTTTTCAATGGCTGACTTTCTAGAATTAGATCACCAGGCCTTTCTTCCAAGGCACTGAACCTTGGACTTGCACTTCCAACCTTTCAGTTAGGAATGGAGCTCGTTAACCATTTGCACCACCCAGGGACTCCGATTAGTCATTAACAAGTTACAATTTGGTCAATTCTGACTCATGACATTAGGGAAATACAAATAAAAACCTGAATGAGATACCACTACGCATCTATTAGAGACGCTAAGATAAAAGGAACTGACCGTATCAAGTGCCTGTAACTATGTGAAGCAACTGAAACTCTCTTACATCGCTCATAGGAATTCACACGGACTAACCCATTGCTATTGTGTTGATTCCGACTCATAGCAATTGTATAGGACAGAATAACACTTCCCCATAGGGTTTCCAAGGCTGTAATGCTTAAGGAAGCAGGCTGCCATATCTTCCTCCTCTGGAGAAGCCAGTGGCTTCCAACCGCTGACCTTTTAGTTAACAGCTCATTGCTTAACCACTGAGCCACCAGGGCTCCTTTTAAATGGACTACACAAACACCGTTGCCATTGAGTTGATTCCAACTCATAGTGACTCTATAGGACAGAGTAGAACTGCCCCACAGGGTTTCCAAGGAGCACCTGATGGATTTGAACTGCTGACATTTCGGTTAGCAGTCGTAGCTCTTAACTACATCACTAGGGTTTCCTTTTAAATGGGCTAGTGTCGTTTATTCTTTATATGAAGTAATTGTTTCTGAGTGCTTCCACGTGGCTTTGTTTTTACATCTAAAAACTGCTGACATGTCTAATGCCTGACTTTCTGTCTTGATTATATGTACGTTGACAGCAGATACCAAGCCCTGTCATTTAGTGACCTTTCTCCATGGCATCTAAGATGATACATTGCACATAGTAGGTATTTGGTAAGTGCTTATTGACTTGAATTTCATTAAACTGAAGTTTTGGATAAGCAATTTTCATAGATTTGTATTAATAGAAGATATATTCAAAATTATTAACTATATTATTCTATACCTCTAGCTATATTATCTACTTATTTTTACATCCTCAATACCCACACCAGTTGAGTTGTTCCAGTTAATTACTGTTATATAGTCCTTCTACCCCTGTTCTCATTACTCCCACAAAATGATTGGGTGGGGCCATGCAAATAAGGCGCTTGTGGCTCACCAAGGGGATTGGACAGTTTCGCTAATGCACATAAGGTTTATGACATCCTTGTGGAGATGGAGTCATGCAAATAAGATGCAAGCAACCCTTGTAGGGGATTGGTAAGTTTTGCCATCCCACTAGGCTGAAAGGGAGCCAATTCCAGAGGTTGGAGGGGGACCTGACTGACATTAAGAAAATGGTAGTCCTTTTAACGAAGAGTGGAGCATGTCCTTTGAACCCAGGGTCCTTGCGCTGAAAACCTTCTAGACCCAACAGACAGAGTGAGAGCAGTAACACTGAAGATGGCAGCAGCACGAGACTGACAGGCTAGGCTTGCCAACCTCTTAATCGAGATAGCTGAGCGCCTTTGGGCAGGAGACTCCCTGGCCGAGTGGGGTGCCTCCTGTTACTTATCAACAGAACCGAAGAGCTTTATAACACTTGTCCGAGCAGAGCAGAGGCCAGGCTGAGAGCAAGGGCCAAGGGCCAAGAGAGAGGCCTCCCTTCAGATACTGCCAAGAAGAAGCTGTCCTGATGGAAGAACTGTATCCTGAATCATTCTTGTTACGTCCAGGCTGATCCAGACCCTGAGCTGTTACTTCCCTAATAAGCCCTATAGTTGTGAGTGTGGTCTGTGAGTTCTGTGTGGCCATTGCATCAAATAATTGAACCCAACAGAGAAGTAGTGAGTGCTATGGGGGAACAGCAAGTGTCAGGATTGGTTAAAAGGTTGGAGGGCAGAAGTATGGCTGACCTTCACCTCACAGGAATCAGCTTTCGGCTGATACCGATCTTGATTCTCTCTCCTCCCCCTCGTGAAGTTAGGGGAATTCTTATGCCATGCCATTTTTATAGCAGTCAAATACACACAATTAGCACCTGTTTTTAGTAGTCTGAGTCAAATCATATATAACCCTTTTAATCTGCCTAATCAGTTTTATTTTCACCTTTTTTCCATTAAATTCGTCTCTATTTTTAAGTTCACAAGGGTTTACAGTACAGATGTTGACGTGTGGTCTCACTAGAGCCAAAGGGAAAAGGAAGCAACACTTTTAGAATCTAGGCAGGCCAGCCTTTTTCCTGTTTCCAGTGGGTTGTTTTTTTGGGGAGGAGGGCAAATATGCCAAGTAGCATATGATCAGGAACTGGTGGTATGGAAGCAGGAAGTCCAAGCTGCACCGAAGGCATTGGCAAAAAACAAGGCTCCAGGAATTGACAGAATACAAACTGAGATGTCTCAACAAATGGATGCAGCACTGGAAGTACACACTCTTCTATGCCAAGAAATTTGAAAGACAGCTAGCTGGTCAACCAACTGGAAGAGATCCATATTTATGCCTATTCTAAAGAAAGGTGATCCAACAGAATGCAAAAATTATCGAACAATATCATTAATAGCACACGAAAGTAAAATTTTGCTGAAGATCATTCAAAAGGGGCTGCAGAAATTCAAGCCAGATTCAGAAGAGGACATGGGACAAGAGATATCATTGCTAATGTCAGATGGATCCTGGCTGAGAGCAGAGAATACCAGAAAGATGTTTTAAAAAAGATGTTTACCTGTGTTTTATTGACTATGCAAAGGCATTCGACTGTGTGGATCATAACAAATTATGGATAACATTGCAAAGAATGGGAATTCCAGAACACTTAATTGAGGAACCTGTACAAATGTGTTATCAGGATGGACCAGTCCCTGGAGAAGGACATCACGCTTGGTAGAGGGCCAGTGAAAAAGAGGAAGACCCTCAACAAGATAGATTGACACAGTGGCTTCAACAATGGGCTCAAGCATAGCAATGATTGTGGGGATGGTATAGGACTGAGTAGTGTTTCATTCTGTTGTGTGTGGTGTCACTATGAGTCAGAACTGACTTGGCGGCACCTAACAACAACAACAACAACCAGATTTAAACCCACACAGCCTGTGTCCACCTGTAATCACTACATGCATGACCATCAGCTATTGATATCTACAATGGGTTTCGTCTATCCTACTGTTAGTATCAAGACTTCTGGGTCCCAGAGTAGACAAAACTAGACATGAAGGACCTCTTGAAAGTGTTGCTTTTAAAAACAGATTTACTTTTTTTATGTACATGTTACATGTTACCTTGTCACATCTCATTTAATAAAAATAGTTCAAGTATGTGTTATGTTGTATTCACTTAGCTATTTCTGTATCTGGATGCCAGGTATGTCAAAGAATCATTTATACTTCAGCATTTATTTACATTTTCTTAGCACCTCTTGCATTGCCTGTCTTTTAGGAAGTCCTTAATATGTGCTGATAAATAAATGAATGAATGCATGGCTTCAATCCTAAGGGGTCTTCAGCCTTCAGTGGTCCTCATGCTCTTCCTGAGCTTCAGAAGGAGAAATGTCTACCCTCCAATGGTTCAAATGAAAGGGTCACATTTCTAAGTGTTCCCTATGGAATATTTTTGACACTTGTGCTCAAGATAGGATCATATAAAATAGAACAAATAAGTATTTGTGTAAAGTACTAAACTCTAATTCAACAGGCTACTAAGTAATCTACTAATTACTTTTTTGCTTTACACACTACTCAAAGCATTAGCATGTGTTCTTAGATTATCTTTAAGAGATTTGCAGTTTACATAAAGTCACATTAATGTGCATCTTTAAAAATCTTAAGCTCTATGGTTTCTCAGCTTTTCTTTTAATTTTTTTCAAGTATTTTAGTTTTATCAGATACTCTCCTACCTCTATTCTTTCTAGTCTTTCTCACCTCCCTAGGAAATGATTTTTATTAGTTCCAGAATGATATTATGCATATGCTAATATGACATGGAGCCCTGGTGGTACAGTGGTAAAGAGCTACATCTGCTAACCAAAAGATCTGCTGTTCAGATCCAACAGCTGCTCCTTGGAAACCCTAGGTGGCAGTTCTACTCTGTTCTGTAGGGCCGCTATTAGTCAGAATCGACTTGACGACAAAGAGTTTGGTTTGGAATATGACATATTCTTATCCCTCCTTGTTTACGTATACCAATGGTAGCATACTACCTTGTTTTATACACCTAGTGAGAAGTGTAGCCTTGCACCTCTCCTACTCAGTATGAAGAAACAGGCCTATCTCTTCTTTACAATTGCGTAGTAAATTCGTAGATGAAGCATAGTCTATACAGTCAGTTTCCTAGCTTGTTTCCAATAGTTTGTAATTAAAATCAATGTTAAAATGTTTAAGTTTGTAATTGTGCTATTTAAGCACGCAGTGTATCTGCAGGCTATATTTCTTGAAGCAGATTTTCTAGGTTAAAGACTAAACGCATCTGTAATTTCAATAGATATTGTCTAAACCCTCTGCTTTGGGGTTGTGCCATTTTGCACACCCTCCAGAAATGTACAGCTGTGACTCTTTCCCAGTCTCACCAACAGATCATGTTATCAACTTTTGGATTCTTTGCCAATCTGATAGGTTAAGAAATGGTTTCTAGTTCATTTTGCATATCTCTTATTATGAGTAAGGTTTAGCCTCTTTTCATATATATACTTTTACCATTTTTTTAATATTTTTAATGCGAGTTGTATTTCTTTTCCTGTGAAATTTAGTATATGTACCATGCCTATTTTTTTCTTTTGGGTTATTGGTCTTTTTCATCTCAATTTCTAGTGGCTCTCTGTGTATTATAAAGACTAACCTTTTTTATGTATGTTGTATTTTTTTTTTTTACAAATTTGACATTTGTCTTTTGATTTTGCTTATGGAGTTTTTTATTTTTATTTAGGAAAAAGATGCCAATCCTTTTTTTTTTTTTTTATGGCTTCTGGAGTTTGGATCATAATTAGAAAGCTTTATCTAGTCCAAGTTTCTAAAAGAATTAACCCATGTTTTCTTCTAGTACTTCTATGATTTCCCTTTTACATTTAAATCTTTTATCTAATGTAAAAGATCTAATTTAAATCTTTTATCTTTTCTTGATCTATATCCTGTTTGGTTAAAGATCCACCTTTGTTTTACCCCAAGGAGTTGCCCATTTGCTCCAACGGCATTTATTGAAATAGCCTATATTTACCTCGCTGATCTGAGTTGCCACTTTTATTAAAATCTAAATTACTATGTGCAGTTGGGTTAATTTCTATACTGCTATTCTATTTCCTCCAAAACCAAACCAGTTGCCATCAAGTTGATTCTAACCCATAGCAACCCTCTAGGACAGAGTACAAATGCCCCATAAGGTTTCCAGGGAGTGACTGGTGGATTTGAATGGTGAACCTTTTGGTTGGCAGCCTGAGCTCTTAACTGCTGACCCACCAGGGAGTAGCTAAAACAAAAGGAAGGAATGATGAAGTAAAAGAGCTGAACAGAAGATTTCAAAGGACGGCCGGAGAAGACAAACCTAAGTATTATAATGATATGTGCAAAGACCTGGAGATTGAAAACCAAAAGGGAAGAACAAGCTTGGGATTTCTCAAACTGAAAAAAACTGAAGAAAAAATTCAAGCCTCCAGTTGCAACACTGAAGGATTCTATGGGGGAAATATTAAACGATGCAGGAAGCTTAAAAAGCAAATGAAAAGAATAAGGAGTCACTATACCAAAAAAGAACTGGTGGAAAGAACTGGTGGACATTCAACCATTTCAGGAGGTAGCATATGATCAGGAACTGATGGTAATGAAGGAAGAAATCTAAGCTGCACTGAAGGCATTGGCGCAAAACAAGGCTCCAGGAATTGATGGAATACCAATTGAGATGTTTCAACAAACAGATGCATCACTGGAAGTGCTCACTCATCTATGCCAAGAAATTTGGAAGACAGCTACCTGAACAACCCACTGGAAGAGATCCATATTTATGCCTATTCCCAAGAAAGGTGACCCTACAGAATGCAGAAATTATCAAAAAATATCATTAATATCACTGGCAAGTAAAATTTTGCTGAAGATCATTCAAAAGCAGCTGCAGCAGTACATCAACAGGAAACTGCCAGAAATTGAAGGCAGATTCAGAAGAGGACATGGCACTGGGGATATCTGGCTGATGTCAGATGGATCCTGGCTGAAAGCAGAGAATACCAGAAAGATGAGTACCTGGTGTTTTATTGATAATGCAAAAGCATTGGACTGTGGGGGTCATAATAAATTATGGATAACATTGGGAAGAATAGAAATGTCAGAACACTTAATAGTGCTCATGAGGAACCTGTACGTAGATCAAGAGGCAGTCATTCGAACAAAACAGTGGATACTGCATGGTTTAAAGTCAGGAAAAGTGTGTGTCAGGGTTATATCATGTCACCATACATATTCAATCTGTATGCTGAGCAAATAATTAGAGAAGCTGGACTTTATGAAGAAGGATATAGCATCAGGATTGGTGGAAGACTCATTAACAATCTGTGTTATGCAGATGACACAACATTGCTTGCTGAAAGTGAAGAGGACTTGAAGCACTTACTGATGAAGATCAAAGACTACAGCCTTCTGTATGGATTACACCTCAATACAAAGAAAACAAAAATCCTCACAACTGGACCAATGAGCAACATCACAATAAACGGAGAAAAGATTGAAGTTGTCAAGGGTTTCATTTTACTTGGATCCATATTCAACACCCATGGAAGTAGCAGTCAAGAAATCAAAAGATGCATTGCACTGGGCAAATCTGCCGCAAAAGACCTCTTTAAGGTGTAGAAAAGAAATCACCCTGAAGACTAAGGTGTGCCTGACCCAAGCCATGATGTTTTCAATTGCCTCATATGCATGTGAAAGCTCAACAATGAATAAGGAAGACGGAAGAAGAATTGATGCCTTTGAATTGTGGTGTTGGTGAAGAATATTGAATATACCATGGACTGCCAAAAGAATGAACAAATCTGTCTTGGAAAAAGTACAACCAGAATACTCCTTAGAAGCAAAGATGGCAAGACTAGGTCTCACATACTTTGGGCATGTTATCAGGATGGACCAGTCCCTGGAGAAGGACGTCATGCTTAGTAGAGGGTGAACGAAGAAGATGAAGACCCTTAACAAGATGGATTGACACAGTGGCTGCAACAATAGGCTCAAGCATAACAATGACTGTGAGGATGGTGCAGGAACAGGCAGTGTTTCGTTCTGTTGTACATAGGGTCACTATGAGTCGATACCGACCTCATGGCACCTAACAACAACAACAAGATTCTATTTCCTCATTGATCCATTTGTTTATTCAGGCACTCTAATTGCATCTTTATTTTATGCTCTCTTAATTCAAAGCAGAAATACAGACTGATGGGGGAATGACTTGCATTTCAAATGAACAAGATTTCATTGTAGCAGGCTGGGGAACACTACCAAATTCATATGACAGTTATTTGTCTTCAGGTCTTCCTAAAACTTATGCTGCCACCTGGATCTCATAGTCTAGTTTTTAGTCTGGTATAAATCATTGTAGATCACATTGCAATATAGAAACATTCTTTTGGACCTTTGTGCTCGATATCAACTTGAGAGATCTTTAGGCATGTCTAAGGTTTCTCGAGAGCAGACTGGTGCATGACCTCAACTTTCAAAAGTCAGATTGTGAGTCTGCAGCAGTGTGCTGACAGTGCAATAGAGTCAACAATGTATTTCCTGTTATCTTGCATGGACTAGAAAGCCAGAAACATAATCTTTATTCAGATCACTGAAGATATGGAACAAATCACACAAAATACTATCAACATAGCATAACACAACATAACACAACATACTAGCTGTAACTTGCATTCCCAGAAAGCCAAGCTCGAAACGCATAAACCTCTAGGGAGCAGCAAATCTGCAAACTGCCTGAATGTGGGCTCCATGATGACAGAAAATACATAAGTCAATATAATGACTTAATGTAGATGTTTGGAGGTTGTTCCTGTCACCATTCACTTGACTGACATACTACTCAAATCATATCAGTTTTACCACACTAGTACTTAGCACCACATTGTTCATCTGATTTCAGTACAGAGTATTTGACACTTTAAAAAAAAAAAATCAGATAGTGTTTGCTGGCAGTGGAGAAGTATTAAGATGCCAGGATAGAAAATAGCAATTTTTTTCTTTTTGCCATTCTTGGTAAACATGTTAACTTCCTTAAAATCGGCTTTGGAGGAGATGGCCAATAACAATAATGGTAAGCAACCAGTTACCATCAAGTCACCTCTGCCTCGTGGTGGCCCTATGTGTGTCAGAATAGAACTGTACTCCATAGGGTTTTCAATGACTGATTTTTGGAAGTAGATTGCCAGGACCTTCTTCTAAGGTGCTTCCAAGTGGACTTAAACCTGTGACCTTTTGGTTAACAGCCAAGTGAATTAATCACTTGCACCACCCAGGGACTCTAGTAATAATGGTAGCTATTATTTATTTTCCTCCTCTCACAACCCAGACCCTCCTTTACTCATGAGTATTGATTAAATACTGCCAAAATGATTCTGCAGTATGAAGAAATCTTAAAATTATCCAGGTTTGTACTTCTTCATCTTTGCTTAAACCTCTTTGACTTGCCAATAAGAACTGCAGATTCTCACTATTGTGTTAAACACGATGCCTTCAGGTTTTTTCTTTCTTTCTTTCTTTCTTTTTTAATGTTGAGAGCTTCCTGAATCATCTTCAGTTTAAACAACTGGATGTCTTAAAAGTTTTTTGAGTTCAAATCTTTCAAGAATTAGAAGGGATTATCTATGTTAAGAATAAACTCTAATGTCAAAACATTGTCATCTGAAACAAAACTAAAATCAGTTTTATGACCCCTGAAATTTCTTATTTCGAAACATCAAAATCAATTCTGTTGGAGTCTCAGTAGTGGATATCTGTAAGAGGATGACTTACGTATTTTTGGGAGACAAATGACTCCACATTTTAATCTCGTTAGTTTTTAGACTAAGAAAATGAGGAAGAGAGAATATTCTTCCCCCTTAGGTAGTTTGCAAACTAATATCTTCATTATACTGTAATATTTTTCTGGCTTCTTACCCTTATGCTACAAGATGAGGACATGACTACCACAGCAACACAGGGAGCCATATTATCACAATCCTAAAAGCTGTACTCCTAAATGTTTGCTGCTAGTAGTGTCAGAAATGTTAGCTTAGTTCTCAAAAATAACTATAATCTTTGTTTAATCAAAATTTAAGAAGATAATTATAAATAATTTTTTTAGCATAACAAATATGGCACAAGCTAAATAAAAGAAAATTGAAATTTTGGACTGTTTCTTTATTTCCTGTCCTGTTGTGAATGAAAGATAATATGGTTAACACCAGATAATTCAAATATGATTTTAGTAAAATATGGGTAGAAAATCCTTCAACATTTTGGGAATGAGTGTGTCAAGTTCTTTACGGTGCCAACTATTCTGAGAGTTTCCAAGAACAAGGCCCTTAGGGAAAACTAGCCTGAACTAAGTGGCTAAGATCTGATTCATGAATCACGAGCTATGGAGCAGTAGCTATCTACTTTTTTCAAGATGTTCAAAATACTTTATTTACATTCAATGTTAAAGTTAAATCTTAAGCCTTTTTTTCTGAGATAAGTGGAGATTTCATTGTTTCCATTTGGCAGGTGTATAAATAGGCTCAGAAATGGTAGGAAACACACCTAGCATCCCATTGCTACATAGTGTGGCAAGTTAGAATTAAAAGTAAATCACTGGGGAGTGTAAAAGGGGGTAAGGGAACAATTGAGAAATAATAGTATTAAATATTAATTGGAAATTTGTCATTTTGACAACCCAACGATGTAGCAAAATCTCCAGAAATAATTTCTGATATTTAAATATGTAGGGAAGTGGAGATTTTTCCATGCTGTAATTCTTCTTAAATTTAATCTTTATTTATAGCTCTTATTAATATGATAGTGATAGGAAAAATGAATGTTTGAAACACTCTTTTTTTTTTAGAAAGGGAACAAAACTAAATGTTCAGGTGGCTTGGGCTAAAAATGAAAGGAGAGTGTCAATGGAAATTTCCTCATGTCTTATCAGTCAAAATTACATACGTGTGTGTATGCATATATGTGTGTGTCTATACATGTATATATATACACACACACATCAGGAACCATATGATGAAGTGCACCAGATTTACAGAACTATAGAATATTAAAACTTTAAAAATGTTATATTATATAATCCAAGTGCCCCATTTTATAGGTGAGGAATCAAAGACTCAGAGAGTGCAGATACTTGCCTAAGATCACATAGGTAGTATGGGGTTTAGTCAATGTATCATGATTACAATATCTGATTTGTTTTCCACATCCTCTCATTAGGTCACTCCTCTCAGCAACTCACAATTTGCAGAAGATACATTTCGTAATTAAATGTGGTTAACTACACTAAAACTTTCACCTAGGCCAGAAGGTTCTACAAAAGGAAAATGTTTTTAAATGGTCCTTTAGCATTGTCTGTGTAGTCAGTAAAGGAGTTAAAATAGATAAAGTGACAGCTGGCATTAGGACTTAGCCTGTGAAAAAATGATGACATAGACCAATGTGTCTCTTTTCCTACCTTCCTAGACAGCACGGTTCTTTTCCCTGTAAGACTAGACACTACCTGACAGTCATCCCTTTTTTTTGCAAAATTTTTGTTTGTTTTAACTAAGATATAACCAAATAATGAAAGAATGGCTAATCTGAGTATATATATCTCCCAGGAGCCCTTTCGTCTCATAATCAGTGAAGACAGAAAGCATCTTACCGTCTAAAATTGTCAAGTGTCAAGTGGTGCGATTTAGCTCAGATCCACAAATGTTTATTGAAGACGTGATGTGTTTCAAGGTAGATATCCAAAGATAAACAAGACATGGTATCTACTTTAGCACTGATAAAGGAGGCAGGATTCCTGACTACTCTCCCTTAGAGAGAACGGATAGAGAGCTTAGAGAAAGAACTTGGAGAGAAAGTAGACAAAAAAAAATCTCCAATTCTACTGGGGGGAAGCATTGAGGAAAGGTTAAGTCCTAATGGCATGGAACCAAGTTCTGAATCTGCCACTTTCTACCCATACAACCTTGGAGAGATTTCCTAATTTCAGGAAGTCTTTTACCTAGGGTGACTGTATTTTCTGGTTCTGAGACAGTCCTAGTTTATACTTGTTGTCCTGGAGTAACCAGTAAGAGCTTCCTCTTTCCCTCTCAAATGTTTCCCCTTTCGGATAATAAATTATATGACCACATCATACCTTCCTTCATCTTGGAAACTGGGATTGATTATGCCGGCCTCAGAAGTGGTTGTAGGAATTAAATGCAATCGAATATCTAAATAAATTTGCAAAAATATAGGCAAATGAAATTTAAAAAACAAGAAACCCAACAAATGAACCTAAGCTTAACAAAGAATGGTGATTTGTTTTGAAATTTTGAGATACAACATCCCCAGCATATAGGTATCAGCTTATTCCTTAATCCTGGATTTACTTGCTATAGACATTTATGTTAGATGTTTTTCCCAATATCTACAAGTGGAAGAAATAAATTCCATGTGTCCGTAAATATACCTCAAGTAGCCCAATGGCACTAATTTATTTTTTATTTATTTTGAAGTCATTTAAGGCATAAAGCTGTATAACAGAATGTGAAAGCCATTTATTTTTGCATTCCAAGGGGCTTTGTGATCATTTCTCTCTCGTCCACTAGGAGGTGCATAGCATGTAATATTCTCTCTGAATCACATAAGAAAAAGCACAGGCTTTGCTTCTCAAGCTGCAGAAATCCAGAGAATTATTCTGCTAGAATAACAGTTTGTGAAAATATCTCCACAAAATAATATGACCTGGAAAGGAAGTCCCAAAATGACCCTTTAATTACCAACATTAGAATTCAAAGCTCTTGGAGACCTAGGGGTTTTTCACCTCAATGCTTAGCTAAAGAGATTAACATTATGAAATAACCTAAACAAACTCAATATTGATATTTTGTGAAATATGAAAAAAATAAGGACAAAATTAGTAAGTGTGCCTCTAAAGTGACAACCTTAAAAGATTCACTTAGATAAAAGGCAAAATGGCCCCCTCAGCTTTCTGACCTGTGTAGCAATAACCCAGGTTTTATGGCTTACCTGCTCACCTCGGGAAATGGTAATAACAGCCATTATTTTCTGGGGAAGCAATGCCTGTAACCGTGTCATCCCTCTGATAAATCATACCAATTGCATCTTATTATCACACCAATGGTTCAATTAACTCACATCACCACTCAATTTATCAAATTAAAAAGGAAGGCTTTTGTGTGTTCTAATAATTGTTCATTAACATAAAGCTAGTTAAGAACCAGGAAGTTTCAGATCTGGGTTCATATTGCCTTTATGCAGTTTTGTTTTGATTTTGTTCAGATTCTCATGTACTGGCATGGCTCTTGTACTCTATTAGTTGTCATTATTATTCTTTCATTAGCATACATATGGCTATTGAATGTGGCAGCTTTTCATAGAAGACAAACACAATATTATGGAGCAAAATGGTAACCATCATTTTGAAAGTCTGGACATGTTTTAGAGGCTTTAAAATAAGCATTGCCATCAGGTCCGTCTGGGAGTTTGATCCTTATGGAAGAGCTATGCTAGCCTAATATATTCAAGGCGTCTTAAGATTAGAGATCAAGGAATTTGATAGTAAATAATAAATGATTCTTAAAACTTTTTATCTAATCAGAATAGACAATTACGTTGTTTCATTTCACACAAATTGAGTGGAAGAAATAAGAATTAGCTTTGGAAATTTGAAGTCAGATCATCAGAGAATGTCAGTCACGTGCTGATTAGTCCATAGCCCCCTCTTCCAAGTAAACCTGTACAAGTGTGTGCTTAACACTAATACTAACTAGTATTGTCCAGTACACAAGAATTTACACAGTCCTGTCACATGATTTTATATTATCCTTACAAGAACCGTATAAGTTAAATATTATCACTCCTACCTTAAAGATGTAGAAACCAAGGTTCAGAGGCATCACTCGAGTCGCCCAAGTATATGGCAAGGCTAAGACTGGATCTATGTAGATCTTCTGATTATAAAACCAGACTTGAGGTACAGACGATCTGGTTAAAAGACATTGGCCTGGGAATCAGAAAACTGGCTTTGTTGCTTATTAATTGAGAGATCTCGGGTAAGTCACTTAAAAATCTCTGATTGCCATATTTCTCGTCTATTCATTGGGGATACTACCTCTGAGCATCACAATTGTGTTAAATGAAATGTGTGAGTAAATGCATTTGATAAGTTGCAGACATAATCAATAAATATCTTTGCTTTTTTTCCCCTCATAGGGTGCCTTGCCGCCTTCCTCATTTACCTAATCCATTGCCAATGGATTCGGCCATTTGGATGGTGTTCCTGGTAACGCTGGCATTCTGTTCTGTGTTCTCTGTCTCTTTTATTCCTAACAGCGGATTGTTGTGTTTCTATATTACCCATGGAGGTAGTTGACAATGGCACTCTTTTTGTCATCTCCACTTGGAATAAAAACTGAATTCATCATCTTTTTTACCCTATTGATTATAATCAGATTTCCTCTTCTCTAATCATGCCATATTATCGTATTACTATGAAATTTTAATACAACCTCTGTAGATTTGTATTTAATACTTACAGAAGTCCTGTAAGGCAGCTATTCTTACTTTCAGTTTGAATTAATTTTATCACCATTGTCTCAGCCTTGGAGTCTCAAAGCATTCACAGCATTATCATCTCTCCTCCCTGTCTGGTTCTCCAAACCCAATTAGGCACAAAGTCTTGCCCTGGCAATTTCAGCTTTGACTTATCTCTCATGTTGTTCTCTTCCTTTCTATTCCCACTTTCCTACTGTAGCCCAGGTCCTTTGACTACAAGATAAACTGTTGCAATAATTTGTCATCCTGCCTGTAGTTAGTCTCCATACCCATCTAATGTTTATTTATAAATTAATCTTTTAAAATGCCTTTCGATTGTTTAAGGCCTATTTCTTCCCATTGCTTCCAAGATTATGTCTCAACTCCTTGCCATGACATTAAAGGTTGGTCCTCACTTCTGTCATTTTGTCTCCCCAGGTACCCATATAAAATACAAAATATAAAATTATTATTTCCAAGATACATTTTGCAGTTGTATAATCCTGGGGTTTCGTTCTAACTGTATCGAGCTCTGAGAATGTCTTTGCTTCTTCTCCCAGGCTTTCTGAAATGAACCTGTTCTTCAAAGTCCTGTACAAATTCCAAGTCCCCATGAAGCCTAAACTATCCCTAAGTGCTTCCCTTCTCACCAGTTAAACTGATTTCCATAACCTTTTCTGTTTAGTATGCACACTTCTGGAGGTGTATTTTTCATTCTATCTATCCAATGTCTGAAGGCCTGGTGGCAGAATGCCTAAGAGCTTAGCTGCTAACCAAAAGGTCAACAGTTCAAATCCACCAGTTGCTCCTTGGAAACCCTATGGGTAGTTCTACTCTGTCCTATAGGGTCGCTATGCGTCGGAACCGACTAGATGTCACCTAACAACAGCATCCAATGTCTAGGAGTTTCTGGGTGGTTTAATAGGTTTATGTGCTTGGCTGCTAAGTTAGAAGGTTAGAAGGCTGATTTCACCCAGAAGTGCCTCATAGAGAGTTCTGGTGATCTAATTCCCCCAAACCAGCCATTGAAAACCTCATGGAGCACAGTCCTAATCTGACAGGCAGGGGGTTGTCACGAGTCAGAATTGACTGAAAGGCAGCTGGTTTTGGTTTTTATCCAGTGGCTTAGTCTAGGCATCCTGGAATCCTGTCTTTGCCTCCTTATATAATCGATTGTTGCATATTCTTCCTGAGCTATCCTGACCCACTAAGCCTTGTGCTGAGAAAAAAAGAAAAGTCTTTTGAATTTTTCATCCTTTCCAGACTCTAAACCTGAATCAACTAAAACAAAACCTGAACTAGCTTCCTGGCTCCTTTAATTATTTTTTTTATCTAATTAAAAAGCTTTCTTTGCTGACTACAGAAGCCACTTGGTTCACAAAATACTTCTGCTTTCTTGATGTTTCTGGGAATATTTCTGTTTTCCTTATTTTGTAATTATCAGATGCAAAAGGAGGAAAACACTGAGCCTTAGTAAGACCGTATATTGCAATCATAAGGCTGCTAGGGAATTTACTTATCATCTAATCCAACTCTCCATAAAATGTTACTCTGTTAACTGTGAGCCTTCTGGGATCTAGAAATGCAGCTATTGGATACGGAAACACAGATGACATACATACAACTGGTTATATATTGGCAAAATAAAAATTGATAACAGATTGTTTCCTTCCATCCTACCTTATTTCCTCTTCTCCTCCTTCACTTTCACCTCTTTTGGTCCTAAATTATATACTAAAGATTGTAAAGACCGTAGGTTTTGCTCTTTGCAAACCCCCATATTGCCTAGAACATAGGAAAGTGCTCAATAAAGGCAAGAGAATTAAATCACAAACCACAACGCCTCTAGCTAAGTGAATGAGTAACAGATGCACAAAGCGTGTTCTCAATTTAAAAGAAGGTACAGCTCCTTTATAAAGGACAAGAAAGCAAATTTTATTTCTGTAACGGAAACCCCAATTATAAGAAGGAGTAATCAGCATAAAGATCTGCTACCAGTCTCTTAAATTGTGCTAGAAATTAGCCCAACACTCAGCACTCTCTAATTTATTTAATAATGATAGAGTAGATGGTTCTACTGCAGTGCAGGTATTCACAAGTAAAAGAAGGTAGTCAATGCAATTATCTCATTAATTAAAAAAAAAAGACCAATAATTTTCTAAGTCACTTAGCTCTCATCTCTATCTTTAGCCATAAAAGACTCCCTTGTTAATTGTGACCAAAGTGGCTGATAACGTCAGAGGAGTTCTGTCTGATGAATGACAATGGTTCCATGCACACTGACGTGCTCCTTCAAGGGTCAACGCCAAGTCAAACACTTGGTGGGAATATTTCCAGTGGCTCGCTCAAGATGATTTTTAAAATAATTTTTGAAGCCTGCGTGTTGGGAAGTATCTCGACAAGCTGTGAAGGCTTTGCCGTTACTCCGAATGTGCCACTTCCCTCACATCTCTCAAGTGGGAAATCACCGGAGATCTAACGAGTGATTTAGTGTTCATCTGTGCCGGAGAGAGGCTTCAATGGTTCATTAATGTAGGCTGATTCCCACTCCTGCTGCCTTTGATTCTGGTTTTAATATAAGCTTCCTATCTCTGTGACTGTCACGGGCATAACCCAAGCCCAGAGGTGGCAGCTGAGAAACCAGAAAGTTATTTTTCAATCATATATAAGCAGCCTCATTAGTTATACCAAAAATTATAATAATAATAAATGTAACCTCTTCACATCACCCAAGTGACTGTCTTGAGTACAGTGTTTAGAATGCTTGTCAGCGTATGATGGTCTCTCCTGTTGCATATGGAATTCAAAGTGATTTTGTCTTGAGATCCTTTTTAGAAATGCATTTTAAAATGCCTGTTCTGTATTACCTTCTTTCCAGCAAAGCTAACAATTATTCTGTGTGACCGATAGAGGATTGCAGGACCTTTTGTTGTGCTGATGCTGAATGACTCATGATGCTAGAAAACTAGCGAGGAGAGAGAGAGAGAGAGAGAAGATTACCAAAGCAAGGATACCTGGATTTTATATATCAAAAAAATATTGACAGTGTGAAGACTTCTTTAGCAGTCTTCCCAATGAAGTAGTGAATAACTTACTGGATAAATAAAGTTACAGTGTAAAGAAATAGTGTTAAAGAAGGCTTTAAAAATCCATTTGTATCTCCTCAACGGCAAGGTACTGCCTGGAGATTTTCTTTCTTTTTTTTTTGTTTTAACAGAAGGGATGAAAAGGTCTCTTTTTGAATACTTCCGTGAGATGGAGGAGATAAAAGTTGAGCATGAGCTTAAGGAACAAATGCAACCTGAAGTATCCCCAGCCCAGGTCTGCACAAGTAGGGCTCCTGTTTGACCCAACACCCATGAGATTTGCATTAGATTTCTGACTTTAAAAGGGTTTGCAAAAAAGTCTTGGTGGTGCAATAGTTAAGTGCTCGGCTGTTAACCGAAAGGTCAGGGATTTGAGCCCACCAGCAGCTCCTTAGGAGAAAAGACCTGGCGACCTACTCCCGTAAAGATTTACAGCCTAGGAAACACTATGGGGGAGTTTTACTCTTTCGTATACATAGAGTTGCTATGAGTCAGAATCAACTTTGATGGCACCTAACAACAACAAAGCGGTTCACATCAAAACAAACGGGCAGCAGAAGATGGAGAGACTGATGCTACTTCCCACTTCAGCACTAATTAGGTAAAAAGAGAAGGGCATAGTATACAACGTGATGTCCTGGATTCGGTCCTGGAACAGAGAAATGACATTAGTGGAAAAATTGGTGAAACCCAAGTAAAGTCTATAGTTTAAAATAGTATTATACCAAAGTTAATTCCTTAGTCTTGGCCATGGTTAAGGAAGATGTCAGCATGAGGAGAAGCTAAGTGAAGTGTAGGTGGGAGCTCTTGTACTGTCTTTGCAATTTTTCTCTACACGTAAAATTATTCCAAAACAATTTTTAAAAACTTAAAAAAAAAAAAGGAGAGAGAGAAAGTCAGTTCTTGATTCTCCTTCAACTGTTGGGTTGCTGTTATGCGAGAAATGAGTCTAAAATGAGATGATCACTCAATAACACAGCCCATCAGCACACACGGAAGTTTTAACTGGAACAATCGGCATAACTGCAAAAGTAAAAGACAACGGACTTTCCTTAGTCTGGATTCACATAACCCAGAATTTCATTTCCTCCTTAAGCTTTATATATAAAACCTGTTGCCATCGAGTCAATTGTGACTCATAGCGACCTTATAGGACAGAGTAGAGCTGCCCCATAGAATTTCCAAGGAGCACCTGGTGGATTTGAACTGCCGACCTTCGATTAGCAGCTGTAACACTTCACCACTACGCCACCAGGATTTCCCCAGTCCAATCCCACATTCCACATTGTCTAGAAAAGATAAATCTTAAGTTCTAGATGAAAATTAACTAAAATAATCAAAGGCCCACAATTATACTAGCCATTATTCAGAACATGCCTAAGACATGGTGACTATTTACAAACTAGAGAAAATATAAAACTGACCCTATATGCAACCATTAAATACAGGTAAAACATTTGTGATGTTTGAGTTCAACTGAGCAAGGAATTCAATTCATTGTTCAAAAAAGAAACTTCTGAGGAAAGATTGAAAATGTCCTGAATTATTCTGCCCTCCAAACTGGTTTTATGATTACTAGCTATACATTGTTTGCTAGTCTCTTAACTGCTCTATGCCTTAGCTCTTTTATCTGGAAAACTGAGCTGTTATTAGCATTTGGCTCCTAGGTTTGCTGAGAAGGTTAAATGAGATAATGCAGCCATATTCCTGCCATAGCAGGGTTTCAACATCATTTGGAAGCCCAGGGCCATTCACACAAAGGCAATTGTCTAGTCAAAGTAGAGTACAAAGATGAACATTGGTCTAACCTTCAGGCCCAAAGTACTCGGTGTGCCTTCTACATAGCAGAAAATTGCTGGTGAATAGAATTGGCTGCATGTAGCAAGCCAGCATAAGTGAGTGGATGTTAGATGAGCCCAAACTTGAACAGAATAAATTTTTTTTGAATTATGAGCTTCTACACGTTTTTATTTCATCATATTTATTTCAATCTTGAGGTGCTCTGTAAATCTTGAAGAACGCTAACAACACAATGGATAACTTGCCAGTGAAAACCTGAATTAATAGCCAAATAGATTATTTAATTTCTGTTGCCAAGATTAGTTCAATTTGCTATAACAGTAGAGAATTTGGGTTTTATAGTCAATACATTTGCTGAAAATAAGGGATGTTGTTATTGTTAGGTGCTGTCCAGTCTGTTCCAACTCATAGCAACCCAATTTATAACAGAACAAAACATTGTCCACTCCTGTGCCATCCTCACAACCGTTGTTATGTTTGAGCCCATTGTTGCAGCCACTGTGTCAATCCATCTCATAGAGGGTCTTCCCTCAAATAAGGGATATTGCCTGTATTATAGTCGGGAACTCCAAGTGTTGGGCTTTCTGGGTTGATGGACATACTCTGTCTTGGAGGTAACCACCTCCCAAATCAAAAACCTTCAGAGTCATCTCTAACTCCAGTGACAGCATCACCCAGTGATTAACATCACTAACTGGCAGACACTGTGATGTCACTCACTAAAGTGCCATCTCCTTGAGGAAGGTAAAAACAGGCAGCCAGGGTTAGCTCAGAGCACCTGTGGGCCGGTCAGGAGCGGTACCGGGGGAAACACGGACGCACCAGGTCTTACAACACTCGCTTCTCACCTGCTGGCTTTGTACCTAGAGTTCACAGCCTTCGCATATTATCTGCTTAATCAATTCTGCCATCTAGTGGGCACTTTTCATTCTACTACTTTTTCTTTTAGGTTCTCCCTGTCTAATTGATGAACAGGTATTTATGCTGGAACCTTGGGATGACAGTTGGTTATGGGTGGGGAAGAAGGGGAGGGAAATTGAAATAAGAAAAGTAATCATTGAATGAAAAAAAAAAAAAGTAGTGATTCCTGGGGCCATACCTCCAGAAAACCAAGCAGGTAGGAGTCATGCTGGGCTGTGTGGCTTCAGATCCGCAGAGAGAGCAGCAGGCACGGGGACCACCTGTTAAGCGAAAATCCAAAAATCTTCAAAGACCTTCCAATGCCAAAAACCTGTGATGAAAATCCTCCTGGGTTTCAACTTTCTTTGAAGGCAGCCCCTTGTTAGCCCTGCCCCCTCCTCTCTCCAAGAGCTGAATATGCTCCCCCCCAGGGTTCCAAGCTGATTTTTTTCTTTTTTTTTTTTTTGAAGAGAAAAAAAAAAAAGGTTATTTGTACTCCTACAGACATACGGGGAAGATATATGATTAGTTCTAGCTTGAAGCTCTTTATTTTCTACTGTTAATCTTCTTAGTTCCACAAACTCTGATATTAATGAATTACCATGTACTTTGATCATCAAATTAAGACAGTGTATTAGTAAAGAAAAAAATATCATCTTATAATTTAGATTGTCACACTCTTTATATCGCTGTTAGATCACAGGCATTGAGGTCTTTGGAATGCAACACTGAGTTAGGAAAACAAGTCTTCCCATGATTACCGATGCACCTCCAGGACACCGTTCCAAAAACAAGCAATGGAAGGCTTACTCAAAGATAAAAATGAAATATTGTTACAATCCAGAATAGGAGAATTGTCTGCAGCTTTTCCAGTAAACCAGGAAATCACGGGGGATTTTTACATATTTGTGCTACCACTGACCTGATGGTAACTCCTCAAGAATCATTATGTTGAAAGCTGCAAAGTCTTTGAGGTATTTTTCATGTTATAAAATAAATACCAGTGTGGGGTAGAACATTTTGTAAACTAGGGAAAATGTAAATTAGAAAATAGTAACGTAGAAAATTGTAATCATTTGTATTCACACATCATGATTTAAATACTGCTGACATGTCGATATAAATAGATGATAGATTAGATAGACAGACAGATGATAGACGATAGACAGACAGACAGACAGATAGATAGATAGATAGATAGATAGATAGATAGATAGATAGATAGATAGATAGGTGATTCTAATTGTTTTGATAGTCAAAGAATGAAATTTATAAACACTGTTTTGAGATCTAGTACATGGTTGATTTTTAAAACTATTTCATGGATACTTGAAAGAATATGTATTCTTTAATTGTTTGGTGCAGGCTTCTATTAGAGTAATCTATTAGATCAAGCTTTATTTCTGTGATGCTCAAATTTTTCACATCCTTTTTTTTTTTATCTTCTTAACCAACCAATTTCTGAGAGAACTTTAAAACCTCCCACTATGGTGATGGATATGCACATCTCTCCATGTAATTCGGTCAATTTTTAGATATTTTGAGGTTATGCTCTTAGAGCACACAGGTTCAGAACTTTTAGATTTTTCTGATGAATATTTCTTCTTAGTGGTTTATAATGGCATTCTTTATCGCAGGAATGCTTTTGGCCTCATAGTCTACTTTGACTGTTATCTTTCTATAACATCTTTCTTTTGGTCAGCATGTCTGGTGCATCTTTTTCTATCCCTTTAGTTTCAACTTTTTTTATGTCATGACATATTAGATCTGTCTCTTGTAAATAGCATAGAAATAACCTCGGTTGCCACCTTTGTATTTTAAGATCTATTTTTATCTAGTAAGAGCTACAATTAAATTATTATCTTTATGTTTTCCCCCACAATACAAGGACCTTAGGATATGTTAAACATCAGTTACCCTTTCCTACATTTTATGCTATTTCTATCCAGTTTTTTTTTTTTAAGTGCCTGGGTGGTACAAGTCATTTGTGCTCGACTTCTAACCTAGAACTTCACTGTCCAAACTCACCCAGCAGAAAAAAAAAGCCTGGAAATCTGGTTCCTTAAAGACTACAGCTAAGAAAATCCTATGGACTGGTTCTACTCTATAACATATGGGGTCGTCATGAATCGAAATAGACTCAAAGGGTGATTTTTTTTTTGTTTGTTTGGTTGGTTGGTTATTCAGTAGTAAGTTCAACCTCATTTGTAAATCCTTTAAATTCATCATGATAATCTTTATTTGCTTTTTTTTCCACAGTCTGTGTTTAGATTTGAGGAAAGATTTATCTTTTTTTTTTTTGCTTACCCAGTGCCACAGTGGTTTAGAGCTCAGCTGCTAACCAAAAGCTCGGCAGTTCAAATCCACCAGTGCCTCCTTGGAAACCCTAAGGGCAGTTCTACTCTGTCCTACAGGGTTGCTATGAGTCAGAACTGAATCAATGGCAGTGGGTTCCTATATCTCACATCTTTGTGACTTGAGTCTTACTAAAATACTTCTTTTAGTAGTCTTTTAAGGAAAGACCTAAGAGTGACACTCAGGTTTTGTCTGAAAACTTGTTTCAACTTCATTTTTGAAATATAGTTTGATTGCATGTAGTATTCTTAGCGGAATGTTTGAAGTGTTTCTTGGTCTTTACTACAAATCAAGAACAAACAACAACAACAACAAAAAAACCAAACGCGTTGCTGTCGAGTTGATTCCAACTCATAGAAACTAGCTAGAGTAAAATCATTAATTCTGAAAAAAATCTGCCATTAACTCTTCAAATACTACACACCATATTACATACTCCCTGCCCCCTTCTTTAATTCTCTTTCTGAAACTCCTGTTAGACTGTGTTGGATCTTCCAGTCTCTAATTTGTCTTTCACATTTTTCACCTCTTTTATTTTCAATGCTTCATCCTAGTTAATTTTCTCAGTTCTGTCTTACAGTTCACCACTTTTTCATTCAACAGTGTCTAATTTTAATTACTGAAATACCCATTGGTCCTCTATTTTAATTCCAATGCATCTATTTCACATTTCTTTAATTTCCATTGAGTTTTTCAAAGAAGCTTTCTTGTCATTTTATTAGAGTGTTCTGTTCTATCATTTTGATTTCTTTTTTTTTTATGGCTCTAAATATTTTAAATATACACATTTTACACTAACCTTTAAATTGCTCAGTTCTTGAGGATGCTCTCATTTGTGTATATGCTGACTATACCTTATGGCTATCATTTCCTTATGTAGTTTATAATTTTTATTGTGAGCTCATTTTCAGTTGGTATTGTATTATTGTTGCTGTTGTTTTTTGTTGTTTTTTTCCCCTGTGGACAGCCTGTGCCCTCTGCATATTTGATTGTCAATATCCAAAGGACCAGGGCCCCAATTGACCTGCTTCCCGCTCTGACTATGATTACCCTTGACTCTGGAACTAGGGATCTTCCTCTATTTCTTTCTAACTTATCTTTGTATTTTTATTAAAACAATATTGTTGTACTTTATACATCATTTCAAAAGTTTTTAGTGCAATAGCCACTCATACTAGGTCTGTCAGTCATACTGCAAAACTCAATTCTTTTCCTATCTCTATATTGTTTCACCTAGTGGAAACAGTGCTCTTCATTCTTCTACCAAATTATTTCTCAAATTAGAAGAAAAAAAATAAGCCCAGTCATTCAACTCCTTAGAAGTTTCCAGAGCTAGAATCTAAGTCCTGCTCCATCTGTCCTTCCACTGACAGCTATCCAGCACTGCCATCTTTGTTTTATATCATAGTGTTGTAATCATTGTTCACTGATATTTATTAAGAAAACACTGATGGGAATGTGATGCAAACGTACACATCACAGATTTGACATTCACATACAGCAAGGCACTCACCGCACGCAGTTACAGGGTATTACACTAAGAATCCATGCAGTCAATATTTTAGAGCTGGAAACTACCTTAGAAACCATTTTATTGTAACCAATTCTTATAAATGAGGAAACTGAGACCCTGAGAGTTCAAGAATAATGTCCTAAGGTCTTTGCAACATCTCGACCAAAATGGCACAAAGGCACCAGTCTACTCTTCAAAGTCGCCCAAACATTCTGATGCTAAAGTAAATACCCAGGTATCCTTTCATTAAATCTGCTAATAACTCTTAAAGTGATCATCCAAGGATATGGACAATTTTCTATGCAACTTAACAATTTTTTGGGGTTTTAATCTTCTAATATTTTCAAATTTACTTATGTTGCAGCAAGTTCAAACAATCTGTCATTTATTTTATTAAAATTGCAGCATATTTAACAGAGCCCTGACTGGTGTCAACTAAAGGTCTTTAATACAAGCCTTTTTGCATCAGCATTTGTGAATGTTTTACCAACACTTTGCTATATTAAAAACTCTGACTATACGAATCACATACATTTAGCTTCCTCCATTTTATGCTTATCTTCACTCTTGTTTAATTTGTGTTGGCATTTTGTTGTTGTTGTTGTAATATAAATGTTATGGGGAAAGAAAATAGAAACCTATGACTATGGCTTGACAAGAGGGATCAGTAAGTGTGGTTAGAGCAGTTATTTTAATCTTATTGCCCTGCCTTAAGGAGATCACTGATCTCAATGAGAGAAGTTTGTGTTTACAAGGATCTCAGGGTAATATTTTATCTTTTTCCCAAGTGGCTTGATCCTTTTTTCCTGAGAACTTGGAGATGATTTGTTTGGAACTTTTCATTGCTGACTTTTTCTCTATGGATAAAAGTAATAACTCTGTACACATTTACATAATATGTCAGAAATTCAGACGCAAGGTTAGCAACAAGGTTTAAATAGATTGATTTTTAATTCTGAACATCTGAAAAGAATACATAAGCCATGATTTTCCCAAGGGCTGATGCTAATACTGGGCTAGAATGACAACCTAAAATTCATTTGGTATTTAGATTAGGGCAGATATTATTTCTCTCCAAAACACTTAACCCCCTGGCAGGCATTTTGAATTTACACTCATTTAAGAGGTGATATTTAGGATGTGATGTTTTCAAAATCTGGCACAAACATTCAATAACCAATATGTGAAAAAGATATTAAAATGCTACAGGAGATCTGGCTGTCCAAGCTTTGGTTTTAGAAAGTAGTACATGCCAGATGTTTCAGAGAAAGGCATAAAATCCACATTAGGTGTCTAATTGTACTGTATTACATCACAGGGAAGAGGACTTTTTTTTCCCTTGACCGCAGCTGGTGATAACAATATGCCCTGGAGCATGGAAGGATCAGGCACCCTGAGTGGAGGGCAGCTCCTTGGTGTGGGTTTTGTTTTTGGAGGATCGGAAAGAGTTTTAGCTTTAAAGACTTCCAAATACACGAGTATTAGCAAACACCGTCAATATAACAAAATCCAAGAGGGTGGACTAAAATACTGAACTACCTAGATTAGACACTACTGTGGGGATTGAATTATCTAAAGAAGAACCTGGCAGTGAAGCCTAGACGACTGACGATTGCAGACTGGGTACTGGACAAAATACATTTATGAAGGGATATCGCTGGGTCCCTAAAAGCCCCTCGCAGTAATGAGACTCTTGCCTCTTTAAAACATGTCACCGAATTGAATTGAGCTGGTCGCCATACGCTGCTTACCTCTCATTATGTCAGGAGTTGGTCCTACAAAGGAAGGGGTGTGAGAGTGAGGAGTAATCACGTTGTTTCCTTCAAAGCGCACACCCGCCATTGGCCAATTAAAAAAATAAAAGTAGATCCTTCCAGCTTTGCCAGCTAGAAATATAGTATTTCTATCTCAGCTAAGAATGCTACAGGCATGGTGTCTGTTTTACCTCATACATAGCAATTTTGGGAATGTAAAAAAGTTTGGAGTTACTCTCAGTTTTTTTCTGCCTGCTAAGACCTCTAATACAGGCAGTATACTAGGGGAGTCTAGTAAATTATATTCCATATACTCAATCTTTAGAATAAATTATATTTCATAGCCTGTATTGAAACTTTACGTAGCACAACACCTGCCTCCAGAAGAGAATTGAATGATTTTCAAAAACAAACTTACTGAACTTAATACTCTTCTTTAGAAAAAGTATCCCTGTATGTTAAATCCTTCTTATATAAAATCACATTTAGTAAATTACCAGCTCTTGGGAACTCAAAATTATTGTCCTGTCCAAATAGGTAATGATAAATGGAATTTATGTTACTTTTTATGTTGAAGTTAGAACGTCACAATGATTAAATGATTTTTTGAAGTTTTTTTTTTTCCCCCCACATGGTAATTTTGACTAAAACATTTACCAAATGATGCAACTTCATCTGTGCCAACACATAGTAACGGCGCCAGCATGGTAGATAGAAGTCTTGTTTGTCTTCTTGAGATAACATCACTTCCCGGTCATTGGCCTTCACTCTCTAGCTCCTGTTGTCTGGTCTTCCATTTCTCTCTCTCTCTGATTTCTGTCTCATGTTTTTATATCAGAATCTTAAATTTGTATATCATTTTTTATTTAAAATATTTTTATAAATACAATCTGTAATATGTATGTACACTATGTTTTAAACTAACTTCTTTTTTGCAATTTTGAAACGTAGTTTTGTTATTTTTTTAGTGGAAATTATGGTTTTGTGTCATACTGCCATCTAGTGGTGTCCATAGTGCTTGACCTCTTCCGTACTGAATTAAACACTTTTTTTTCTGTTTTTTTTTTAACTGACAAGTTATTAATTAAAACACAACTCCCACATTTTAGGAACTAAAAAAAAAAAAGTTTATACAATGCAAAGAATGAACAGTTTTGGAAATAGTCTTAATATATTAAGTTTTTTATGAATTTAAAATAGTGGATTCATTATAGCTAATACTCAAGCCGATTAACCCACACCATTTATTTTTGTGACTTGTACTCTGATTATTTCTCTCTGAACTTTAGCCAAAGGCTCTCAGTAATTGTCAACCTACCTATTACTTCTATAATTCACAAGTAACATACAAATTTATTGATTGATTGCTGCGTTTCCCGAGGTTTTTCACCAGGATTGGCCACGATCTGTAGCTGTTTCCTCTTAAAGGACAAGTCTGTATTTCCTTCATTACTTTTATCAAACTCATATGGGCAGACCCTCAGAAATAGTAGTGTTAGAGATGGAGAGTGGAAGAGCACTCTGAACTACCTCTGTTTCTAGTCTAAGAGCTGCCAGTAACATGCTGTGCTGCTTTGGCTGAGGTATTCACTTCTCTGATCTTCGGTTACCTTATCTTTTAATTGAAAGGGTAGAGTAGCTGACTTGTAAGTCTTATAGTTTCAAAAGTATGTCATTTTCAATGGATAGCAGTGATGGTTGTACGATAGGGTTAATGTAATCAGTGCCACTGAATCGTACACATAAAAAAATGTTAAAAAAAAATCGCAGTTAATGGCATATCCAACTAGGATACATGTAGAGTCATACTTTAAATTGATATCATGGGCCAAAAGTCTTTACAACCAAAACTGTGTTCCCAAAACCATCTGATACAGTTAGAGGTGGAAAATAGTGGTTATTCATCAGGTCAATGAATTCTACCCAGCCATTAAGAACACTGGAGCCCTGGTGGCACAGTGGTTAAGTGTTCAGCTGCTAACCAAGAGGTCGGCAGTTTGAATCCACCAGCCACTCCTTAGAAACTATGCGGGCAGTTCTACTCTGTCCTAGAGGGTCACTACAAGTCGTAATTGACTCAAAGGCAATGGGTTTGAGTTTTTTTTCTTTAGTTAAGAACACTATTATCCCCATATTGCAAATCTAGTGTATAGTATTATCTGAAAAATAAGCAATTGTAAAATGATTTTTTAAGTGAAGAAGTAAGAGAATGTATAAAGAATAAAAATGAACCTAACATGATTCAAATAATATCCAGGATTGTGTACTTCATGTATGTAGGTGTGGGGTCCCTGTGTGGGGCAAATGGTTAACATATTTAGCTGCTAACTGACAGGTTGAAGATTTGAGTCCGCCCAGAGGTGTCACAGAAGAAAGGACTGGAAATTTACTTCCAAAAAAATCACCCATTGAAAATCCTGTAGACCACAGCTCTACTCTGACATATATGGCATTGCCATGAGTCGGCATCAACTTGATGACAACTTCTTTTGTTTTAATGTATGTGTATGCCATGTTTACATCATAGGCACACAGAAACCAAGAGCCATGCTAATTATACTTGCATGTATTTTAGGTCGAGTAGAGCTTTACTGAAAGTCACCATCTATATAAAATCACAGGGAAGTAAGGAAAAGAATAGTATACAGCCATAAACAAGAATACAATACTAACAAGCCAAAATCGGGATTACAGAAACTCATGAAATCTGACAGAGATGGCTAGATTTCCAATTCACAAAGAATAGCTGAGCCTGGAACAATACTTACCCAAACTCCTAATTGAAACCCCCCATTAGAAAAATAAATCTAATACTTCTGCACCCATCTTAAGAGGTTCAGAATTTCAGGAGTCTTAAATATATAAAATTGCTTCTTAAGGGGGTTTATATGTGTTCAATTAATCACTCTACTTCTGAAGAAGGCAATAAGGAAGACATGTGACCATGTAGCTATGAAAATTTTCACCCAAGGAGAATCCAGGAGGTTTCATTAAAAATACATGCCTACTGACTCTAAAAAAGATAATAGAATATAGCTGGGAAAGTTTGAGTTCAAGATTATGAACAAGTTTATATACTCTCATGCTCATTGCCTCTTTTTCATTGTCTTCCTTTTCTCCCTTCCTTCCTTTCTTCTTTTTCTTTCCTTCTTTCCCTTTTGCTAATTTTTAGTTATGGTAAGCAGTTCTTAGGGAAAATATAAAATGAATAAAGCCCATTCATTTGCTCTTCTCTGTTAAGCAACAGCTAAGAATGAAGCAACTAAGCATCAGCTGGGAAGAAACAATCATTCCACAGTCCCGTATACATCATAAACTCTTATGTATTTACAGTGAAATAAAAATGTTTACTGCCTGTCTGGATGCATTTCCCAGAAAAGGAGAAACCAAGGTCTAACTCAGAATGCTAGGAATGCTATCTGACCCTACAGAGAAAAATGCAATATGTTTTGCAAACGCACAAGCAATAAAATAACTTGAGTAAGTTCTGAAGGGAGAAGGAGGCCAGGGGGAAGAGGCAGGAGATAGAAACCATTAAGAAGACTTAGCTCATAAACCAGAATCCAGTCTGCACACCAAAGGAAGAAAGAGTCCCAGAATGGAAAGATTAAAGTGTCTCAGAATTTGGCAGTTATTAAAAGCATTATTTTGAGTTCTTTGGGTGTTTCTATGTCCTATTGTGCTTTTCTGACCTAGATTAGTCTAGTTACTCAGAACACAGCAGTATAGCTTTGCAGTAACGTTGCCCCATGGCTTAATTTCCCAATTAAACTTAAACAAATTTCTCAAATGCTCATAAAACCCTTGGTGGCAAGATCAGTGCACCTGAATATTTAATTATTTGAATGTCAGTCTGAGACATAGATAATTGGCAACTAATAGAAAATGTCAAAGACCCCAAAACAAAAGATTTTTCTATGGCTGATCAGGGAATAAGTGAATAAATTTAATAAAATAGATAACACTCTATTGTTTTTTATCCTAATGAAGTGGAAAGATACTAGAAAACTGAGAAATATTTTTTTAAAAAAAAAAAAAAGAAAGAGAAAGAACAAAAAATATCATTGGATCACAATTATGTTATAGACAGAGAACTTTGACTGTAGTTAAATGATAGAACTAATATTCAGAGACTATCTGTATATGTGTCTAAACTATATGATCTTCTAACATAAAATGTCAAGGGTAGACTGACCGAAAATATTCTTCTCTTCTTTGGCTATAATGTCAACATACATGACTATAAAGCTAAGTAAAATAAATATATGTATCAGACAATATTTAACAAAATAAAATTAATCTAGTGGCCTTCATAAATCAACTTAATTACGTACTAGTAAAATGGCTTGAGAATTGGCTGGAAGATGATACACCAGAGGTGGTGATAAAAAAGTTATTGAGCTCAGGAGAGGCCCCCAGTGGGAAGCTCAGGGAATTAGTCTTGGGCTCAGTCTTACTTTACATCTTAATTACTGATTTCAAAGAAAGGCTAAACTGCACATTAACTAATTCGCAGATGGTGCTAAACTGGCAAACACTGGGAATTGCAGATTAAAAATCCAAAGGGAGTTAAGAGGTTGGAAATAGAAACCAGAGAAATCAAATCCTTTAAGTAATAATAACACTGATGATGGTGATAAAGCAAAAACTCTGGTTAAAATCTTTTGTGGAGGCATCAATAGCAAGATCTTTAAAAAAAAAATCTTCTTCCAGACATGAAGTCAAGAAAACTAATGTGCAGAATCAAGGGCAAAAGCAAACACTGAACCAGATGCAGTTGAAAGGACAGGAATAAGGGATTCTAAAAATACCACAAGTATATTTTCTTTGATCAAAATCAGCATAGCACTCTTACTTTTCTTCATGTTGTTGTTAGGTGCTGTCAAGTTGGTTCTAACTCATAGCGACCCCATGTACAACAGAACAGAACACTGCCCGGTCCTGCACCATCCTCACAATCCTTGCTATGTTTGGGCCCATTGTTGCAGCCACTGTGTCAGTCCATCTCCTTGAAGGTCTTCCTCTTCCTCTTTACCAAGCATGATGTCCTTCTCCAGGGACTGGTCCCTCCTAAAACATGTCCAAAGTAAATGAGACGAAGTCTTGTCATTCTCTCTTCTAAGGAGCATTCTGGCTGAACTTTTTCCAAGACAGATTTGTTTCTCCTTGCAGTCCATGGTATAGTCAATGTTCTCCACTAAACCATGATTCAAATGCATCAATTCTTCTTCAGTCTTCCTTATTCATTGTCCACTTTCTTCATGCATATGAGATGTTTGAAAATACCATGGCTTGGATCAGGGGCACCTTAAAGTGGTATCTTTGCTTTTTAACACTTTAAAGAGGTCTTCTGCAGAACATTTGTCCAATGCAATGTGTCATTTGATTTCTTGACCACCGCCTCCATGGGTGTTGATTGTGGATTCAAGTAAAACGAAATCCTTGACAACTTCAATCTTTTCTCCATTTATTATGATATTGCTTATTGCTTCCATTGTGAGAATTTTTGCTTTCTTGATGTTGAGGTGTAATCCATACTGAAGGCTGTGGTCTTTGATCATCATCAGGAAGTGCTCCAATCCTCCTCAATTTCAGCAAGCAAAATTATGTCGTCTGCATATCATAGGTTGTTAAGGAATCTTTCTCCAATCCTGACTCCGTGTTTTTCTTCACATAGTCCGGCTTCTTGGATTATTTGCTCAGCATACCAGTTGAATAAATCTGGTAAAAGGATACAACCCTGACACACGCCTTTCCTGATTTTAAACCATGCAGTATCTCCTTGTTCTTGGTCTATGTACAGGCCTATGTACAGACAATGGAGACGTGCAATATCATCAGTCATAATAAGGCCAGGTGCCAACTGTGCAACAAATCATCAATTGCTCATACCCAAGTTCAAGGTGAAGCATAAGAAAATTAAAACAGGTCTCTTTGTGAGGCTGAGAAATATGAGCAGCAGCCCCTAGCCATTATGTATTCATTTCCTTCATACTACTTGACGAGGAAGGAGCCTTGCTGGTGCAACAACTAAGCACCAGGCTGCTAACTGAAAGGTCAATAGTTCAAACCCACCCAGGGGCTTCATGGGAGAAAGAACTGTTGATCTGCTTCTATAGAGATTAAAGCCTAGGAAACCCTATGGGGCAATTCTACTATGTCCTATAGGACACTATGAGTCAGAGTTGACTACATGATACTCAGCTACAAGAGCTTAAGGAGGTAGCAAACTGTTCATATAGATGTTCCTCTTGGAATTTAGAAATTCTCAAAACAGCTAACCTATGTAGTGTCTCTGAGAAATCAAGGAAAATGTAATTGGTATCCTGTCTGCCTCCAATTCTTTTCTGAAACACCAATGGGGTCAGGGGTGAAATGGGATAGGTACAAACAACAAAAAGAATATACCCATAACAGCTGAAAGAACAAGATGAGGGCTGGGAAAAGCAGTTGTCAATGAACAAACATTTCCCAAAAAAAAAAATGTCTGGAAACCAGAGAATGGAAGTGAGTTGAGCAATGAAATGGTGGGCAAAGTCAGTCTAGAATATGCTACCAGAGAGTGAGGAATACCCACCTAATAAAAACCCCAAGGGTATCCAGGTTCAGAATTAGCACTACTGCAGGAAAGGGAAAAGAAATAGAGAGAAGGGAGTCAACAAAAGATCTTTTATGGGACCATTGGACCAGTCTGTGTGCCATCTCACTGCCCCACCCCAGCACTGAACCCAGAGTTGACATTCTCTTCACACGAGGCATTGCAAGGCCCTTTTCTAAAGAAACTGAACCCAAATGTGAGGGAAAAGCCATAGCTTCCAATATGGATCTTACTTCCCCAACCACTGAAAGTCTTCCTTATTCTGGAATTTGGAGAGCTGGAGGCAGACAATTGGTTCTTTATCCCCTTTCCCCAAAGTAAAGCCTCATCCCTGTAGCTATCAGTGCAGGCTTGGTCAGGTAGGAAAAAAGAAACAAACAAACAAAAACAAAAATACTGTGGCCACCATCTCCTCTCACAGAAGGGAAAGGTGAGGCTGTATTGACATGCCTGGAGTTGAGCAGGGACCACTGCCATCCACTTGGCCGTGTTCAGCCCCACACAGAGCTCCCAATCATTAATTCCCTCTAGGGGAGAGATTTAAGTTAGAAACACATGTGGGGGAAAACATCCTAGCTACTCCTTTCTTCTATGTCAACCCTGAATGGATAATCAAGTATCACCAAGTGTATGAAGAAAACTAGTGACAACAAAGAGAATAATCACCAGAACATAGATCTTGGAGAAAATACCTGTCTAATAAATTCATTGTCTAGATAAAAAGCAAATTAAATGTGACATGAACTTAATAATTGCTCAAGTGTTCAAAATGAGAATCAATAAAATATTCAAAAGGATTCTGTCATGGATTGAACTATGTCCCCCCCCCCCGGCCAAAAAAATATGTGTATCAACTTGGTAAGGCCATGATTCCCAGTATTCTGATCCAAACAGAGTAAATATTGGTTATTGATTCTCAAGTTTATCATTAATGTATTGTCAAACTATGAAAGACTTGGTTAGGGTTACTGGAGAGATTGTAAATGTTAATAATGTTGGCGAAATCAAATTAAAAATGTAGGTGAAAGTTGCACTTGAAAGAGAGGACGTGTGGAGAAGAGTTGGAATGCTCACACCCTCATCTCACAAAGAATGAGTCAAAAAGTATTGTCAAAAGTTGATGGAAAAAAAGAGAAGTTAAGAATATTATTAAAAATTACAAAAGTAGTAATGAAAAGAACTAACATAATGATATAAATACCAGACTGGGAGAAGGGGGAAAATCAGTTGCTGTTGAGTTGATTTCGACTCATGATGACCTCATGTGTGTCAGAATAGAACCATCCTCAAGGTGGACTCGAACCTCCAACCTTTTGGTTAACAGCAAAGCATGGCAACCATTTGCACCGCCCAGATATTTTCTAATTAGTCAAGAAATAGAGGTATCAACATATCACAGAATTATGGAGAGAAACATGATAATAACAAAGAGATACAGTTAAGAGAATTTACTTCTGGAGAGTAGGAGGGGGGAAGAGACGGAAGGGTTGAGAGACAATCATTTGTGAGTTCTTCTGCCGTATTTGCTATAATCCATGTGCACATATTTTTACCAATAAAAATAACATACAAAATACTTCATGCATGCTACGTCATTTGTTTTAAATTAAAGAATATAGAAATCAATGACAGAATAAAATAATAACATGTACACTTTAAGCAGGTATCGCTTTTCAAATAGATGAACAATTGGTCAAGACAAAATTAGAGAAATCACATCTTCAGACATTATAGAAGGATCGCCATAGATAAAATAATAAGCTGGGGTGTGCGTGTGTGAGTATTAAAAAGCCCACTGGCTGATCTCTCTGCATATATCTTCTTTATGTGCTAAGTTATTTCACTGCCAGGTTGTTATTCTGTGAACATTAATGATACCTTTATGTCTATAATATAAATACAAACTTCTTAATTGCGAGTTTCATAATTTGGTGTCAATTACACCTACCTGCCTCATCTCACTATGTTCGATAATACATGAGTTTCCTGTTCCAGAGAAACTAGACTACTTGAAGAAAGTTGTGTGCATATCCATGTATCTATGCTGCTCTACTCACCTGCGATAGCATGTCCGACAGTCTCAGTCCATGCCAACCCAACCCATCGCTCAAGGTCATGCTCAAGCTTCACCTCCTTGGTGAAGCCTTGCCTGACTATTCCATCCTGCACACTGGGAATCTGCCCTGTAATCCTATCATTTACCTTCTTCATGAGTTCTTTTCCACTTTTACGTTCTGACCTCCTCTCTTCTTTCTCTCTGATAAACATTTACTTATAATTTAATTTGTGAAACACTGATTTAGCAACTAGTCATGGACTGTTTGTAAATCTCCAAAATGTTGCTATTTAGCTTTCTATGTTCCATTGGCTGGTCTCGTTAGCTTGAATATAAGCTATGTGAAGAGGGAACACACTTTATACTTCTTTACATATATCTCACAATGCTTAGGACAGTGCCTTAAACAAAGTAGACTTTTAGTAAATACCATTTAGTTAAATAGATAAGAACATATTGTGTCTTTATAATTTGTAAAATAGAATGATGACATTCAACTTTATGTAATTACCTGAATTATGAAATTTGATCGATGTGACTGTGCAGTGTAAAAATAAAAATGGAGAGAATTTGGAGACTGGACTGATGCCTGGATCCATCACTTCCCAGGTGTGAGATCTGGGAAGAATTATTTAGTTACCTTTGCCACAGTTTTGTCATCTATGAAGTGTGACTGATGATAATATATACTTCATAAGGCTGTTGTAAGCATCAAAGGAGATGTGTAAAGTGCTCAGGATAGCAACTAATACATCACAAATGTTCTAAAAACATCAGTTAGTTTGTTATTTTCAGAGCAAAAGAACCTTGAAATCTCAATTACCTTAACTCCTGGCAGTTTATTTCTTGCAAAGTCCACTGTAGATTTGGGGGGGGCGGGTGGGATGCATGCAGAGGACTCGGCTCCATGAAGTGTCCAGGTACCCGGGCTGATGGGCGCTCCACCATCTGGAACAGATGCCTTGGCCAGAGCAGCAGAGGAGAAGCTGCAGTGTGGGCTGGCTCTCCTGCGTGTGGACCCACAGGTGACACACATCACTGCTACGAACTGCAAGAACTGCAAGGAGGGCTGTGAAGTGTGGGCTAGGGAGCAGAGTAAATGATTGGTGAACCTCCTGTCTCTGCCACAGATAACGATGGCATCTACTGAGAGAGAATTAGAGCCAGCAGAGATACAACCGATATGTCCAAAAGATCAGAAAGTCATTCTGGGATCAGATTCAGAAACACACATTAAAAAAAAAAAAAAAGTCAATAGGTTCTTTTGTAAAGAAGTTTTCAATTTACAGGAAAATTGAGCAGAAAATACAGAGAGTTCCCAAGTAGTCCGTCTCCCCTGCACATTGTTTCTCCTATTATTCCTATCTTGCATTGGTGTGGCACATCGTTACAACTGATGAACAAATATTGATACACTACTATTAACTAAGTCTATAGTGTATATTAGAGGTCACTCTTTGTGTTGTACAGTCCTATGGGTTCTCACAAATGCGTTATGCCATGTGTCCACTGTTACAGTATCATACAGAATTGTTTCACTGCCCTAAAAATATCCTGTGCTCCACCTATTCATTCTTTCTCTTCTCCCCCCGAACCCGGTGCAACCACTGATCTTTTCGCTGTCTCTATAGTTTTGCCTTTTCCAGGAAGACGTATAGTTGGAATCAAAAAGTATGTAGCGTTTTCGGACTTAATTTTTTTCACTTGGCAGTATACATCCTGTCTTTTCATGGCTTGATAGCTCATTCATTTATTGTCAGACCAGTGAGGTCTTCCATGGGCTGTGAGAACATGGCTGGGCACCCTTTCCTTCCAGGCATACTCCCCATGCTAGCATGCCCTGCACTAGCAACTTCGATGGTGAGAAGTAGTTGGATTCTAGATATATTTTGAAAATAGAGCTGGCAGAATTTGCTGATGGAGAGAAATAAGATGTTAGAGAAGGACAAAGGTCTGTATGAATATGAAACTATGCCACTTTAACATAAAATCATTATTGGTCTGACTTCTGGAATTAGTGTCGCCCACAAATTTTATTATTTTCATGTTTTGAATGTATGTTTCTGACGTTTTTAGCAATCAGAGCTAGAAGGAATCTTTTTTTTTTTTTTTAATTTGAGCTTTTATTTAGCCAGGAATCTCTTCCCATTATTGTCAGGGCGAACATAGTGAAGCGGCACTTCTTACTTGCTGCCAGCAGGGGGAAATGTAGGCGCTCTTAATCTTCCCCAAATAACACAACAAGTCTAAAAGGAAATGAAAGTTAGATTTCATCCCTTGCCTAAAATCAGGGCTCCTCGCAGAGGGACAGTGTTTATCTTGCAATACTTTTGAAAAACTACATCCATTAGTATAATAAAACCCAAAGAACCCGTTGCCATCGAGTCGATTTCGACTCGTAGCGACCCTGTAGGACAAAACAGGACAGCTAGTGGATTTGAAATGCAGACCTTTTGGTTAGCAAACGAATTCATAACCACTGTGCCACCAGGGGTCGGAGTATAATAAAGGGCATTTTAATGTGTGTGTGTGTTTCTTCAGAAATTATGATTTTAATTATAATTTCTCACATCTTTCCTACTTTCAAAGAGTTACTTTAAATACATTTTTCTACGACTGAAATTTCATGAGAGCCATATTAAATTTTAAAAGAAGAGAACCTTAGATCTGAGCCTCTTTAAAGTTTAAATGGTCCTCCATTAGATGTAAACAGCTTCACCAATGTGGGAACCCCTGTTCATACATCTGGAGGCTAAGCTATCCGGACATGTCTTGGCTGCCTTCCCTGGTCAGACTGTAGCTCCAGCATCAGGGGTGTCTATTCTGCCTTCCTACCACTTTCCTGCATGTCAGCACCTGTTCCCTAGGCCCCAACACACATTCACATACAAATCTCTATTCAACTTCTCACACTTCGGTCTTTGGCATTCTCTCCTAATATATTTGTATTAAAGAAAAAAAGAAAATGAAAAAAGAAGAAAAGGAAGAGGGGAAGGGGGAGAAAGGTGAGGAAGAGAAGGGCAAGGGGAGGGAAGAGAAGGCAGGGACCTACCCTCTTAAGTGTTCACAGCAGTGATGTGCGGCATCTCTGGTATTCTCTGATTTGGTCTGGATGCTCTGTTGATGTGCTGTCTCAATGTAGATTGTGTCTATGGTTTTCCTGAGATGGCAGACAGTCACTGTCCCTTTCATTCTAAGGACTCCGCCAGAGAGTAGCACCCACCTTCCTTTGGCCCTTCTCTCCTGTAAGGCACTGTCTTGCTTGTGTGATGGCCACTTGATCAACTTGAATCTTCTGCTTCCTCTCCACTGCTCTCATTCCTATGGAGCCACAGGAACCAGTGAGGTCTTCCATGGGCTGTGAGAACATGGCTGGGCACCCTTTCCTTCCAGGCATACTCCCCATGCTAGCATGCCCTGCGCCAGCAACTTTGATGGTGAGAAGTAGTTGGATTCTAGATATATTTTGAAAATAGAGCCGGCAGAATTTGCTGATGGAGAGAAATAAGATGTTAGAGAAAGACAAAGGTCAAGCATAATTACAAAGAATTTGGCATAAGTAGAGTGGAGTCGCATTTCCAGAAGAGTTTGGAGGAGGTCCCTGGGTGGCACAAGCAGTTTGCACCTGACTACTATCCTTAAGGTTGGCAATTCAAATCCACCCAGTGGCACCATGGAAGAGAGGCCTGATGATCTGCTCTGGTAAAAATTACAGCCAAGAAAACCCTATGGAGCAGTTCTACTCTGTAACACGAGGGTTCAGCTGTGCCTAGGTGTATCCTCACTTTACGGTCACCAGCTCTGCTCTCTCCCCTGAGATTTGGTTAAATGTTCTGCATCATTTCAAATAGTTGGGAAAAGATTTCAGTCCTGAAAGGGAGTTCCCCAGGGCTTTGAATTTTTTTTTTTTAACCCAAATTTATCAGTAAACCCTGAAGAATCTCAAGGCCTGGAGGTTATCTTCCATTTCCTGTGGTTCTGTGCCTGCTCCTGAGCCCTTTTCTATACAGGATTTGTCCTGGATGACATTTCCTGCAATAACCTTCTCATTCTTTCACCCTCAGCCTGCTGCCCTCTAAGTGGTGGTGGTGAGTACAAATCTTAATGAGAATGCTTAGAACTTTGTTGATTCAACTTTTCTCCCCAATTCCAATATACTATATTGGAATGCAGAGGTAAAGTTAGAAGTCACTCCACTAGACCTCAGCCCAGAAAATATGGTTTGTCTTGACCACCAGGTTTTCAAGTGGTTGTTCCTCTTTTCTTGTTTGGTTGTTAGGTTGAATACACTTTACAGATTTTAAAAAGATTTTTAATTATTTTTTAGAAGAAAAAAGACACTGAGTTCCAAGTTTATTCTTTCATTTTACCCTGTCTATAATATTTTTTTATAATATTTAACCTAACTTTATCATTATTATTGTATATTAAGAAAAAGAAAAAAATCTACAATTCTACAAATAATCATTAATCACATGTGGATAGTATTTTTCCATGATAATATGGAGAAGACTTAATATATAAATTACATTTTAATAAAATTTCTATATACATTTCTGTTATTTACCAAGATAATACATAATTTGGTTTTGTTATCCTTTTCTGACTTTTATTTTATTTTTATTAACTTTTATTGAGCTTCAAGTGGACATTTACAAATCAAGTCAAACTGTCACATATAAGTTTATATACACCTTACTCCGTTCTCCCACTTGCTCTCCCCCTAATGAGTCAGACCTTCCAGTCTCTCGTGGCAATTTTGCCAGCTTCCAATTCTCTCTATCCTCCCATCCCCCCTCCAGACAGGAGATGCCAACACAGTCTCAAGTGTCCACCTGATACAAATAGCTCACTCTTCATCAGCATCTCTCTCCTACCCACTGTCCAGTCCCTTCCATGTCTGATGAGTTGTCTTCGGGAATGGTTCCTGTCCTGTGCCAACAGAAGGTTTGGGGACCATGACTGCCGGGATTCCTCTAGTCTCAGTCAGACCATTAAGTATGGTCTTTTTGTGAGAATTTGGGGTCTGCATCCCACTGATCTCCTGCTCCCTCAGGGGTTCTCTGTTGCGCTCCCTGTCAGGGCAGTCATCAGTTGTGGCCGGGCACCAACTAGTTCTTCTGGTCTCAGGATGATGTAGGTCTCTGGTTCATGTGGCCCTTTCTGTCTCTTGGGCTCTTAGTTATCGTGTGACCTTTGTGTTCTTCATTCTCCTTTGATCCAGGTGGGTTGAGACCAATTGATGCATCTTAGATGGCCGCTTGTTAGCATTTAAGATCCCGGACACCACATTTCAAAGTGGGATGCAGAATGTTTTCATAATAGAATTCTTTTTCCAATTGACTTCTTTTCTGACTTTTAAATTGCTTTTAAACATTATGTTCATGTCATCGAATAATCTGCATCATTTCAAATGGATGTAAGTCATTCCTTCCTACTAATTTACTGCAATTTATTTAACCAGTATTATGTTGGAGGATATTTAGATCTTTTCTAGCAAGTCCAGTTAGGATCAGTGTCGACATGCACAAGCTTTACATCCATATCTGGGGGTATTACTTTATTTCCTCTAGACAAATCCAAGAATTAGGTTCAAAGGAGTTTTTGAGAAAGAGTCCATGTTAAAACTGAGGCTGCAAAGAGATTGTATTTCTTTATGGTATACTGATTAAGAGCTACTCCTGCTGTTGGGAGTTCGAATCCAATAGCTGCTGCTCCTTGGAAACACTATGGAGCAGTTCCACTCTGTCCCATAGGGTCGTTAAGGGTCAGAATTGACTCGACAGCAATGGCTTTGGTTTTTACTTATTTTATTTTTTAGGTAACTTAGTCAGTCTGGATTAATTATCCATGATTTCTATAAAAACTAAATTTTGGATCTAAAAAGGATCATATTAGAGTATGTGGTTGAGCATGTGTACTTATAGCATTTAATAAATTCCCATCTAGATATAATTAATTTCTTGGTGTTTTAAGACATTTTGGCCAAGATCCTGAATTAAAAAAATTACTATGTAGCTGGTATCTGATTTGTGTGTTTTCTTGGACCGAGAAACATTAAGCTGTAGTCTTATGATTAGTAACTGAAAATGGCTTTAGAGGTGCTAAGGCTGTATTCAAGTGACCAAAAAATGCTGTCATTCCCAGGCTATTAGCCCAACAAGGGATAATATGTAGATGGCAGTAACCCCTCAAAAAATGCCAACTCATGACTTGTTTCTTGTTTTGTCCCTAGCATCAGAATACTCCTCCTTCTCCCCAGCATCGTCAGCTAACAGGAAGAGGGAAGGAAGGGGAGAGAGGAACTCATGAACTCAGTGGTGTAGCCATTTGCAAGGTCATCCACAAACCATACAACTGCTGGAGCTTGGGCAGGTCAGCTTTGAAGGATGTGGGGAAAGAAAGGGAGGGAACCTATTGCTCAGCCTTCACTTTCTTTGAGTCCTGGCTCTGGCTCATCCTCCATACCCATTGCCTTTGAGTGGATTCTGACTCATAGCGACCCAATAGGACAGAGTAGAACTGGCCCATAGGGTTTTCAAGGCCATAAATTTTTATAGAAGTAGATTCCCACAGCTTTCTCCTATGGAGCAACTGGTGGGCTTCAATTGCCAACCTTTTGGTTAGCAGCAGAGCTTAACCACTGTCCACCAGGGTCCTTCATCCTCCATAGAGCAGTAATAATGGAACAACCTCTGTAGACCAAGACGTTGTCATTTTGACACCAGTCCTGGAATTCCAAGTGCCAGGCTGCATCTTTCCCTCCACTCTAGGCTGGGCTGGCATTTCTAGTAGCAGCCTTAAGGTCACTTCATTATAGTCCAGGTGTCTCAAGAAAGAATGTCCATGTACGTCTCTTTCTGGCCACAGGATATTCAGTTCCCAAACCACAGTGCCACTGGACAGGATCCTAACTTCCCATCTCTTGAGGAAAGTGTCCATTTAGGACCAAAGTTTTTCATTCTTCATTTTTCATTTCTTTTAGTGTTGAAACTTAGTTTTGCTCACTCCCTGTTATTATTAGGACTTATCCTACATTGTTTTCTTATTCCAAAATACCAATCCTATTTAGGAATATTCCTTAATGTGGCTTTTGGATAGCTTCTTCAGTGAAGTCAAGGGTGGGAATTTCATATACATTGATGAATCTTTGTATTCCCATCACCTCAAATAAAGCCAAGTTTGTTGAAAGAACAAAGAGATGAACTCAAGAGATATGAATAAGCATAAAAGTTTGCTTTCAAGAACAGAGAATAGTGTTCACTCAGGAATACCTGCCTTGTCCAACCTGTGATCTTCCTATACTATCCAGAAGAAAACATTAGATACGCTCTGGCAGATATGAAAATATAGAGTAGACTCTATTCAATTAATCTGTGAATTCATAAAGTGTTTATTGATCTCAGCCAACCCTGAGCTTTGTGACCTAGGAGAGTCACAAACACACAAACACACGTGTGCATGCACACACGGGTGTGTTGTCATCAAGTCATTTGAAAAATGCTAAACAAATTTTGGGAGTGATGTTTGGGATATTTTTGCTTGAATCAGGGACTCTGCAGCAAATACAATTTTTGTTTTGTATCTTAGTTAACTAGTGCTGCTGTAAAAGAAATACCACAAGTAGATGGCTTCAACAAAAAAAATTTATTCTCTCACAGTCTAGGACGCTGGAAGTTCGAATTCAGGGTGCCAGCTCCAGGGAAAGTCTTTCTCTCTTTCTCTGCTCTGGGGGAAGGCCTTTGCCATCAATATTCTCGGGTCAAGGAGCTCCTCAGTGCAGGGACCCCAGGTCCAAAGGACATGCTATTCTCCTGGTTCTTGTTTCTTGGTGGTATGTGGTACCCCCATCTCTCTTCTCGTTTCTCTCTTTCATATTTCAAAAGACATTGACTTAAGACACGGTCTAATCTTGTAGACTGAGTCCTAGCTCATTAATATAATTGCCTTTAATCCTGCCTCATTAACATCACAGAGGTAGGATTTACAATACATAGGGAAATGACATCAGATGACAAAATGGTGGACAATCACGCAATATTGGGAATCATGGTCCAGCCAAGTTGACACACATTTTTTGGGGACACGATTCAATCTATAACACTTTGGAAAATCTTGGGATAACTTAAAAAGATTGGAAAACATATTTAAGAGGGCTAAAACTAAGATATAGCTGGAATCCCATGGGATCACGGAGTGGGAGAGAATTTCCATGCATGTAGAGATGTTGTGGACAGAAGATGTAAGTAGAGGTTTGAATGGAAACCCAGATTAAGTCTGTGCCTGTTGGTGTTTCTGTACTGATGGCTTCTTCAACTCCAAGTCTGGGATATATGAGGCAAAAAGAAAAACCTGCGATCTCACCACCATATCATCCCTAGGGTTCTGAGATCCCTAGCCAGTGTACTTTTTTTCTATCTACCCTTCAAAGTCTCTTTATGCTTGTTTTATACACAATGTTCAGGGTTGTTTGCTGTACTTAGTGGGAGGAATAAGTAAAATATGTCTACTCCCTCCTCCTGGAAGTGAAAGTATCCTGACATGTTTTTACACATAGGTCCTTGAAGGGTACAAATGGTTCGTGTTCAACTATTAACCTAAAGGTTGGCAGTTCGAACCCTTCCAGAGACAATCTGGGAAAAAGACCTGGTTATCTGCTTCCATAAAGATGAAGCCAAGGAAACCCTGTGGAGCAGCTGTACTCTGTCACAGGGGGTCGACATGAGTTGGAATCGATTCAACAGCAATGAGTTTTAATGTTTTCTGTAACACAAGTGAAGACTTAAGACATTATCATTTTGATCTACTTTACTGATTTATTCTCTATGGAGACGTGATAAATAAAGATGAAAGTGTATCTCTTTTTTTTTTTTAAACATCCTGCTGTATCATATGTTTCCAAAGCACCACAAAACCCACTGACATAACCGAAATACTGTTATTCTATTTCTTCCAGCTTTAAATTTTGTATTCAAATGGTTCTTTCGTGGGAACTGGTGAGAGAATTTACTTTGAAGGAAACTTTTTATGTAGTAAAATTTGCAAGTTTGGTGAATTCAAAACACTGATGATTTCTTTTTTTTTTATGGATATATTAAATCGCAACATTTCTCTCACAAGAACTCTGAGCATGAGGAATACACCTTGTGAAGTCACATACTAATGAGTTTCTCATTTAGGCAACTCTCTATAATTAGATAATAGCCATGGGCTGTTAAAACTAAACTTAATAAAAGAATACTTACTTCAAACCTCACTTCCTCTGCCTTCATTTAAACTATATTTAAAGTTAGCAGTTACCCTTTTTTAGAGAAGCATCTTAAGGAGTTAACTAAAATGTCTACAGTCCAGTCATTGAAAATTTCAACCACTCAAGAACTGCATCAACTTTTAAAAGAATAACAACGAAGGATAGAAAACTAAATGAAAGAGTCAATAGGAATAAAGCCATAGAAGATAACCTCCAAAGTAATGCCTGCATTTAGTACTTTTCTTGAAAAAAATAGGAAGTTCATGTTCTGGAATGAATTTTATATCATTAAAAGCCTTTTAAAAGCCTTAGTCCTATTTATTCTGAAAGCACACATTTCAGCTTTTTTTGGTCTAAAGAAAAATTAATTTAGAAATTTAGCTAGATATTTGCTACCATCTAAATAACAATTTTTCCCCTAATGGTTCCAGTATATTCTGAAATTTCAAAGACAATCCTTACTTTAAACGCTGTCTGAAAGGAGTCCATATTCCAATAGCACATGAAAAGTCACTGCAGTTACATGGCATTGTACACAGGTAATTCATTTATCCACCTTTATTCTTTCGTTTAACATTTATTTACTGACCCTTCTTATCTGCCAGGCACTGTGCTAAAAGGCTATCACGCCAAACAACTAACAATTCTCATCCCTGAAAAATCTAAGCTATAATATGCAGAAGACATAATCTTGAAGTATAATTTCAATTTCTAGAAATGAAATTTATTACCACTACATTAATCTGTTGTTAAGGTCCCTGGGTGATGGATACAATTTGTACTTGACTTCTAACTTTAAAAGGAGCCCAGGCAGTGCAAAAGGTTTGCGATCAGCTGCTAACCCAAAGGCTGGCTGTTCAAACCCACCCAGAGACTCGGGGAAGAAAAGGCCTGGCAGAAAAACTGCTTCTGTAAGGATTACAGTCCAGAAAACCCATTGGGGCAGTTCTACTCTCTTGCATGGGATCGTTAGGAACTGGAATAGACTCACGGCACCCAACAATAACAACAATAACCCACCTTTTGTATATGATATTTTATTCATTTCATTTCTGCTTTAATCTGAAGGTTCTAGATTTCTGGATGTTTTCCATAGCTCTTAAAGTCTATTTCTTTGCAATGAAAATATCAGTACTCCAAGTAAGGCCTAAGGTCAATGCCATTGTAAATTTTGCATGTAATAAAAACCCCTACAAACCTGTATGTTTAAGGAAATGGCCACATACAAAATATACAAGAAGACAGCAGAGGCAAAAGGAGCAGGAAATTATAAATCTATATTAATATCACCCCCAGGCTGATCACGAAAAGAAAAACATAGCAGACTCTGTGTATTATAGACCACAAACACAGGGTAATGCAAACTGAGGAAGTTCATAAGTCATTTCTTCAAAAAATATCTATGGCCGAGTTTCAGTGCATAAAATTTTTTAATGTAATTTCCAAATAATTGTTAGTTTTCAAAAGTAGATAACCAAGGGGTTATCTAAAAGATCTTTAGAACATTAAAAATATGTATATATATTATTGCATTGTTTTATAAAACTAAAATGGCATTATTGTGTTGAAGGTAGTAAAAAATAAACCTATAAGCTAAATCTTTAATAGATTAACTAATAAAAAAATATATATATATTTTTTTTTATTAATATGGGATAAGGAAACTATATTTAAGTAGTACCTAAAATAAGTAGTAGTGCTTCAGTGGTAGAATTCTCACCTTCCTTGTGGGAGTTTGATTCCCGGCCAGAGTGCTTCCTGCAGTCCCTACTCACCTGTCAGTGGAGGCTTGAGTGTTGCTATGATGCTGGATAGATTTCAGTGGTGCATCAAGGATAGGAAGAAGGGCCTGGCTATCTACTTCTGAAAATCAGTCAGCGAAAGCCCTAGGCACCACAATACCACAATAACTTGGTCTTCCAAGTTGCCCTGGCCAATGAAGTGGGCTGATATTTTGGAGCCCTGGTGGCACAACGGTTAAGTACTGGGCTGCTAACCAAGAGACCGGCAGTTTGAACCCATCAGATGCTCTAAGGTAGAAAAGTGTGGGGCAGTCGGCTTCCGTAAAAGAGCATAGCTGTGGAAACCCTATGGGTCAGTTCTATTCTGTCTTATAGGGTCACTACGAGTAGGAACAGACTCAACAGCAGTGGGTTTTATAATATATATAATACTTTACATATAATACAAGTGCTTATAGTGCTTAAGTAATACTTATAACTTAGCTTTAGTCATGAGATCTTGGGTGCCATTTTTATATATGCAAATACAAGTTATAAGAAAGAACATAGTCTAGAAGTGTAACTTCAATTTCTAGAAACAAAATTTACTACCACTGTGCTAATCGATTGTGAAAGTGATTTCCTGAATGAAATTGACAATTGCAGTGTCTTTATTCTGTGATGCTGGGTCAGTGTAATCAGAAATTTATAGCTAAGGTCAAGTCCTCCTAAGGGCACTGTAACCAAAAGGACTCCGTTTCCTATTTTCCTTGGGTGCTGCCTTCCTGAACTGTAGCTTAAATTATTATGCACACAGAAATGTTTCGTCATTTTATATCTCCAGCCCACGTATCACTTCTGAAACCCAGACTCATACTTCCACTTGTCTACTCCACACTATTTGGGTGCTTCCAAGGCACCTAAAACTCAACTTCAAGCTCTCTGTTTACCCTCCCTACTGTGTCTTCAAACGACACCAGTGAATGGCTAAATGTCCCATTCTCTCATAAGATCAAAAACATCAGAATCATATTTGGCATCCACTCTCTCTCATCTCCCATGTCAAGTCCTTGGTGAAGCCCTGCCAATCTTACTTTCTAAAAGTCTCCTGTATCTACCCACTTCTTTAAATCTTCATTAACATGGCCCTAGTCTGGGCTACCAAATTCTCTTCAATTCAATTGCCTCTCATTTCCTTAGTCACATCCACTCTTGCCAACCACCTTCCCATCATCATTTCTCCAACACCACAGTGAAAGTGATATTTTCAAAATGTAAATCTTATTATTCACTTCCTTGCTTAAAATATATCAGTGGCTGCCCTTTGCTTTTAGGATGGTGAACAACATTCTTACTGTGACCTATACACAGTATACACAGTATAGGCCTCATTTCCCACGAGGAAGCCCTTCACTCACTGCACTCCAGCCCTGCTGGCCTTCCTTCAGTTCCTCAAATACACCATGATCCTTATCACCAGAGGGTCTTGAAATGTTGTTCCTTTAACCAGGAACACTCCCCTCACCTTCTTAACTACGATCACTCATCTGCCTTCAGATCTCAGGACAATAATTACTTCCTCAGGCAACCATCTTTCATGCCGCTATATTATGTATACCCATTGCTTTCGAGTCGATTCTGACTCATAGTGACCCTATGGATGGAGTAGAACTATCTCATAGGGTTTCCAAGGACTGGATGATGGATTTGAACTGCTGACCTTTTGGCTAGCTGCCAAGCTTTTAACCACTGAGCCACCAGGGCTCCACATTATGTATAGTGACTTCAAAATTTTCCAGATAAAAATGGATTTCTTTTTCAATATTAAAAAAAGAGAAACTTCCATTTTTGCCCAAGCTGGAGTCAAATTTTAGACAATTGGCAGCATAGGGCAGCAGTCCTTGAAAGAGGGGAGTCAAACAAGGTGAGCCCTACAATTATATCAGCTAACTGACAGAAAACATTCCCAGGCCTTGGCATGGAGAAGAGAATCAGACAGAGCCCTGTGGTCTTCCTGAGTTGAGGAGATGGAGCTAGGTGTCCAGAAAGGCCAAAGTGACTAGAGTTCCCAGGCACAGTGTTAAATAGGAGAAGGCTACACAGTGAGAAAGCTCCAGAGACCTGCAGAATGTTTCCCCCGGTCATCACCTGAGTATACTAGTCATTGCAAGTGTGTGAAGAAAGTACCCAAGGCTGAGGAAAGAGTCATTTGAAAGGAGCAGACAGAACAATCCTTGGAGCTCACACGGGATCAGGAATGGTTTGTGCTTCCACCAGTCAAACCCTCCTAATTTTCAGGGTACAGGGTAAAGTACTTAGAAGAATATGTCCTCAATAGTGGGAGAGGTCAGGTTAAAGACTGCTCTAGGCCTGCCTAACAAAACTTGAAAGCAATCCTTGAAAAATTAAACTCTTTCCAAGTAATTTAATTGTGTCTGAGATCAAAGCATAAGATTATTAAAAACAAAAGCAAACAAACAAACAAAAAAAGCATGCACAGGAATATTCAGCACCCAACAAGGTGAAATCTATACCTGGAATCCAATAAAAAATCACCAGGCATGCAAAGAAGCAGGAAAATATGACCCTGAATAAAAAGAAAAATCAATCAATTAAACAGACCCAGAATTGACATAGATGGTAGAATTTGTAGACAAGGGTATTAAAAGAGTTATTATAACTATATTCCACATGTTCAAGAAGGTAGAGGAAAACATAAGCATACAAAGGAGAAATATGGATGACACAAAAAGACTCAAATAGAATTTCTAGAGTTATAAAACACAACGTCTAAGGAGAAAACACACGGAAATTATCTTAGGAATTTCTTGGCCTTAAGTATGGAGGTTCTGTTGATTTAAAATAAGATGTTCTTAAAATAATTGAGCTAAACTATTTAATAAGGGCAAGTACACTTTTCTTTTTTTTGGCTCTATCTTTTCTCCCATCCAACCCCAAAGAAATTGTCTCATAAGCCTCTTTAAGGGGCAGGGGGAGAGGGATCAGTACATGGGGGTCTAAGCTGCTGAGGGACATTTTCTGGCCCTGTGGTGATGATGCTACTGGTTTGCTAGGGTTGCTGATTTTCATCCTAGCATCCACTTCTGATATCTCTTCCTTTGGACACATTCACTCTCCCTGCTTCCCTAGGTATAATGACTTTCAAGGAAGAAATTTTGTGGGAGGGAGGAATGCAAGACATCAAGTTATCATTTCAAAATACGGTCCTGGTCACGTAGTAATTTGATTACAAGGAACCTCCATAACCAACTCTTTAACATAGAGCTAAACCAGAAAGATTTTTTAGAGAAACCCATCACATTATAGTTTTCCACCTCCTATGGAGCACTATAGAGGAGCCCCTATTTTGCTTCTGACTGTGTAAAAAAACGCATCATGGGGAAAATTTTGGCAATTAATGAGTAGTTACAACCAAAGGCTATTTAAGTTGTAAAGAATGAGATAAAGTAACTTTTTGTTTATTTACTTATTCAAAATACTTTTTTCCTTGACAAATTAATTTAATTATGTTTTAATTGGTTTGAATTCAAGTTCATGCTCTTGGCATTGAAATTTCTTTTTCTAAAAGATGTCATCTCTTGCAAAGTTCATATGTTACTTTAACAAATGACAGAAGATAACCCTGGAGGATTCTGTCTGAAATGTGAGACCCTAAGGGACATTGAACTACATTTTACTTTTATGTTTTTTTTTTAAGTATTTCGCATTCTGACCCAAGATTGTTCCATTGAAATATGTCTAAAGGAAAAATAAATATTTCTGCAAATTCTGTTGAGTTATTTATGCTTTATGATAGACACATTTATGGAACAGGCTTTTGAAGGAAGAACAGTTTGAAGAACTTTGGCATCATCAACTGAGTGTCAAGTATGATGGATGAGTTTGTCAGCTCTAGAACGGTTTCACAAAGATTTTCTTGTATTTTATAGTTAAATATAAACTACACAGTGTTTATTTTTTATACGCCAATGATGCAAATTAAAATAGAATTTGGTCTAAATGTTTCAGAATGATTAATGCTAGCAATAAAACAGTTTTCTCATCTTAAAATGTTTCATAATGGATGTTTTTATAGCTAAAGCCCATAAACTAATGACCACAAGATTAAAGAAATGACTGATAACTGACCTGTGTTTCACTCAGGCAGACTGCGTCCTTCAGAATTAACTTTTCTGAATCATGAAAATGGCCATAAGGTTCACTTAAATAACCATAAAAATAAAACTTAACAAACCATCAAGCAATGTAGGCCCGATGATGCTTTTCATTTAAACATTTACCAAGTGTAAAGAATTGTAAAAATCTACTGGCAACACAGAGATGACAAAAGTATATTTCCTGCCACTAAGACCCTTAGAGAGGTCCCTGAATGGTGCAAGCAATTTGCACAAACCAAAAGGTCGGTGGTTCTAGTCCAACCAATGGCACCATGGAAAAAAGGCCCAGTGATCTACTTCCATAAAATTGCAGCTATTGAAAGCCTTACGGAGAGCAGTTCTACTCTGACACACATAGGGTCTCCATGAGTCAGAATTAACTCAATAGCAATGAGTTTATTTGTTTGTTTCTTGTAAGACCCTTAGAATCTATTAAGCAAGACAAGCAGAAAAATTATTAGCTCTAGTACAATGCAAAAATAAAAAGTTACACAATAAAGTATCTATTGAGAACATACTATATATATGAGATATTTTGATAAGTGTTTTTTCACCAATTAATGTGTTTGATCTCCCAACAATAGTTATGAGATAAGCACTCTTAATATCCCTGTTTCACAGATGAGGAAACTGAAGCTTAGAGAATTAAAGTGATTTTAGTTTAGGAAAGTTAGAGACAGGACTTGAATGAAGGCAAAGAGGTTATAAAGACATGAACAAACTACTAGAAGTAGCAAGTATAGTAAGAGGACAATACAATGTGGAATTGAGTCTTACATATTTGTACTTAAATCATGCTGTTTTTCACTAGCTGTGTAAACTGAATAAATACTTATTCCCTTTTTAGGCTTATTGCCTAGAATAATGAAGTAGAGATAATTGCATAAGGCTGTTGTGAAGATAAAATGGTTTCACATTTGTAACAACAAAAAAAAGTCAATATAGCCTACTACTCTTGGCTTTCCCCCCAAAACTATAATTATTTTATTTTGAAAAGGGTCTTACATCAGCTAGGAATAACAAAACACCAAAATAGCATTGGCTCGCATACTCAATTTTTTATTTCCTCATGTAAAAGAACATCAGAGTTAAAAGGTCCAAGGTTGGCACGGCAGCTCCATGAAGTCAGTATAGTTCCAGACTCTTCTAATCTCCTGCTTCACCATTCTTGATGTGTTGCTTCATGTTCAAGGTAACTATGTGACCAAGAGTTACAACCGTCTCACCCACATTCCAGACAGCCCAAAAGAAAGAAAGAGAGGAAAAAAGTTGCCATGGAGGTGTTCCAACTCATGGTGACCCCATGTATGTCAGAGTAGAACTGTGCTCCATAGGTTTCCAATAGCTGATTTTTCAGAACTAGGTCACTAGGCCTTTCTTCTGAGGCACCTCTGGGTTAGACTTGAACTCACGACCTTTCAGTTAACAGTGAGCACGTTAGCCATTTGCACCACCCAGGGATTCCAAAGAAAAATAGGAGAAGGTAAAATGAGTTGACCTCTAATATCTCTTTAAAAAGTCTTCTTGGAAGTCCCTCACAACACTTCTACTCCCATGCATCTTAAATGGATGGTTCAACAGCCTCAGTTTGCCTGGGAATTGTCATCATTATTCTAAGTGGCACTATGGTCAGCTAAAACTTGGCTTTCTTTAGTAAGGAAGAATGAGAGAAGGGGCATTGGATGGGCAATTGGCACTCTCTATTGTGACTCTAATGAGAATGCATTTAACTAAACATAAGTAGGGGCCTGAAGAAAAAAAACAGTGGGTCCAGTTGCCTCTTCCTTATGTGAGAACTTACTAACGTACCATCATGCAAAAGAGAAGAATATTCTATCCTATAAGCATGGAGATAAAGGAAGTCACAGAGCCTGACATAGACAAAGATGGCATCAGAGATAATATTCTCACAGAACATGATAGCTGGCAGTTCCACAACTCTGACTACGTAAATTAGGTGACAATAAGTTGTAGGATGAAATTGTTAAGCAATTAAGGAAAAGAAAACAGAAAGAGAGTGAGTAGGTTTTCAGTGAGCAGCTGAAGAGGTATATGCATGCTGTCTATTTGCTGTAAATAATCCTTTTTGTTGGTCTCTCTCTTTGACCTAACTGTTTGGGAAAGGAAAAGTCTGGCAGGAAGAGTCATCCAAAGCTTCCATTGAAGCAGCTTCCCTGGGCAGCATCAGAGGTGATTTCAGGAACGTGCAGCAGGGGAGCACATGGGACAGTGAAGACTGCTTGGAAGGCTCTCACTTGGCCTACAATCCACCCCTCCCCAGCCCCTACCTCTTAGGCTTTGCAGCTTTCCTGACCATTGAAGGGAAATACATAGTAGTCTCTACACAGATTCAGTAAACCCTGAATTTGGGCTGACTGATCTAAACTCATGTCTGAACTCCACAACATGCTGGCTGTGCAACCTTTGGCAAGTTAGTTACCCTTCTAAGTCTTGATTAACTCACCTGTAAAGCAGGGATGGTAATAATAGTATTACCTACCCCATGGAGTTGTTTTGAGGTTTAAGAGTTGGATAGAGCTAGCATTTCACAGTTAGTAAACACTCAATAAATGCAGTATTAGCCAATTTACACTTTGGAGTTAGATTATAGTGAAATCCACTTACTTGAGAGTTACTTAACCCTGTAAGTCTCAGTTTCTTCAGTACTCAATAAAATGTAACTAATTTTGTGGTAATTACCGTATATATTTTATTTTGAAATGTAATACATATCACATATTTTTATTATTTTATATATTTTACATAAAGTCAAACACCTGTCTTTCTTTTCATGTATAGAGAACCCATCAATTGCAGCAGAACCATCACAGGCACTTAGGAACTTTTGCAATTTATATCCTTTCTTCTGGTTTCCACGGACAATCCAAAGAAGAAAAATTGTACTTTCTCAGTCTGAATTATTTTCTCTTATGCATTATTTAACTGCCAGTGCGTTTTATTATAATATGCCAGTGGACTCACTTGATATATCTCCTTCTGTCTTTATACCTTCCCAAGTGATGATATAACAAGATACATTATTTAGAAAGCAGATATGCATTTGACTTAGTCATAAACGAGTATTAATATAAGGTCCCGCCTGTTAGATCTGACCCTACTGCCTTCTTTTAGTGGTAATACAGAATGTTGAAATAAGTCTAGACATGTAAGCTTATGTTTTTATTCCATTAGAACGTGCAAAACTCATTATGTTTAACCTACAGTCTCAAAGGGATCATCTCTTATCTGTCAAATCTTAAAGACTCCAGACTTCTGAATTCCAGAATGAGTTCACTGACCTAAATATTTGGAAAGGGGGGAAAATGCATTTTCCCGTAAAGGGAATAAATTTAGCATAGGAAAATGAGCTGGGGATGGAGAGGGATTACCCTTGGAATAAGCACCGTTGAATGTATACGCAGTGCATCAGTCAATGTTGTGTTTTATGTATTGTGAGAGTCAGAAAAAAGTACAGTAAGGCTGGGACTCTGCACGCAAGTGTGTTAAGCAACTATTTCAATGACCCAGTTACTTGACTGGATGCGGGCTGTTGATTCTGCTGCTTTCCTTTCTCTTGTGGATACAGCACCAATCGTTTCAAATCCAAAGGCATGTTTGGATGGTAAAAAGCCAGATATTAGGGAATTGTTGGAATTATTTTTGAAAGAATTATAAACCCAGGTGGTTTATAACATATTCCAATACTGGTGAAAGTCTGTTATATCTAGGACTGGAGTTTCAAGGTAAGCTCCCTTGCTATACACTAAGCCAGTAGTCACCAGGAGACAGGTAACATCTAGTAGCACCATTTTCTCACTCCAGTTTTAGGTGACCTCAATATCAGAAGATATTGTTCTCATTGCTTCTGTTCCAAAGTGATATGTTCTAGAATTATTTGGATGCAAAGCATACCCATATCCCACAGACCTCTTCAAGATCATTATTCACTAGACATCCAGGACATAAGCACCACAAATGAAGCACAGTAACTTGAAAACATATCAATTTTGAGTTTTGAATGTTAATACTACCATTTATTATCAGTTTCTCCCATGCCCCAACTAACCTCTCCTGTCTTCCTTTTTCCAACGGGAGTTTTCATTCCTTTAAGCATAAGGGATGGTCAGAAGCAGGTATTTAACACACAGTCTACTCATTTATTATTTTTCCAGGGAAAAATTACTCACAATTGTAATCTTTTATCACATAGCTGAATCACCAAACATGAGTTTACACAAATACTGTGACATCTTTGGTACAGTGGAAAGAACATTGTGTGTGACTTAAGAAAATTAAAGTTCAAACTCTTCTAGCACTCACAGAATTTGTGAACTTGGGCTAGCTTCTTAGTTCCAGTTCTTGCCTTTTTCATTTATTCACTTGCCTATTCATTGAATGCCTAATATGTTCTAACCACTGTTTTAGATTTAGGGATACAGAAATCAAGCAGAGAAAATTTCTGGCTTCTTTGGCACTTACAACCACACACAAAAAGAAGACATTTAAGAAATATAATATCAGGTAGTGGTAGGTTCTATGAATAAAAATAAAACGATGTAAGGGATATAGTATAGGGGAGTGGTGGTATTTATTTTTGATAGGGTGGGAAACAAAGGCTTTTCTGAGACCTGAACATAGTGAGGAAGTAAAGATGGGACTGTCTAGGGGAAGAGTATTCTAGGAATAAAGAACAGCAAACATGCACGCCATGTTTAAGGAAAAGCAAGAAGGCTCTCAGGGCTGAAGTGAGTGAGTGGGGTGTCAAATCATCTAGAGCTAGTAGGCCAATGTGAAGAATTTGGATTTTATTCTAAGTGTGATGGGAAGTCATTGGAGTGACATGACTGAATAGTGTTTGTCTTAGGCTGGGTTCTCTAGAGAAGCAAAGCCAGTAAAGCATGTAAATATATATAGAGAGAGATTTATATCAAGGAAACTGTTCACTTCAATTGTGGAGGTTGAAACATCCCAAGTAGGTGTATCAGGATAGAGGCTTCTCTCAATTCACATAGTCACAGGGCCTGGTGAACCCAAGATTGGCAGGTAGGAGAGCAGGGCTCCCTCTCTCAGGCTGTGAAAATAGATGAATTCCGAGATCTGCAGATAAGCTGATAGCTCAAGTCCCAAGAGCCAGAGGTCAGACAAACAGGAGGCAGTGCAGGATCCAGAGTGAGCAAAGAAGCCAGAACATCTGCTTATGATTGGAAGCAGGCCACACACCCAAGGAAAGTCCCTTTTAATTGATTGGCTACTCACAGCAGATTCAATCATGGGAGTGATCACATATAAACACTGAGAATCATGGGCCAGCCAAGTTGACACACAATCTTCACCATCACAGTGTTGTTAAAGGATCACTTTGGATACTGTGGAGTCCCTGGATGATGCAAACAACATACTACTAACCAAAAAGTTGGCGGTTTGAGTTCACCCAGAGGTGCCTTGGAAGAAAGGACCTGGTGATCTACTTCTGAAAAATCAACCATTGAAAACTCTACAGAGCACAGTTCTCTCACACACATAAGGTTGTCGTGAGTTGGAGTTGACTTGATAGCAAACGGTTTGGTTTTTGATTTTGAATGCTGTATGCGGAATGGATTGTTGGGGCCCACAGTAGAAACAGAGAAAGTTGTTCTTGTTAGGTGCTATCAAGTTGGTTCCGACTCATAGTGACCCTATATAAAATGGGATGAAGCATTGCCAGGTCCTGCAGCATCCTCACAATCGTTGTTATGCTTGAGCCCATTGTTGCAGCTACTGTGTCAATCCATGTCGTTGAGGGTCTTCCTCTTTTTCGATGACCCTCCACTTTACCAAGCATGGTGTCCTTCTCCAGGGACCGATCCCTCCTGATAACATGTCCAAAGTATGTGAGACAAAGTCTTGCCATCCTTGCTTCTAAGGAGCATTCTGGTTGTACTTTTTCCAAGATTGATTTCATCGTTCTTTTGGCAGTCCGTGGTACATTTCAATACTATTCACCAACATCATAATTCAAAGGCATCAATTCTTCTTCAGCCTTCCTTATTCATTGCCCAGCTTTCACATGCATGTAAGGCGATTGAAAACACCATGGTTTGGGTCAGGTGCACCTTAGTCCTTAAAGTGACATCTTTGGTTTTTAACACTTTAAAGAGATCTTTTGCAGCAGATTTGCCCAATGCAATGTATCATTTGATTTCTTGACTGCTGCTTCCACGGGTGTTGATTGTGGATCCAAGAAAAATGAAATCCTTAACAACTTCAATATTTTCTCCATTTATCATGATGTTGATTATTGGTCCTGTTGTGAGGATTTTTGTTTTCTTTATGTTGAGGTGTAATCCATACTGAAGGCTGTGGTCTTTGATCTTCATCAGTAAGTGCTTCAAGTCCTTTTCACTTTCAACAAGCAAGGTTGTGTCATCTGCATATCACAAGTTGTTAAAGAGTCTTCCTCCAATTCTGATGCTCAGTTCTTCTCATATAGTGCATCTCCTCTGATTATTTGCTCAGCATACAGATTGAATAAGTATGGTAAAAGGATACAATTCTGAAAGAAAGGTAGAGATTTATAGAAAAGACAAGCAAAAATATCCTGCCCCGTTCCTGTAGATTCTTAAATTTGTGTGACTTGAAAGTGAAGAATAGCTTGAAAGAAGCAATGGTTTCTTTGTTGATAAACTTGGCAGTCATCAAACAACCAGTCTACATTCTCTTATTGTGCTGTCCTAGGACCTTTCTACTCTCAGGTCTCTGCACTTACCCAAGGAAAGTGTTAATAGCTCTTGAATGCTGGTCTTATAATGCTGGCTGTGCTCTGCTCTTTGTTCCCACAAGAAGATAACTCATAAGGTTTTCCTAATTGGAAAGAAATTCTACATTTCGCTCCTCACTGGGCTTTATCTTCTGACCAGTCAAAACTTGCTTCTTCCACATGCAAGTGCAGCATATGGCATTAAAAAAAAAAAAATTGCTGTTCAGTCAATTCCAACTCATAGTGACTCTGTAGGACACCGTAGAACTGCCCTATAGGATTTCCAAGGAGAAGATGGTGGATTCGAACTACTGACCTTTTGGTTAAGACACTTAATGATTAGCCATAATGGCACCAGGACTTCAGCACATGGCATAGCCAGAAAGAATTAGCTTTGTTAAGACAAAACCTCGTAAAGGGTACTATACAATCTTTTGCCAATTCTGGTAGCAGATTCTTGACTCCATTTCTAGGCAGGGTTTATGTTGTCCAAGTGTATAAAAAATTCCAAGAGAGATTCTTTAAAAATTATTCACTTTAATTCTATAGGTCTTATAGAAATAGCTTTTCTATTAGTTAAAAAAAAAAAAAGAAACCCTAAAATATCACAGAATAGACAAAAGATTACAAATGGGACAAAAGGGGATATCCATTGCAAACCAGGGGCTTTGGCTTAAGCAACTAGATGGAATGATGGAGTCCTTTACTGATATGAGAAAGAATCCAGGAAGAAAGTTTTGGAGGGGGGTGTTGGAGGTAAAGATTGTGTGTCAGTTTGGCTGGGCCATGATTCTCAGTGTTTTGGCAGCTGTATAATGTTGATTTTTTTTTAATAATGTTGTGATCACTTCCCTGTTGAGATTTGATATGTGATCACCTCCGTGATGGGATCTGCCATGAATAGCCAATCAGTTGAAAGGGAGTTTCCTTGGCCGTGGGGACTGCATCCAAATCTAAGCAGACCTTCTGGCAAGGGTCAGGGGCTTTTTAGTTGTGTTGGCTCCTGTTTGTCAGACCTCCAGTTCTTGTGACATGAGCTAGCAGCTTACTGCGGTCTTGCCTGCTGAACTTGGGATTCATTGATCTTCACATCCTGTGAGCAAGAGCCCTGCTCTCTGACCTGCTGATCTTCAGTTCTGCAGTTCCTGCAGCTACATGAATCAGGAGAAGCCTCTATCCTGAGCTGCAGACTTCGGACGTTCCAGCCTCTACAACAGCAGGAGCCGTTTCCTTGATATGAATCTCTCTATACATATACGGTAAACCCTGGTGGCATAGCGGTTAAGTGCTATGGCTGCTAACCAAAAGGTCAGCAGCTTGAATCCAACAGGCACTCTTTGGAAACCCTGTGGGGCAGTTCTACTCTGTCCTGTAGAGTCGCTATGAGTCAGAATTGACTCGACGGCAGTGGGTTTTTTTTTTTTTTTTTTATACATGTACGCTTTACTGGTTTTACTTCTTTAGAGAACCCAGCTTAAGACAGCAGTGAAAGATCAGTTTATTTTAGGCAAGTTAATGTGAAATGTTTGTGGGGCATCTAAATGGATATACCAAGTCAACAGCTGGACATATGAATCTGAAGCTTAGGAGAAAGCTATGAACTGGAAATATAAATATGGGAGTAATCTTGGCTTTATATTTTATAAATAAAATATAAAGCTATGGAAATAGATAAGATCTTCTAGGAAGAGAATTTAGAGAGAAATCAGAAGAGGACCCAGTTCTTAACTTTGAGGCACTCCAGTTTTTAGAAGTGGCAGAAAGGAGAACATGTTGTGAAAGATCCTGAGAACATGTTCCCAGTGAACCCGTGTGTTTCAGAGTAAAACTGTGCTCCATAGGGTTTTCAATGGCTGTGAACTTTCGAAAGTAGATCGACAGGCCCTCTTCTGAGGTACCTCTGGATGGATTTGAACCACGAACCTAAGCACTTAATCCTATGCACCCCCCAGGGACTCCTTGTCAATACACATTCCTTTCAAATTCACAATAAAAGCATTTTACAAAATGAAGAGAAATGAAGTTGTGATGCATGCCACAACATGGATGAACCTTGAAAACATTATCCTGAGAGAAGCAAAATACTGTGTGATCTCGCTTATATAATATAAGCAAATATGTAGAAACCAAAGGTCGTTAATGGTAAACAAGGTTGGAAGGGAGGTGGAAAGGGGGAACTTTTGCTTGAGGGGCTTTGAGTTTAATGAAATACTTTGGAAAAGGGTAGTGATAATTTTGTACAATGTGAAGAATGTAATCGATGTTATTGCATTGTAAATGTAAAAATTGTATTGGTGAATGTTTTACTGTATATATTTTCAGCACAATAAAAAAAAATCAAAAAAATGAGTAAAGCATTTTAGAAGGATGTGAATGCATTTGGCAAAGCAGCATGATTTTGAAATTAGGCAGGCCAGTGACTGTGTATCTTGAAGCTCTAATTTTATCATCTATTAAACGGGACTAATCGACTAATGCAGGATTATCATGCAGATTGATGAGAAAACACAAGTGGATCCCTGATGTTGTTGTTGTTAGGTGCTGTCAAGTCGGTTCCAACTCATAGGCTAGAGTAGAACTGCCCCATAGGGTTTCCAAGAAACAGCTGATGGATTTGAACTGCTGGCCTTTCTGTTAGCAGCCAAGCTCTTAACCACTACGCCACCAGGGCTCCTCATGAATCCTTGATAGAAAGTATTATTCCTTTTCTTCTCTCTAGGCATTTTTTTTTTGTTTCTTTTTTTAGGCATAGGAAACAATAGAGAGAATAGATTACCTGTAGTGTAGACTGGGGAGAATAGCTGTGCATATCCTTCTCTATACTGGGTTGACTAAGAGGATAATAATTTTCTAATCCACACAGTAAAACTTCACTGAGGAGAATGCAGCTTGTCAGAAGCTGTTTACATGACAGGAAGGACATGGCCTTGTTGTTCCTCCTTGACCTTTTGATGTCTGCTCCTCCTGTTCCTCCCATAGACACAATAGTTATAGAAATCATTTCATGTTTCTCTATCACTCCTTCATCACAATCACCCTCTAAAGGAACTACAATGTCTTTACCTAAGGGATGTCTTCTACACCTTGAGTATATGTCTGAATTTCTCTCAACTCTAGGTCTTTTAGATATTGCCTTCCCCAACTCAGTACTCTGCTGTTGTGGAGTTTCATATTCCTTGTTCTTTTCACAATTACTTTTCTTAATGACTTCATGCATTCACAGATTTCCGGGGCATAGATGGTGCTTTGAGTGGTAATCTAATCTCCCATCACTTTGATTTACTTCACAACTCCGAAGTTACAAGATATTTTTGCTTGGACTTAGTCGTTTAGAATATTCAACCTTGCAAAACACTGGAGAGTATGCTGTTCTGAACAATGCTGTCTTCAGTACAGAGATCAACCAGATGACCTAATGTGTCTTTTCAGTTTCTAATTTCTATGATATCTTACAGTATGGAATCTCTTTATAGCATAATAAGTCCTTTATATAAAGAAATGAATATATCATCTAATTATTTCCGTATTGCATTCAAACCACAATGTAGCTTCTGATTAAACTACAAATTGAAGTTAGAAAGTAGATGAACGGCCCTCAATATCTTCTGTAGTTTCTCTATTAAAAGGTAAAATAGAAATTGATGAGATCTGTACATTTTGCAATCATCTCAGTTTTTCTTGTTTGGGCAATAAAAACATAGAGCCAGAATAAAAATTAAAGTTGTATTTAATTTTCATAAAAATCTTTCACTTATTTTAAAATGAGCATATCATCTGGTGATTCAAGTTAGGTCTTTTTGGGATAAGGGGAGATTTATAAAAGCTCACTTCCAGAATAGTCTGTCAGATGGTGATATGGTTACATACACAGTCATGATTAGTAGTTGTTTACTGGATGATTTCCCTCAAAGTCATGAAAAGTAAACTATTTATTGTAGATTAAAACTTCTATCCTATTTCATTAATAATTTTTTTGTACCAACTGAGACAGGTAATTTCAAAGTTCAAAAGCAAGGCAGATTTTCTAATTGTACTATATTTAGCAAATTTATTCAAGGCAAAGAAATGAATAAAGGTGGATATAACTGATGTAGCAGAATTAGCTGCAGCCCTTCTCATCCTCATGCACAGCTGAGAAAAGTGAACCCTGTCTAGAAGTATAATATACCAAGTAGTCAGCTCTGGCATTGGACATGTGGCCGATGTACTACAAGTTGGGAGTGAGGGTGAGGGAAGGGTAGAGGAAGGTCCTGAGGGCTTTCGAAAGGCCAACATCAGAATCATAGCATCTTCAAGATCATTCTAGCCAGGGTCATTTTAATAAATGTTGTATAAGTCATTCTGAGATTTTGGTGTATTCCGTCACTGCAACCACATTGCAAATAGAGTACTTCCCAACAGCCTGCAGCACATATGTGAAAGGTCTAAGGCCTATAATTATAACTCCTTAGGACCTTGAAGGAGCCTTGGTGGCATAGGCCTGTAACCAAAAGGTTTTTGGTTCGAAACGACCAGGCATTCTATAGGAGAAAGATGTTGCAGTTAGCTTTTGTGAAGATTACAGCCTTGGAATTTCCTATGTGGCATTTCTACTCTGTCATATATACAGGGACATATTAACCAATAAGCAAGGTAGGCACAGTCTTTTTTTTTTTTAATTTTTATTGTGCTTTAAGTGAAAGTTTACAAATCAAGTCAGTCTCTCATACAAAAATTTATATACACCTTGCTATATACTCCTAGTTGCTCTCGCCTCAAAGAGACATCACACTCCTTCTCTCCACTCTCTATTTTTGTATCCATTCAGCCAGCCTCTGACCCCCTCCGCCCTCCCATCTCCCCTCCAGACAGGAGCTACCCACATAGTCTCATGTGTCTACTTGATCCAAGAAGCTCACTCCTGGCCAGTATCATTTTCTATCCCATAGTCCAGTCCAAGCCCTGTCTGAAGAGTTGGCTTCAGGAGTGGCTCCTGTCTTGGGCTAACAGAAGGTCTGGGGACCATGACCTCTGGAGTCCTTCTAGTCTCAGTCAGACCATTAAGTCTGATCTTTTTATGAGAATTTGAGGTCTGCATCCCACTGCTCTCCTGTTCCCTCAGGGGTTCTCTGTTTTGTTCCCTGTCAGGGCAGTCATCGGTTGTAGCTGGCCACCATCTAGTTCTTCTGGTCTCAGGCTGATGTAGTACCTGGTTTATGTGGACCTTTCTGTCTCTTGGGCTCATAATTACTTTGTGTCCTTGGTGTTCTTCATTCTCCTTTGCTCCAGGTGGGTTGAGACCAATTGATGCATCTTAGATGGCCACTTGCTAGTGTTTAAGACCCCAGGCGCCACTCTCCAAAGTGGAATGCAGAATGTTTTCTTAATAGGCTTTATTATGCCACTTGACCTAGATGTCCCCTGAAACCATGGTCACCAAACCCCCGCCCCTGCTACACTGGGCTTTGAAGTGTTCAGTTTATTCAGGAAACTTCTTTGCTTTTTTTGGATAGTGGTTAAGTGCTATGGCCGCTAGCCAAAAGGTCAGCAGTTCGAATCCACCAGGGGCTCCTTGGAAACTCTACAGGGCAGTTCTACTCTGTCCTATGGGGTCGCTATGAGTCGGAATCGACTCAACAGCAGTGGGTTTTTTTTTTGCTTTGCTTTTGATTTAGTCCAGTTGTGCTGACCTCTCCTGTACTGTGTGTTGTCTTTCCCTTCACCTAAAATAGTTCTTGTCTATTATCTAATCAGTGAATACCCCTTTCCCTCCCTCCCTCCCCCCTCTCATAACCATCAAAGAATATTTTCTTATAGCAGCGGCCTCAGACAATATTTGTCCTTTTGCAACTGACTAATTTCACTCAGCGTAATGCCTTCCAGACGCAAGGAAGGCACAGTCTTAATTGTGCACTCTTGTTTGTTGTTAGTTGCCATAGAGTTGGTCCAGACGCGTAGCGATCCCCTGCACAACAGAACTAAACACCGCCCAGTTCTGTGCCACTCTCACGATCACTGTTATGCTTGAGCCCATTGTTGTGGTCACCGTGTCAATGCATCTAGTTGAGAGTGTTCCTCTTTTTCCCTAACCCTCTACTTTACCAAGCATGCTGTCCTTCGCCAGGGACTGATCCCTCCTGATAACATGTCAAAAGCATGTGAAACACAGTCTCGCCACCCTTGCTTCTAAGGAGTATTCTGGCTGTACTTCTTCCAGGATAGATTTGTTCATTCTTTTGGTGATCCATGGTATATTCAATATTTTTCCCCAGCACCATAATTTAAAGGCATCAATTCTTCTTCAGTCTCCCTTATTCATTGTTCAGCTTTCACGTAAATATGAGGCTATCAAAAACACCATGGCTTGTGTCAGGTCCACTTTAGTCTTTAAGGGGACATCTTTGCTTTTCAACACTTTAAAAGGGGTCTTTTGCAGCAGATTATCCCAGTGCAATGTGTCATTTGATTTCTTGACTGCTGCTTCCATGGGTGTTGATTGTGGATCCAAATAAAATGAAAGCAGATTATCCCAGTGCAATGTGTCATTTGATTTCTTGACTGCTGCTTCCATGGGTGTTGATTGTGGATCCAAATAAAATGAAATCCTTGACAACTTCAATGTTTTCTCTGTTTCTCATGAAGCTGCTTATTGGTCCAGTTGTGAGGATTTTTGTTTTCTTTATGTTGAGGTGTAATCCATACTGAATGCTGTGGTCTTTGACCTTTATCAGTAAGTGCTTCAAGCCCTCTTCCCTTTCAGCAAGCAAGGTTGTGTCATCTGCACATTGCAAGTTGTTAATGAGTCTTCCTCGAGTCCTTCTTCATATAGTCCATATTCTCAGATTATTTGCTCAGTATATAGACTGAATAAGTATGGTGAAAGGACACAACCCTGACTTTGAACCATGCAGTAGCCACTTGTTCTTTTTGAATGGCTGCTTCTTGATCTATGTACAAGTTCCTCATGAGCACAATTAAGTGTTCTGGAATTCCCATTCCTCCCAATATTATCCATAGTTTGTTATCATCCACACAGTAGAATACTTTTGCGTGGTTAATAAAACACAGGTAAATATCTTTCTGACGTTCTCTGCTTTCAGCCAGGATCCATCTGACACCAGCAGCAATATCCCTCTTTCCACATTCTCTTCGGAATCTAGCTTGAATTTCTGGCAGTTCTCTGTCAATGTACTGCTGCAGCTGCTTTTGAATGATTTTCAGCAGATTTTTACTTGCAGGTGATATTAATGATATTCTTCAATAATTTCTGGATTCAGTTGGATCACCTTTCTTGGGAATAGGCATACAAACGGATCTCTTCCAGTTGGTTGGCCAGATAGCTATCTTCCAAATTTCTTGGCATAGACAAGTGAACACTTCCAGTGCTGCATCTGTTTGTTGAAACAGTCAATTGCTCTTCCATCAATATCTGGGGCCTTGTTTTTTGCCAGTGACTTTAGTGGAGCTTGGACCTCTTCCTTCAGTACCATCAGTTCCTGATCATATGCTACCTTCTGAAACGGTTGAACATTGACCAACAATTCTTGGTAAAGTGACTCTGTATATTCCTTTCATCTTCTTTTGATGCTTCCTGTGTCGTTTAATATTTTACAGGTAGAATCCTTCAATATTGCAACTTGAGGCTTGGATTTTTTCTTCAGTTCTTTCAGCTTGAGAAATGCTAAGCGTGTTCTCCCCTTTTGGTTTTATAACTCCAGGTCTTTGCACATGTCATTATAATACTTTACCTTGTCTTCTAGAGTTACCCTTTGAAATCTTCTGTTCAGCTCTTTTACTTCATCATTTCTTCCATTTGCTATACCTACTCAACATTCAAAAGCAAGTTTCAGAGTCTCTTCTGACATCCACTGTGGTCTTTTCTTCCTTTCCTGTCTTTTTAATGGACTCTTGTTTTCTTCAAGTATGATGTCCTTGATGTCATTCCACAACTCGCCTGGTCTTCAGTCATTAGTATTCAAAGCATCAAGTCTATTCTTGAGGTGTTAAATTCAGGTGGGATATACTTAAGGTCTTGCTTTGGCTCTCATGGCCTTGTTCTGATTTTCTTCAGCTTCAGCTTGAACTTGCATATGAGCAATTGATGATCTGTTCCACAGTTGGTCCCTGACCTTGTTCTGACTGATATTGAGCTTTTCCATTGTCTTTTTCCACAGATATAGTCAATTTTATTTCTGTGTATTCCATCTGGCAAGGTCCATGTGTATCACCATTCATGTTGTTGAAAAAAGGTATTTGCAATGAAGATGTTGTTGGTCTTCCAAAATTCGATCATTCAACCTCCAGCATTGTTTCTATCACCAAGGCCATATTTTCCAACTACTGATCTTTCTGCTTTGTTTCTAACCTTCGAATTCCAATCACCAATAATTATGAATGCACCCTGATTGCATGCTCAATCAATTTCAGACTGCAGAAACTGATAAAAATCTTCAATTTCTTTATCTTTGGCCTTACTGTTTGGTGCATAAATTTGAATAATCCTCTTATTAACTGGCTTTCTTTGTAGGTGTGTAGATATTATCCTATCACTGACAGTGTTGTACTTCAGGATAGATCTTGATATGTTCTTTTTGACTATGAATGCAATGCCATTCCTTTTCAATTTGTCATGATTGTCCCTGATTCAAAATGGTCGATACCAATCCATTTCAGCTCACTAATGCATAGGATTGATATTTATGTGTTCCATTTCATTTGTGATGATTTCCAATTTTTCTAGATTCATACTTCATACATTCCATGTTTTGATAATTAATGGATGTTTCCAGATGTTTCTTCTCATTTCAAGTCATGTAACATCAACAAATAAAGGTTCAGAAGGCTTGACTCCATTCACATCATTAAGGTCAACTCTACTTTGAGGAGGCAGCTCTTCCCCAGTTGTCTTTTGAGTGCCTTCCAACCTGAGCAGCTCGTCTTCTGGCACTATATCATTGTTCCCTTGCTGTTGATAAGGTTTTCACTGGCTTATTCTTTTCAGAAATAGACTGCCAGGTCCTTCTTCCTAGTATGTCTTAGTTTGGAAGCTCAACCGAAACCTGTCTGCCATGAGTGACCCTACTGGTATTTGAATACCAGTGGTACAGCTTCCAGCATCACAGCAACAAACCAGTTCCCACGGTAAGACAAATTGACAGATGTGTGGGGGAATCGTGAACTAGAGATTAGTAAGCAAACCCAATTAAGCCTGAGACTACCTTGCTTACTGGCTAATCCACTCATGCCTATAGGGTCTTTATGATTTGGAGTCAACTTGATGGCAAATGGTTTCTTTGGTTTTATGTGTTTAGAATCTTGAACCTGAGAGCAGGTACACTCAGTAACACTCACGTGATCTAAGGTTCCCTTTTCAAGTTTGATCAAAGAGGAAAACCCATTGAGCTGTGCATGAAGACATCACAACCTGCTTCGGCAAGTCAGAGAAACTCGGCATTCTTTTGACTGACACTGTAGGTGTTTATATAAACTGATTCTATCGTGTTTTGTTTCGTTTTTTAATTTGATCACAATTTTAACTCAGCATTTCCTTACAGTTGATTTAGAAGTTATTCAGCTAGAAAAGATTAATAGTTCAATTTTTCTCTTCACTTCACCTGGGTAAGAGAAAACTTTTCATTTCCCACTCAGTTTCTGGGTCATGTGAGAAGGCATAAGAAATGAGAAATCTGAATCTGAAAGGCCATCTGCATGTAGTCTACATTCACAAGTGCTTCAGAAAAATACTTTTCAAAGTAAGAAGTTACACTTCGATTTTTCTTTCTTAAAATCACTGAGACAGTAACCCAGAAAAGATTAATTTCCAGCTCTTCTTAAAAAAACACACACACACACAGTTCTAATGCAATACAATAAATAATCTTGTGATACATGTTAAAAAAAAAAAATAGTGTACCTCCAAGGCCTGAATGTTCTTTACAATTATGCTGATTTACCGCATTTCTTCATGACTGCCTCCTTCTCACTACTCATAAATCACTGCTTATGTATCAAAAATATCCTTACTTGTTAGTGAATTTAGTCTCAATATCCATAATCTTCCTTAAACACACAAAAGTATTTCTATAATGCAAATCTGAGTATTCTCTGCAAGAAAATATTCAATGGTTTTCCCATACATATAGAGTCCTATTAAGTCCTAACAGGGTATTTCAAGCTATAATCTGAACCCAGCCTATCTCTCTGGTTTTATAATCACCTCCCCATGGTCTATGTGCCCTGGAGAACTGGACAATAATTTAATTCCCAAACATTTCCAGGCCCATTACAAGTCTATGGTTTGGCTCAAATTCTTCCTTCTGATTTATGATGACCATCTCCACCATCACTACTCTTCCCACCATCATTGCCTTTCAAAATCTGTCACTGCCTTAAGACCCAGTTTAATTATCACCTCTTTTTGAAACCTCCCTCAGGCTGTCCCTCTAGAACTAAAATTTCCTGCATTCCTTTGGCCTGCTGTAGCAGTTGGTTGATAACGAGTTGCTGTCTAATTGATTCTGACTCAGGGCTACAGCATGTGTGTCGGAGTAGGACTGTACTCCATCGAATTTTCCATGGTTGGCTTTTGGGGATTAAATCACCAGGCTTTTTTTCTGAGGCCCCTCTAGGTGGACTAGAACCTCCAACCTTTTTGTTAGCAGTCTAACACAATAAACGTCTGTACCTCCAAGGGACTCCAGTTGGTTGGTATACCTCTGACATGATTTATCATTCTGCGTAGTTTTGCAATCATTTGTATATACATTAGGTTGTCATCCCTATAACCCCTCACCTCACAGGCTAAGTTGCACTCATTTGGCCCCCAATAATCTTGTCTTAGATTTGATTGACAATAATTAAGAACAAAAGCTCTTGGGCTATATTAACCCTCTAAGAGTCTTTGGTTCTATTTTAGAAAGCATTTCTTCATAAATTTTATTAGAAATTTCTCAGTGTCTATTTTAAGCATGTAAAGAGGCATGCTTGGTAGCTAAATGTCTAAGAAAGATAATATTTATCTTACTCAAATGATTAAACAAGCATTAAATATATCTGCAGTGACAAAGACAGTCTAGTATCAAGGCCAACTGTAAGACAAGGGAGCCTAATACAACTATAGAAACCCAGAGTAACTACAGAGATTCATAAAGAACCAGAGTCCGGGGGTGGTGAAAATGGTTAACTCAAAGGTTGGACGTAAGTGTGTACCCAGAGGTGCCTTAGAAGATAGGCCTGGCAATCTACTTCCCAAAAATCAGCTATCGAAAACTCTAGGGAGCACAGTTCTACTCTGACACACTGGGTCAGAATCATCTCCACGCCAACTGGTTTAATAAAGAACTATTCCTTGCAAGTTCAAAAAATGATGTTACAAAATTTACACCCAATTACGATTGAAGGGAGAATTTTTTTCTCTTTTTTTGCAAAAACCCAAGAGTGCCACCAGCTTCTGGAACCTGGCTTTTACCATTCACTCCGCCTTGATTTCCTGAGGAAACACTGCCAATCTGAACTGCTCTAATGCTATCCGCCCCTATCAGAAGGTGGAAAGACTTGCAAAGATTTGAGTAAATGTTCCTAATATTATCAATATTTGTGGTGTAATTATATTGAGACATGCCGAGACATGCCATCTGTTAGAATCTTTACAGCTTGGATTCCATTAGTGATTATATAGCAGCTTCCATTCAGAAACTGAACCCTCCCTTTCAAATCATTTACCCCCAAAGAGGAAGTCTGGAATAATTCCCACTGTCATTAAGACACCCTGGCCTACACTTAAGCCTTGAAACATCTTATTTCCCAATAAAGCTTGCCCTGCTGCTGACTCCTCCTCCTATAACCCTTTTGGAAACAGTGTTTATATTTCCCACCCTTGAAGCCTAGGAGCCATCTCAGAAATATTCAAGAGATAAGAGCACCTATAAAAGCTCTTAAGAGATGCTTAAATTTAGGGCAAACAATAGACTATTTACTTACCTTATCTGAGGATGGGTGTTCCCCTCAGTTCATTAGGGAAAGCTGGGGCAAAGGAAATTTACACAAGGGGCTCTGGACCTCTCAAATCTCCTAGGAAGTGGTCAGACATTCAGGGCACCAGCTCCTCTGACCTTGGCCATTTTGGCCAGGCTCCAAATGCAATGTATTGTTTCAGGTCAAACCCTGACCCTTCTTGCTTAAACTATAATTTTTTTTTTTAATAATGGAATGAAGATACACACAGGTAGTTCAGGTATATCTAAGATTATTACATCATTCATAATTATAAATAAACAACCAAAGTAAGAACAAGATAAGCAGGGGCTATTATTCGAAGCTTGCAACAGAGTTTTGTTTTGTTTTTTTGCAACGGAGTCAGCCAGTATAACCTGGGTCTGTCAGAGACTCGAGTGTAGGCCAAACAGTGGGAAAGCTTTATATAGGAAAAATGGGAAGATGTCAGGTATGCTCTAATTGGAAGTTTTTGGCATGGAGAAGCTGGAAACAGACTAATAGAAGCAGGGCATCCTATGTGATTGGTTTAGGAAGTACATTTGGCTTTCTCTGATCCTGGGTTGCAAGCTGGACAAAATTTAGGGAAGCTGGCAGTTGTTGACCAAGGCCTGACCACTTGGGCCAATTGTTACAGACATTGTGGTTTGACTTCCTGGGCCAGTTGCTGCTGAAGTTGTGGGTCACAGTTCTATTTTTACATACGGTCTGACCATTGTCCATTTGTATATTCAGTCTTCCAAAAAGTTTTTTGTTGGTGGTGTTAGTGTTTGTTTTTTAATCAATACAAAATAAGATACTATCCAGGAACTCATAGAAAACTTAAGAGTGAGTAGAAGCTAACAACAAACATAGCTCTGGATATTAACTCTAGAACCACTTTCTAGACTTTATTTATTTTGTTAATGCAAACCTCAAATTCTCATAAAAAGACCAGACTTAATGGTCTGAATGAGACTAGAGGGACCCCGGAGGTCATGGTCCCTGGACCCTCTGTTAGCCCAAGACTGGAACCATTCCTGAAAAAAGAAAGTATTTACTATGTTAGAGCTAAGAACTTTACATGGATTATTTCATTTACAACTCACAATAACCATACAACATATTAGCATTTTACAGACATCTAGTTCCTCTTATTTACAAACTATATAGTTTTAAGGATCAAAATGTATAGTGTAAGCAGAATACAAGACAGTGGCATCTTTAGTGAGCAAAAGTTCTTATGGATGGCTGACTAATTGAGAAACAAAAAGAGGCTTCCTGTTTAGTGTGAATTTAGTACAATAGAGCACTCTGAAGCAGTTAAAAAGGGAAAAATAGCAGATTCATTAATTGGAGGCAAGTCTAACATATAAAGACATTTAGAATTGCCTATTTGGTGATACAAAAGAGATGAGTTACACAAATTAACTCGTTGCTGTTGAGTCGATTCTGACTCATGGGGACCTAGGACAGAGTAGATCTGCCCCATAGGGTTTGCAACAAGCAGCTGGTGGATTTGAACCACTGACCTTTTGGTTAGCAGCTGTAGCTCTTAACCACTGTGCCATCGGGGCTCCTATACAAAGTAGTAGGTCTTGTATTTATTTATTTATATTTACATCTATTTATTTATATTTATATTTACAATCTATTACCGAATACTTGCATCTATAATCCGTTGTATTAGGTAAAAATCAAGACACTGTAACAAACAAACCCCAAAATGTAGTTGTTTAAGGAAGATTGTATTTAATTTTTCTCTCAGGGAGGAGTCTGCTTTGTTTATGCTGATGGAATAGCTCTGCTACATGATATTATCCACGGACTCAGTTTCCTTCTGTTTTGTTGTTCTGCCATTCCAAAGGTGTTCTTGTCGGCATGGTAAACGTTGGATCATTTTATAACTGTAGGAAGTAGGTAGAAAACTAGTCCAAGGCAAGTCTTTATTTTTAAGTGATGTGGAAGCTACGGGCAACACTTGAGTTCACATTCCATTGTTAAGAACTTGATCTTGTAGCTACTACTTAGTTTCATGAAAGGTTGGAAATGGTAGACTCTATCTGGGAGAACATACATTTAGTAGAAGCCAACTCTTCAGACAGGGATTGGACTGGACTATAAGACAGAAAATGACACCTGTCAGGGGTGAGCTTTTTGGCTTAAGTAGACACATGAGACTATATGGGCAGCTCCTGTCTGGAGGTGAGATGAGAAGGCAGAGAGGGACTGGAGCTGGTGGAATGGACATGGGAAACACAGGGTGGAGAGGAGGAGTGTGCTGTCTCATTAGGGGGAGAGCAGCTCGGAGTACATAGCAAGGTGTGTATAAGTTTTTGTATGAGAGACTGACTTGATTTGTAACTTTCACTTAAAGCACCATAACATAGCTTCTCTTGGTATTTGTACCCTGCATTCCTTTTCCAAGGACCCCTGGTGGTACAGTGGTTAAACACTTGGCTGCTAACCTAATGGTCAGAAGTTCAAAGTCATCAGCTGCTCTGTGGGAGAAAGATGTGGAAGTCTGCTTCTGTAAAGATTACAGCCTTGGAAACCCTGTGGGGCAGTTCTACTCTGTCCTATGTCTGTCACTAGGAGTCGGAATTCGACTTGATGGTAATGGATTTGTTTTGTTTTAATTCTTTCTATACACATATAGAATAATAATCAAACTTCAAATATTCCAATTTATTTATTCCTTTCACGTAGTATGCCCACTAAACGCTTTGTGAGAGGAATTAACATGCTTGGTACAATGCAGAGAACAGAGGCAGCCGAGCAGAAGGGTTAAAAGCCCTGGGATCAAGGAGACTTGGATTTAAGAGCTAGTTTCAGCGTTTACTATCTATCTGTGTGACCTCGAACAAGTTACTTAACTCTTTTAAGCTTTAGCTTCATCATCTGTAAAAGGAGGTAACAATAGTAACTTCCTCATAGGATTTTTATATACGAAATAAATAAAGTTGTTAGCTGCTGCACAGTCAGCTGTGGCTCAAGGTAACCTACGTACAACAGACCAAAATGTTACCTGGTATCACCCTTATGATCGCCAGCAAATTCGAGTCTATCGTTATGGCTATTGTGCCAATCCATCTCACTGAGGTCTCCCCCATCCTGGCTGGCCACCTACTTCATCAAACATGATGTCCTCTTCCAGTGATTGATCCCTCCTGATGAGATGTCCAAAACAATCCAGCCAGACCCTGTTCTGTGTTATTCATAAGGTTTTCATTGGCTGATTTGCAGAAGTAGAATGCCAGGCCTTTCTTCCTAATCTTAGTCTAGAAGCTCCATTGAAACCTGCCCAACCATGGGTGGCCCTGCTAGTATTTGAAATACCAGTGGCATAGCTTCCAGCATCATAGCAACACACAAGTCACCACAGTATAACAAAGTGACGTATGGGTGTTGGAGAGTTACTATACGACCCAGTAATTCTACTCTGAGATGTATTTCAAAGAGAAATGAAAACATGCGTCCACTGAAAAATGTGTATACAAATGTTGATAGCATTATTCATAATAGCCAAAAAAAGTGGAAACAATTCACATTTCCATCATCTGATGAATAGATAAATAAAATGCAGTATATCCATATAAGGAGCCATCGTTGAGCAATGATTAGGAGCTTGGCTGCTAATCAAAAGGTCAGCAGTTCGAATCCACTAACTGTTCCTTGGAAACTATATGGGGCAGTTCTGCTCTGTTCTATAGGGTTGCTGTGAGTTGGAATCAACTTGACGGCAATGGGTTTGTCTGTTTGTTTTATAGCCATGTAATGGAATGTTTCTCATTCACAATAAGAAATAAGATATGTATGTGTTATAGCATGGATGAACTCTGTAAACACTATACTACGTGAAATAAGCTGGTCACAGAGGACCACGCATTGTTTGATACCATTTATATGACGTATCCAGAATAGGCAAATCTACAGAAACAGAAAGTTAGGTTAGTTCTTGGCCAACTTTGGAGGAGATGAAGGAATTAGAGGGCGATGGTAAGGGGTGTGGGACTTTATTTTGGGGTAATGAAAATGTTTTGAAATTGACTGTGGTGGTGACTGCACAAATGTGAATATACTGAAAGCCACAGGCGAATTGTATGGTATATAAATCACATCTCAATAAAGACATTTAAAAAAAGGAAAAAAGATTTGAAAGAACTTTTTGGATATGGGAGTGAAGGTTCACCCTCTAAAGCTCTGGAGTATATTTAGACAGCCAAACAAACAAGATATATTTTTCAGCCAAAGAAAAAATCAAAAGCTTGCCTGAATTTATTCAAAGAGTTTGGCAGGGAATGTGTGGGAACTGGGTTCTGGGCTGATGTTCAGCCTGTAATGTCAGAGAGGCAAGTTGTTTGTGAGACTTGTTACTGGCTGAAATAAACAGTACTGTCTCTGGGCCATGTGCTAGAAGTGTAAAATCTTCTCGAGTCTGCTGTGCTGTGAACTCTGCAGCCCTGTATATCTGATCACCAACTCAACAGTGACCTTATGTCCATGACACTCCGACCGGTAAGTATAGTGAAGGCTTTAAAAAAAAAAAAGGCTTCAGATGGATGAATTAGAAACATCACATTACCTCCATGTTCTATTTGTTTAAAAGGCTTATAATTTTCAGGTGATGCCCAGCTTCTAATTAAAACTTTTGAGTGCATTGAGCTAGGACATTTCTTCAACTCCTCATTGATTTGCTTCCCCAAAATGGAAATGTCTTATCTCATTTCTAGTCCTTATGTGGAAGGGTCAAAATGAACTTGAGGGAGCTCATTTTAACTTCAGTGGCACTTTTTCATTTTATTTTATTTTTTTTGCGGTGGGCCCTTGTTACTTGTTTAACTTTGACTGAGGAAAGCTGTAGCACTTCTAAGGAACCCCGGTGGTACAGTGGTTAAATACTCAGCTGCCAACTGAAAGGTTAGTGGTTCAAACCATCCAGTGGCTCTATGGAAAAAGACCTTGCAAAAAAATTCTGCTCCTGTAAAAATCACAGCCTAGAAATGCCTATGGGGCAGTTCTACTCGTCACAGGGGTCTCTATGAGTCAAAATTGACTTGAGGGCACACAATAACAAGAAAACACTTGGGCTGTGATCATCCTTGTATAAAACCAAACCCAAACCAAACCCGTTGCTGTGGAATTGATTCCGACTCATGGTTACTATACTTTAGTAGTAGTTTTGTATTATCAGCTTTAATATACGGTACTTTAAATTATGCTATTTTTTGTGTAGCTAAATGTACTTCTGCATGTGGAAGCTGGACAATGAAAAAGGAAGACAGAAAAGGAATTGTTTATTCAAACTGTAGTGTTGGTGAAGAATATTGAATACACCATGGACTGCCAGAAGGGTGAACAAATCAGTCTTAGAAGAAAGACAAACACAGTGCTCCTTAGAAATGAGAATGACAAGGCTTCAGCCTACTTAATTCAGACATGTCATCAGGAAAGACCAATCACTAGAAAAGGACATCCACTGGTAAAGTGGAGGGTCAGTGAAAATGAGGAAAACTCTCAACAAAATGGATTGACAAATTAGCCACAACAACGGACTTGAACACACCAATAATCATGAAGATGGCACAGGGCCGGGCAGCTCTTCATTTTGTCATACATAAGGTCGCAATGAGCCTGAGTCTACTGGACAGCAACAATAGCAACAACAAATTTATGGATAAGCTTTCCTTTAATTGGCATGTTATCAGTTTATAGATGGATATGCATTTTACTTCTGTACATTTTTACTGCAAAAAAAAAATCTATATAGTATCTGCTAGAAATTTCCCCCATCTTTTTTAATAAAGGGTACTTTGGTGTATGTAGCAAGAGAGTACTTGGATAACCAAGCAAAATTTATGAACTCTTTCTTCTAATGCCAAGTTACTTCAAAAATATTACTTTCTAGACAGTAGTCAATCTTTTTGACAGTACCAACAATTCACTCTCCCAGCCTTTCCTCCATTATGGTTCCCTGGACCTTCGACTCCACTCTTTCCATCTGAAAATGATCTCTGTTTGTCTGTCTACTAGGGAAAGATTTCCCAATATTTTAGATTTAAATTTCTCTCTCTTTTCCTTTCTCTTCCTCCATATTTCTCCTTCTTCTTACCTCTCCCATTAGTTCTTTCAAAACATTGTTTTATTAAAAATAAAATTATGATTTTTTATTCATGCTGTCAATGTTTCATTACTATAGCTAAAAAGAAAGGTTATTTATGATTCTTTACTATCTTTTTGGGTAATTCACAACACTTGCTTAATTTTTGATTCATTTGTTGATCTTTTAAAAATGTTTTTTTGTTCCCCTTAATTTTTTTTCCCCATAATTCAAGGAGCCCGGGTGGCACAGCTGCTAACTGAAAGGTCAGCGGTTTGAACCCACCAACCACTCCAAGGGAGAAAGATGTGGCAGTATGCATCCATAAAGATTATGGCCTTGGAAACCCTATAGGGCAGTTCTACTCAATCCTAAAAAACCAAGAACCAAACCCAGTGCCATCAACTCAATTCTGACTCATAGCGACCCTATAGCGACTGTCCTATAGGGTGGTTATTAGTTGGAATCAACTCAAAGGCAATGGGTGGGGCCATGTAATCCAAGGGTTCTATGCTGGGAACCAGCATGTCTAAGGACTCCCTTTCCAACTAGCAGCACACGGGAACTTAAAGAAGCAGAATTCTCAGAAAACTTGGAAATAGCGTGTTTTATCATACAGCGAAAACTGTGAGAGCTGGAACTCCACCAGACTGCCTTGCTTTTCTAGGTCTTTGTTTCTGCCTTTGACTGGGTGCAGTTTTACTAGTTTTGTATTGCTAGTCTTAGTGGAAAATATTTGAGTTTTCCTTCTCTGACAGGTTTCTGCCTCACACAGATTCTGGCTTTCACAGGTTTTACTGAATAAATATAAATCTTGGCTCTTTTTAAAAGTAGACTCCTCTGCACTGCCTTCATGATAATAGAGCATCTGCTAATTATACCAGAGGGCAAGACCACAGAGGCCAATTTATATTCTGTTTGTGGTGTCTTTGATTTACTTCTGAGAACCAAAGCAAGATAAAAGGTTACAGACGATTTAATTATTGACAGTCATTCTCTTGGCTTTCTCCCAGTGGGTGTCAGGGTCTATGGCTCTGCCTGCCCCTCAGCAATGGCCTAGCAACCCAGGGGAAGACTTCCAGGACCCTCTTTGCCCAGGCTAGGGAGTTGGGTCTCCCTCTTAGCCACCGGCTGACACTGTGCTCAAAATAATTAGAAATAAAAGAAATAAGCTGGTTAATTCCCTCCTCTCTGTGCTCTAGTCACCTCTCTGGAGGTTTTCAAAATAACTGTTTCTCTTCTCTATAGGACATTCTTAGAGAGTTTTTTTTTTTTTTGCATATACAAAGTTCTGTCTCCTATTACATTATGTGTGTGTGTGTCTGTGTGTGTGAACATAACTTATTCACAGACCTGTTAAAACTCAATTGTCCAGGGACAGTGGGATACAGTGGGCTGTATCCCGGGGCAGGAGTCAGGAGACCTGGACTCTGATTCCAAACTGGGCCCTTAATGGCTAAGTGGCTTTGAGCAACCTGTTTTGCTCACTTCCTGTATTTGAAAATTGCGGTTAAAAATGGATATTTCACAGGAATGGTGCAATTAATATGAAAGTATTTAGAATGATCTAAGCAGTTTAAATACAGTCATGCCTCACATCACCTCCGTTTAGGCAACGTCTGACCACATGTACCTTTGTGGATCCAATTTTTTTTTTTTTTTAATGGACAGCAGCTCTTTTTGTTTATTACTTCCCTCTATTTTTTTTTTTTTTTTTTAAAGGATGGTGGAAGACTGGGCAGTGTTTCATTCTGTTGTGCCTAGGGTCACTATGAGTCGGAACTGACTGAAGGTACCTAAGAACAGCAACAGTGGTTTTAAAGACCACAAACACCCCGAGTGAAATAGCAGCAGGACTCCAGGGTGCATCCCAGTCCCGGTAGCACCTCCATCTTCTCCTCCTCCTCCTTCCTTTCCTCCTGGCTGTATTCACCTGCTCACGAGCCCTGCAGCCTGCGGTGGCTGCCCCACTCCTGCCGCTGGTATGGGGGCACCTGCTGGCCAGGGCGCTCATGGGCTCTGGTCAGCAGTGGCGGCAGCTGCACAGGATCAGGAAGCAGCCTCATCAACAGGGCGAGAGCAACCAGGGCAGCCAATGCCATCTGCGCTCCCGGCACCCGCACACAGCTCCCCGCCTGGCTCCGGGGCCACCTCTCTGTGCCACCTGTGCGCCTACCCCTCACTGCGCCTGCTTGGAGGTGTACAAAGTCCCGAACCTCTGCCAGGGCAGCCCTCGCCTGGCCAGCAGCCGAACACCCGGCAAGACTGGCCATCTGTAACAAGTGGATATAGCTTTCAGGCTTTGTCCGGAGGGTTCCCATAAAATTTTAATGTAATAGGCTTTAAGGGGGTTGGTTCCTAACTGTGAATTTACGGGGTGTAGCCGTATACGATAGAGTGTTCGCAGAACGTCCAAACCGCGTAATGTCCTATTTCACAGAACATAGTATGGACATTAAGTGACGCATGACTGTATATTAAAAACTTTTGATATTCACAACAACTCTGAAGTAACTACTATTATCCTTATTTTACAGATGAGGAAGCTAAGTAACTTGACTAACTCCACACAAGCAGTGGCCTGGCCACAGAGCCTATAGCTCCTGCCATGATGCTGTACCTCCTCGCATACAACCTCTTGGACATAGCAGGTCTTTAAAAGGTAGAAGGTGGTAATTAAACATGATAAATAATATATATAGCAATAAGAAACCAAAACCAAACCCACTGCCATGGAGTTGATCTTGACTCATAGTAACCCTATAAGGCTGAGTAGAACTGCCCCATAGGGTTTTCAAGGAGCTGCTGGTGGGTTGGAATTGCCAACCTTTTTTGTTTACAGTTGTAGTTCTTAACCACTGTGCCACCAGGGTTTCCAAATATACTGCAATAAATTTATTAATAAGATTCTAGTACTGTGCTTTGATACACTTAGCATCCTTGGCTATTAAATAAGCCCATTGACCTAATTAACAGAGTTGAAACCTTAAAAGTAATTTCATATTGATTTTCAAAAGTCTTTATGAATGGCAGGCATCTGTAAACTCTTCATGGATTTTGGTTGTAGCTGCCTTCCAAATAGTTATTCATTTAAGACAAACAAAAATTTCATGGAAGTAGTCTTGAATGCTGATAATGTTTAAAAATTTGTATTCATTGAGAAGTTATTTCACCTTTTATCTAAAAGTTATCTCATATCTAATTTAAAAATACTCACTTCTGAGTCACCAAATCTAGGCAGGAGAACATTTAGATTTTCATTTAGACCCAAATTATGCAATACAATCCACCATTCCCCTTCCCCAAAAAGTCTATTAGACATTTTTCTTCCCATATTTGTGGTTGTGGTTGGTACATGTAATACTTAGAGAATAGATCTGTTGCCTTCCAGCCCAATCTCTTCTATTGTAGCCCTTAGACTAGGCAGTCCCATCTCTATACAATTGTCGCTGGTGGTGGTGACCAGTGCAGCCTGTTGCTTGACCTGTTCAGCTTTAACCTTCACAAGGATGTGGTACAGATGTCCCTAGTCAGAAATTTTCTTTTCTGTCTTGTTTCAAAGAATGACTCTGAAACATTCAAATTGTTAACATAGGGCTTTGCATTTTTGTATCATGTAAGAGACAAGGTAATAGACTCTGTTTTAGGCTAGATTGGGTTTAAGCCTATGAGCACCTAACAGCATTAGATGAGGAATGGTGTGAGGGATTCATCCACCCATAATCTCCAACTGCCCCCAACCCACATTCTTTGATATGAATAATTGATGCTTTTCTCTATTGTATGAAAAGTGTGAGACAAAAATAGCTTTTAACCTTTTCAAAAATTGTGGCACAGCCACTGTGTTTAGGAGATCCAAAACATCAGGTTGGTTTTTTTCTGTGCTTTTTTTTTTTGTTGTTGTTGCTGTTTTTCTGGTTCTTTTATCCCCTGGTCCTACAATTCTCTCCCTGATTAACATTACATGTTGAGGGCTGTGAAAATTTTTGGACTCTTCCCATTGCCTTTTTTTCTTCTTTTTTATGAGCATCTCCATATTGGGCTCCTTGAATGAGAGGAATGTGTCCTAATTTAGCTTAATCTCAGTTGTGGTAAATTTTGTCTCTCCTATTTTATCCTCACGAATAACTTTTTCTCAAGGTTTCTGTTAGTAAAAATTCTCACCAGTAATGACCGCTGATTAACAATTTGAATTCTTGCTTAAAGAAAAGATGGTTTACAGGCTATGTGCAGTGTCAACTGTCAACTTCAGAGAAGCGTGAGATGTTAAAATCAAAAACAAAAAAACAAACCCATTGCCATCAAGTTGATTCTGACTCATAGCCACCCTATTGGACAGAGTAGAACTGCTCCATAGGGTTTCTACGGAGCGGCTGGTGGATTTGAACTGCTCACCTTTTGGTTAGCAGCCAAGCTCTTAACCACTGTGCCTCCAGTGCTCCCCATTTTAAAATAGTACAAATGAATTTTCTCTGGGTGGAAGATGTTTGCTTCTGCCCAATGCTGTGAGATTTTACCTTTCAGCTGTCTTCTAAGTGCAAGCCAAATCTTGCTCCTTAGATTTCCACTACAAACATGTCCTCAAACAAGTTGCTCTCGTGATATTAGGAGCTCAGGTTGCATTTATTGTTGTATTCCTTACAAAAAGGAAAGTAAACTTTCCAATATTGTGAAATCCTGATAATTCTGGGACTAATTTCTGACAATAATGAAAATGTTTTCTCGTCCTAAGAAAAGAACACTCTGCGTATTATGCAGGGGTGGGGCATGGGAAATGGGTCCTAAGTTATCTGTGGTTCCCGGACATCTATAATTCCTTTTCTGACAAGTTCATTTGTAATGTACAATAGACATTGATAAGCTATCGGTCATGTGAACATTTGAAGGAAGACAGAAAAAATGAGAACCAGTTGAATGAAAGATCATTTATCATTTATATCATGGATTCAAAGCATATTGGACACTATTTTGGTCCTGCTCCCTAAATAGTATACTAGGAACATCCCTTTTTTGCTAGAAAATGAGGTATTTAAGCCCAGGTTTCCAGTAAGTAAAATAAAATAGAATTTCATCAAACTCGGCAAACAGAAATTTGGATTGAACAGGGCATATACAACAAACTATGTATTTCAAAGAGTAAACTCAGTTCTCCTAATTTTTATTATGTAGAGGAATTGCATAGAACTCTATTGCATTGCCTGCCCAAGGGCCACTCAACCACCGTACCTAACTAAGAGCAACATGGACATCACAACTAGCAGTTATGACATCTGGAATACAAATGAGTTTTGTTAAGTATATCTGCCTCTCCCGTCTTATCAAAATATAAACAGTTCTCAGTCCATTGTTATAAATCCACACCCATCTCCCACAGAAATTATAACTAAAATAAGATAGAAGAAATTAGGAATCTAAACCACTCTCAAAAATAAGATGCACACCTTCTTGATCAGAAATGAAAAAGAAACACAAAGCAGTGGTTGGGGCTTGCTGACACAAAATTGGGAGCAGCTAGGGCATGTTGACATCTTGGGTTCCAGTGGGTAATAAGGACTGAGAGTACCACAAAGGAGATGAGACCAAGCTAGAATTCAAGTCTGAAACTAAGAGCTGGGGTAGGGCTCTCCCTACCACAAATGGAAACAAAGAAAACAGATGCTCACCATTTACATGAACTGATGGTTAGAAAAAAAAAAAAAAAGATGGTTAGAGCTTTCAGAAAATGATGTCCCTAGGGGGACAAGAGGAAGTAGATAGGCCTAACAACCAGGCAGCGATTATACCCCGTGCTTGGCATGTGGATTCGCAATACTATATCATTGTGGAACGGAGGTCCCAAGCCACCACTACAAAACATCACAGATTTCCAGCCAAGATTAACCTGAATGCCAAAACTCCAAACTTAATGAAGAAAACTAATTTAGGAATTACAGCCAATTAAAAAATAACCATGGGGTAAAATCACTGTAAATAAAGAGAAAATAATAGAACAATATGAAAATTACTGAAGTACATATGTTAAGGATCCTCAAAGAGATATAAGAAGGCACAAGTTCACTGGAAAAAAGAGCAAAATATAAAATAAAAACAAAGGGAACAGAAAAAAAAGGAAAATAATAAAGTAAAAGTACTGTAAATAAATAAGTTATTGAAATTAAAATCAAAACTAGAAAAATCTCTAGACTAAACCTAGAAATAGAGGTAATTAGTGAATGAGGAGAAAGTATTAAGACATTCTGCCATAACATTGCACAGGGAGATAAAGAGATTAAAAATATAAAAGAGCAGTTAACAGAGGTGGAAAATAGCTTAAGAGCCTCCAACATGTGCTAGTTGGAACTCCACAAAAAAAGAATAGAAAGAATAATTAGAGAGTAGCTAACAATGTTTGAGATTTGAAGAAAGATGTGAGTACTTACACAATGAACAGAGTGCAAAACAGGATAACAATAATAAATCCAGGTTTAAATAGACCCTGATGAAAGTGCAAGTTATTAAGGATAAAGAGAAAAATTTCATAAAGTATGAGAGAAAAAAGACAATTACATTCAAAGGCACACCAAACAGATGGAGGTGAGGCTGAGGAACAGAAGGGAGGTTCAATGAGTACCTTGTCTTGTTCAAGAAAAAGGAAGAGATATAGACTAACTTCTGTGTAAAAAAAAGAGTTATAGCTAAGTATGTGTGTGGAAATACAATCTATGACTTCCAAACTAGCAGAGGGAAGGAAGAAAAAGCATTACCAACCCAATGGAAGCAAAAAAGAAGAGGGGAAATGTTACATAAGCAATACCTACACTGAATTTTTTTTAAAAAGAGGAGAAAGATAAAATTAAAAAAAAATATATATAGAGAGAGACATAATTACATATATTTGTATATATAATTATATAGATATAATTTCAAATATGTGAGCAAAGATAACAAAAATTAGTAGCTTAAACTGTCTGATTATAAAATAGAGATCGTTGGATAAGACTGTACTAAATGAATTAAAAAAATTTTTTTGAATACATTTCTAAAAATAAATGACTCAAAAAGATGAAAAAAAAAAAGAAGGATAATAATATACTTGACAGAGACCAAAAAAAATTGAATTATCAATAATATCAGAAACAGATTTCTTTCTAACAATGTAATATCAATTTCCTACATACAAATATTGATGTTGGTTTAATGTTCTTTCTTTTAATCAGCAATTCACAAGTATGGCTTTGAGATTAGTTGTAACATTTCATAGGCAGTAAGGTTAAACTTTTGATGTCCAGAGGTTCAATGAGAAGTCTGAAAATAAAGAAGCAAGGACATTTATGATGTCAGCAATATAAGAAAGATGGTACAACAGTCACATCTTTAAATTTGAAACAAAATGTCCTTTAATTCAGCATAGGTTAGAATTATTTTTTTTCTAACTTCAGACTTTGATTTTACTAAATCAAACTATATATGATTCCAATGTGTTTTAGAGTTATTTCATTAAAGGTCCTAGTTCTCCATCTATCTCTGTGTTCTTGTGTTCTTGCCCTTTGACAAGGTATGTTGCAGTCATATTCTCACCCTTTGACTTTGGATTCAGTCGTGTGACTTGCAGTGAATTCAATGTGAGTAGATATATGTGACCAAAGACTTGAAATTTACCCTTGCCAGAAGAACCTACCTGACCGAGCAAACTCGAACCATCACAATCAAGCACAGCCTAGATTAGCCCACCTCCAGCTGACCCTCAGACACAAGAGCAAGTCCAATGAGTCAACAGAGCCACTCACTGAGTCCATAGAAATAACCAGGCAACCCACACATCTCTGAGAATAAATTATGATTGTTTCGTCACTGAGTTTTGGGATAGCTTGTTATGCAGCATTTTGGTGGCAATAGCTAATTGACACATGCTGCACTGTTTCCACCAACCTTTCATTCTGCCAAAACCTTTCACCAACAACAGCTAATTAGAGGCTTTCAGTCTTTGGCTTCAATCATGATTTAATTAGTCAAATAGAGTACAAAATCAAGAACTGAGGTAAGGAATATAGAGTTTATAATATCTACAGTAAAAAAATAGGGCATAACATTTTCTGTTTCTGTAGCATTCAACTCAAGAAACCAGAAAAGGAAAAAAAGAATAAACCCAAAGGAAGTAGAAGGAAGAAAATAATAGAGTAGAAATGAAAGAAATAAGAAGCAAAAAAAAAAAAAAACAGCAATTCAGATAACTGAAAGTTGGTCATTTAAATAAATTAATAAAATAAAAACATGTAGCATCACTAATAAAGGAAAAAAAGAAAAAATTCATTAAAACATATAGCAAAGGAAAGAAAAATAAAAACACAGGAACAATAAAGAAAAAATAAACTATTGAAATAAGGGGGTAAAAATAATTCAATTAGTGGATCAAGCATTTATGAAATAATATTCTCCACCTTCTAATCTTGACGTATGTACTCTCCCTAAGCAATGTCACTTATGAACATGGTTTTAACTATTATATATATTCTGATTCTGACTTGACTCGACAACACCCAACAACAGCTACATTCTATAGTTCTAACATGTTTATTTCTAGTCCAGAGCACACTCCCAAGAATCAGATTGCCTCTCACTACTCAGCTATAATTGGATGACCAATAAGTACCTTACGACTGATGTATGGATGAACCTCTCTATTCCAGCAACCTTTTCTTGAATGTTCGATCTTGGTTCCAGTCTGAGTAGATGAAATGACCACTTACCCAGACACCAGTAGATGAAACCTTAATTAATTCTTTATGTCACTCTCACTCCATTAATTTGGCAATTTGGCTCTATGGATTCTTCCTTTAGGTCTCGAGAAAAAATACCAGATACCTAATACATTACATTGTACAGAATATATATTGATAATATGAGATATATTTTTTAATATGAGATATTTCTTGATGATGACTTAAATCTTCGTATTTTCTCAAAAGAAAAAAAAAAAAAAACCTGTTGCTGTCTAGTCAGTTTCTACTCATAGTGACTTTATAGGACAGAGTGGAACTGCCCCATATGGCTTCTAAGGCTGTAACCTTCATGGAAGCAGACTGCCACATCCTTCTTCTGTGGAGTGGCTGGTGGGTTCGAACCACTGACCTTTCAGTTAGCAACTGAGTACTTAACCACTGCACCACCTGAGCTCCTTATATTTTCTTCAGATTTTGAAAATTTAATCTAGTTTTCGGTTTTCCAAAAATGCTTCATTTTGTTTTCAATAGATGAATAGTATTTTAAGGACTAAACAGAATCAAGCCCATGCTTTAGTGACTTAGCTTTGAATATTTGCAACTGTTCCTTCATAGATTATTCATTACTCTAAATATACATTCTGTGTTGCCAGGATACAGCAATTGAAAATAAACATTGAACCATTACAAACAAATTTGGAGGAGTATATATGTCAAGATGAGAAGGTGGAGAATATTATTTCATAAATGCTTGACCCACTAATTGAATTATTTTTACCCCTTACTGCAAAAGCTTTTTTTTCTTTATTGTACCTGTGTTTTTATTTTTCTTTCCTTTGCTACATGTTTTAATGAGTTCCTTTTTTTCTTTTTTTCTCTATCAGTGATGCTACATATTTTTATTTTATTAGTTTATTTAAATGACCAACTTTCAATTATCTCAATTGCCTTTTTTTTTTTTGCTTTTTATTTCTTTCATTTCTACTCTATTTTCTTCCCCAAGAAGTAACATCTAAAAGAGATTGCTCTATTGTTTCATTTATTTATTTAACACCTACGTATTGAGTGCCTTCTAGGTATCACAAATTGCTATAGGTTTTTTATGTGAAAATACAGTAGCAAACAACAGACCCTAAAGGAAATTATATCTTAGTGTTATGAGATAGACATGTAGATAAATTTACGATGTATCTGGTGGAGATAAGTGCAATGAAGGAAAATGAAGCCAAGTAAGGAGAGTTTTGATAAAAGTGCTATTACGTAATGTGGTAAGACAGGACTTTCTGATTAGGGAATATCATAAGCAAAGATTTGAAGAAAGAATGGAGCCAGTCATGTAGATATCTGAAGGAAGAGCATCCCGGCCAAGTGCAAAGGCCCTGAGTGTGTGGCATGTTTGAAGAAAAGCAAGGCAGTCAATGTGGCTGTAGAGTGAGCAAGGGTGTGGACACGGTAGAAGATGAGATTGGGGAGATAACGGTAACAGGTGGAGTGAAATGGCTGGGTCATGAAAGGCATGGTAGACTGTTGTAATATTGCCTTTTTCATTAAATTAAATGGGAATCTACTGATGAGCCAGACACTGCTAGAATATGCTATAAAAAAAAAATTAGTGAGTTATTAATAGGAAACCGGGTCACTGGACATTTGAATACTCCTGGGTACACATTTAATGTTCCAGAGGTAAATTCAGAATTACATGTATTGACTATAAAAGCTGAAAAACTCCTCTACAATGACATATAGGTTTCTTAACCACAAACCACTTTCTCTTTCCTAAGGACCCCGAGAAAATTGTTGAACAAAATTTTTGACTTAGAGTAGCCAGAATGTTAAATTCACTAAATAGCTCTTTCCCAAAAGGAGAACGTAGAAATATGAGGAAGCTGAAGAAAAACATTAATATTACACTTATGAAAAGAATTTTAGCAATATAATGTGTCTGTATAAGGCCTCATATTAGACAAGCTCGTAAAAATTCAGAATAATGCTAACGGCTGTACTGATCCACCTTGAATGTACAATAAAGCTTCAGCTAACCAGATAGCAAATAAGGTAGGTTATCCATAATGTAGTCCCAGAGAGTAAGCAAGGAGACTTGTACACAAGTCATATCATAACAAAATGATAATGATTTTAAATTAAAAATATAAAATAGCTCTCAACATATTACCCAGATAGTTCAAATGCCATTGGATCTAATTCAAAACCAGGTATTTGGAAACTCTATTCAAACACCTCTTGAATTTATTAGTTTCTCATGAACCAATTTCTTACCCAATCTGTTTTAATAGTCTATTTTCTCATCTTCTGTACCCCATGCTCAAGTAGAAAGTACTCAAAGGCAGTGAAATTTGCTGCCTAATGGGTGCACAATCTTGGACAATTTTCTTAACTCATCTATTTCTAACAAGTGGATAATAACAATATTCTATTCACAGAGTGATTTTGAGGGCTAGCTCTGATACTATACATAAAATAAGCACTCAATCAATAACTTCATTATTATTATTATGAGGATAATGATTATTGCCAAAATGATCTTCTAAAATGTGAATCTGTTCCTGTCTATCTCCTGTTTAAAAAATTCTCCAGAGGCCCTCTGTCACTAAGAAACGAAGAACAAATCCCAGAACATGCAAGACTGCTCAGGATTGATTGGCATTTTCCTTTCAAGCCTCAAGTCCCACTGCTCCCCATATTAACCATTTTCTAGCCATATTGTAGTATTGTGTGTTCAATAGTAACTTTGCACACACCATTTACATCATTCGAAATACATTTTCTATGCAGCAAACCTATCATAAACAGCTCAAATATCCCTTCTTATTAACTCTCATTTATTTCTCTTCTTGCCCTCCCCTTCCTTCCCCTCTTCTTTCTCACCCTCTTTCTCTTTCTCCACCCCCTCCTTTCTTCTTTCTCTAATTTCCCATAGACCTTTGTACATATTTCAATTATGACATTTAATTAAAATTGATGTTGTCGATTCCCTGTTCCCCCCTTCATCACTATCAGCACCACCTGGCCCTTGGAGACATTGCATCTCTGCATTCGTGGTGCTTACTAAAGTGCCAGACATACACTTTGTTGCTGTTGTTGTTAGGAGCTTTGGAGTTGATTTCAACTCATAGCAGTCACATGTGATAGAGTAAAACTGCCACATAGGGTTCTCTTGGCTATACTCTTTGTGGGAGCTGATTGTCAGGTCTTTCTCTTGTGAAGTTGCTAGGTGGGTTTGAACCTTCAACTTTTCGTTAGCAGCTGAGCACTTAATCCTATGCATCATCAGATAAAGTCCTGATTATTGCCTCTTGAATGAATTTGGGCTTCGATCATGAGTGCCTTTATTTTTCCTAAAGAGAAGGTTCTCTTATAAGCTGGTATTTGAGCTCGTAATGATGTTAAAGATGTCTTGTGTTTCACTAACCATTGTATTAGTTACAGTGATAGAAATGATAAACCAAGAACAATGGACATATTTATTCCAAGAACCTTGAGAAATAATTTGCATAATAGTAGATATATTTAAAACACTGTTGCTCAAAAGAAAATTGGTTAAAAAATTATTTAATACTGTTATGGTTTTGATGAGAATCATAAAAATGAGGTATAAAATTGACTGAATGAAAGAATAAAATCCACAATTAAATGATATAACTGCAACTGCTATTTTTTTTTTTTACAATTAGTTTTAGTGGCTATTTAGACTTTAAACAAAAAGCTAATGAATTGTCCTGTAGAAAGCACCAACCTGTAGTCTCCAAAGACATATTCTAATAGTGTTAAATTCAGAGCGAATCATTAATATTAGAGCTTGATTTTTTTCCCCCTGTGGAAATAAGAAGCCTAGTAAACCAAAAAAAAAAAAAAAAAGAAAGAAAAAGAAAACAAACCCACTGCAGTTGAATTGAACTTCAGTGCATAATGACCCTACAGGACAGAGTAGAACTGCCCCATAGGGTTTCCAAGACTGTAACACTTTATGGAAGTGGACTGCCACGTCTTTCATGGACGGAGTGGCTGATTGGTTCAAACCACCAGCCTTTCAGTTAGCAGTTGAGCACTTTAACTGCTGTACCACCAGGGCTCCCTAAAGCATCTCCCTACCAATCCAAAGAAGATATACTCTGAAATAACTTATTTTCGAAAATGAATTCAGTTTTAACTGTTTACTGGTAATATTTTCAATATCATGAAAAAATGCATATTTGTAATAGCAATTTCCTAAATTTTTCAATATGCAGGCCTGGTTAAAATTAAAATTTTGGACCTATGATGACCAGAATTTTTGTAACTTATGTATGGGCAAAGACTGAATAATACAGATTTCAACAGTTAGGTAAGCTCTAGTGTTTAAGTTATGTCACACAGGAGTTTTTAGAGTGACTTGAGCACACAGAAGACCAGATAGTGGGATTCTTGATCCTCATAGATTTCCAAAAGCATAGAACACCATCCTACTATGAATGCAATTGTGCAGAAAAAAAATACAGAAGCTCTGCCTCCATGGCTTCCTGAAAGTGAGCTTACCCAGCCAGGGTAACGAAGTCAAAGAAAAATCAGCTTTCTCTTCTTCAGATGCATGGTAGGTTATGGATGAGGGAGCAAGCTCGTGCAACACAGCTCTCTTTGCCTTCCTTAAATCTCAGGAAAAGTACAGGGATTGCAGTGTAGATGTAGTGTGATGGATTGCTTTTATATGCCCTTTCTCACCATGGTCTTCTAGCTCCCACCAAGTAAGGTGGGACTATACAAATAAGGTGCTCGTGGCCCACCAAGGGGATTGGTTAGTTTTGCTGGTGGAGTAGGGTGCCTTCAGGCACTTGGTGGAGCTAGGCTTGCTGACCCATGGAGCTAGAGAGTTGAGCACCTTTGGGCTGAGGCTTACTGGTAGAGTGGGGTGCCTCTGTGCACTTATCAGTGGAGCTAAAGAGCATTGTAACCCTTGCTCAAGTAGGGTAAAGGCCTGGCCAAGTGGCCCAGGGGCTGAAAGGCTGAGATCCGGAGAAAGGCCTGCCTGAGGACATAGCTGAGAAGCCATCCTGATCAAGAACTATATCCTGAGTTATCCCTGATCCTGAACTGTATCCTGTTACTTCCCTAATAAACCTCTTAGCTGTGAGTATGATCTGTGAGTTCTGTGTAGCCATTGCAACAAATTACTGAACCCAGCAGAGAAGTAGACAGTGCCGCAGGAGGGACTGCTGGTGTCAGAATTGGTAAAAAAGGTTATACAGTAGAGATATGTCTGGCCTCCACCGCATAACAATCAACCGTGGGTTGTTGATGCTCACGTGATTCTCTCTCATCCTCATAAAGTTAAAGGAGGTCGGACACCCCAGCCACACCATTTTCACAGTGGACTCTAATCCAAACCCCACTCCTTAAACTTCCTCTGTACCTAGAATGCACATCGCACTGAATAAAATGAGGCAATGGAGAAATGGGATTCACTACAGAGGAATTATACTTTAGTCAACACAGTGAAAATATCTGTTCCATGTATTGAGAAGTACCTGTACTGAGATGCCTCTTTTTAATCAGAGAAGCAGCAAACTATGGATATACTATTCCTGTAGTGAGTTCTGGATAATGCCTCTTCCCCATCTGAGATATGCCAATTATATTGTGCCTTTGTGGACACTTCTTTTTTCTATCCAGTAATTTTATATTGTCTTAAATTGAATTTTGCCAGTTTAAAGATTTTAGCTACACACATGTACATATTTATGTTATACCAGGCGGGGGAAAAAAAAGAGCTCTTTCTTGTTTGTAAATGACAATGTAGACAGTAAAGAAAATGCCTTTACTGAATGGAAAGGCAACCACAAACACTATAACATAAACATCTGGCTTAGTACATGGTGTACAAGATAAAAATCTATTCATAGTCCTTTTCAGATAAACAAGCTTCTTCCTAAATGGTTTTGTCAACATTTGTTGGAACTCACTGTCTGTCATCATCAAAATGTCTCCATGTTTAATCTCTTTTCTGAACATTCTCTTCACCTTCCTGCTTTGAGGGGAGCCTGGATCTCCCCTGAGATTCTTCAACATCATTCTGAGCTTGAATAGTAGCTTGTAAGGGAACCTTCTCTTTAGTAAAAATAAAGGCACTTATGTTTGAAGCCCAAATTCATTTGACAGGCAATAATCAGGGTTTTATTTTATGGTGCAAACAATTAAGTGCTTGGCTGCTAACTGAAAGGTTGGGGGTTTGAACCTACCCAGCCACTCTGCAGGAGAAAGATCTGATAATCTGTTCCCATTAAGATTATAGCCAAGAACACCCTATGTGGCAGTTCTACTCTGTCACATGGGGCCACTATGAGTTGAAATCAACTCGATAGCACCTAACAACAACAACAAAGTGTATGTCTGGCACTTGAGTAGACATGGAGAATGCAGAGACACACCGTCCCCAAGGGCCAGATGGTGTGATGGTGGAGAAGGGGGAATAGAGAAATCAACAATTAATATCAATTTAATTAAATATCATATTTGAGGTATGTACAAATGTCTATAGGAAGCTATAAAGAGAAGAAAGAGGGGGACGGAAGAGAGAAAGAGAAAGAGGAAGAGGAAGAAGAAGGGAAGAAAGGGGAACTCTAGAGATTTTTTTCCCCACAATCGTCTTTCCTTTGGAGCTGGGAGATAGTTGTGTACTTCTTACTCCTCATTGCCTTTTCCAGACGATTGTCCTTCCTTACTCCCTAAGAAGTTGCATTTTTGAAGCTCTTTCCATCCTATTATGAAATATGTCACTGTGCTTTTGTTACACACATCTACGAATTACTGGGCTATTTCTGTCATTCTTTAAAGTTTTACCAGCAGATACTGCCGTTCTACTCTATGCCTGTTAAAATTCTTTAGTGATTTTATTACCTGCGTGGACTGTCCTTCCAGCGTCTTGTCCTTTCAGTTACTTGACTACTTTCTTCCTGTGATCTCACCCTCCAACAGCCTCCCCCACTTTAGCTACCCACATCCATGCCAATATCCTAAATCTTGGTATTTCCAATAAGCACACTCAGTTGCAATCATCCTTCCCCTGGACCAACATTTCTTATCTTTACAGGTAATTCACTATCTCTAGTACCCAAATCCAATCAGTCTTTGACTACAATGGGATTTTCTGTAACTGACCCTTATCCCTCTTATATCTTTATTTCTCTGCTTTCTGCTTAAATTTTTCATCCTTGTTTAGAATAACTTCTTATTATATCCCCTCACTCATTTGTTCCTCTTGCTCTAACCCTAAATTCGTCAGAAGTGAGGGTGTTGGAAGGATTCCCAAGCTTGCAGCTGGTGGCTGAAGTCTTGGGCAGACTTCACAGTCTGGAGACTGTGACCTTTTAATTTGTGAGATCTGACCTAGCTCTGGTGGTTAGGATCAGAATAAGTACTGCATATGAAGTTTGGAAAAGGAACTGAAGTGACTAGTACTAGGCTGGAGACCTGGTGGTGCAATGGTTAAGAGCTTGGCTGCTAACCAAAAGGTCAGCAGTTCAAACCCACCAGCTACTCCTTGGAAACTCTATGGGACAGTTCTACTCTGTCCTAGAGGGTCACTATGAATCTGAATTGACTCAGCTGCAATGGGTCTGGTTTTTGGTTTGGTAGCGCTAGATTGAAATTGGATTGATTAAATGCCTTCATTCAGTTGCTGTGAGAAGTGGAATAGATAGATTTGATCTTTGCAATTTTGAGGTATGGATCAAGGTTCTTCCTCTTTTTGGGGGGGTGAGAGGGAGGGAGCATATGGATATCTAATTGTTCCAGCACTTCTTATAGAAAAGACTATCCTTCTCCACTGAATTTTCCTTTGCATCTTTGTCAAAATTAATTGTCCATAGATATGTAAGGCTATTTCTAGACTCTATTGTATTGCACTGATCTATTTTTCTATCTTGATTCCATTCCATATTGTCTTGATACATGTAGCTCTATAAATCTTGAAATCGGCTAATATTAGTCCTCCAACTTTGTTCTTTTCCAAAGATGTTAAGGCTATTTTAGGTCCAAAATCTTTCCGTATGAATTTTGGAACCATTTTGTTAATTTCTATGAAAAAAAAAAAAAAACCCTCTCAAGAATTTTATTGAAATTGCATTGAATCTAGAGACCACTTTAGGAAAGATTAACATTTTAACAATATTCCCTGTTCTGACCCATGAACATGGTGTATCTCTGCATTTATTTAGGTCTTCTTTAATTTCTGTAAGCAATATTTTGTAGTTTTCAGTGTACAGTATTTCATATGTCTTTTGTCAAATTTATCCCTGAATAGTTCATAATTTTGATTGTATCGTGAGTGGTACTTTTTAAAATGTTAATTTCTGAATGTTCATTACTAGTACATGGGAACACAATTGATTTTTATATATTGATCTTGTATTCTGCAAACTTTATTTATAACAGAACTTTTATAGAGTCTATCATATTTTTTACAGAGATGATGTCATGCCATCTATGAATAAACACAGTTCTAGTTTTTTGCTAATCTGAATGCCTTTTATTTCTTTTTCTTGCTTGGTGATATTCTTTATGCTAAACTCTATGTCATGGATTGAATTGTGTCCCCCCAAAATATCTGTTAACGTGGCTAGGTCATGATTCCCAGCATTGTATGATTGTCCACAATTTTGTCATCTGATGTGATTTCCCTATGTGTTGTGAATCCTACCTCTATGATGGTGATAAAATGGGATTAGCGGCAGTTATGTAACTCAACCTATAAAATTAATCTACAAATTAAGCCAATCTCTTTTGAAACGTAAAAAAGAGAAGTGAACAGAGAGACGGGGGGCCTCATACCACCAAGAAGGCAGCACTGGAAGCAGAGCACGTCCTTTGTACTTGCAGACCCTGCACCTGAGAAGCTCCTCAACCAGGGAAAGATTGATGACAAGGGCCTTCCTCCAGAGCTGACAGAGAGAGAAAGCCTTCCCCTGGAGCTGACACCCTGAATTTGGAGTTGTAGCCTACTAGACTGTGAGAAAATAAATTTCTCTTTGTTAAAGCCATCCACTTGTGACATTTCTGTTATAGAAGCCCTAAATGACTAAGATACTCTACATAGTGTTTATTAATATAAGCACTCCATTTTTATTTTGATTAGTGTTAGCATGGTATATCTTTTTCTATGCCTTTACTTTTAACGTATTTGTATCTTTATACTTAAAATCTCTCTTATAGGCAGTCTCTCTCTGGGGCTTGCTTTACTATCCAATCTGACAATCTCTGACTTTTAATTGGAACAGTTGGGCCATTTACATACACTGTGATTATTGATACGATTAGGTGCAAATCAATCTACTGTATGTTTTCTATTTGCCCCATCTGTTCTTTGTTCTATTTTCTCTCTTTTTTCTACCATCTTTTAGATTAATATGTTATGATTTTATTTCAACTTCTTTATTGGCTTGTTTTGTTATTTTAGTGTGATTAGTTTAGTGTTTAAATACAGTCTATATGTAAGTGATATCACACCACTGCTGATATAAGAAATATACAATTTCTCCCCTCCTGATCTTTGTACTTTTTCTGTACGTTGTAAACCCCACAGTACATTGTTATTATTGTTGTTCAAACCATTAATTGCCTCTTAAAGAGATTTTATGATAAGAAAATTATCTTATATATTTGCCTACATGTTACCATTTCCACCGTTCTTCATTCCTTTGTATTGATCTATGTATCACTCTGATATCATTTTCTTTTTGATTTAAGGGCTTCCCTTAATATTTCTTGTAGTATGGGTCTGTTGGGGATGAGCTCTTTCAGCTTTTTATATCTGAAAAAAGTTTTTATTCCATCTTCATATTGAAATACATTTTCACTTGGTATGAAATTCTAGGTTTGTAGTTGTCTTCATCATCTACTGCTGCTGTAATAGAAATACCACAAGTGGATGGCTTTAACAAAGAGAAGAAAAATTTATTCTCTCAGAGTCTACGAGGCCTGAAGTCTGAATTCAAGGTGCCAGCTCCAGGGGAAGACTTTGTCTTACTGCTGGCTCTGGGTAAGGTCCTTTTCATCAATTTTTCCTGGTGAAGAAGCTTCTCAGTGCAGGGACCCTGGGTCCAAAGGACACGCTATTCTCCTGGATCTTGTTTCTTGGTAGTATGAGGTCCCATGTCTCTCTGTTTGCTTCACTCTTTTATATCTCAAAAGGGATTAATTTAAGACACAATCTAATCTTGTAGATTGAGTCCTGTCTCATTACCATAAAAAAAACCTGTTGCCATTGAGTTGATTTCTGACTCATAGAAACCCTATATGGTAGAGTAGAACTGCCCCATAGAGTTTCCAAGGAGTGGCTGGTGGATTCAAATGGCTGACCTTTTGGTTAGTAGCCAAACAACCACTGGTGACACCAGGGCTCCCCTCACTAACATAACTACTTCTAATCCTGCCTCATAGAGGCAGGATTTACAACACATTGAAAAATCACATCAGATGACAAAATGGTGGACAATAACACAATACTGGGAATCATGGCCTAGCAGATATTTTGAGGTAACACAATTCAATCCATATCAGCATTTTTTTTTCTCCCAATACTTTAAAAGATTTTGCTCCACTGTCCTCTCAATTGCATTTTTTCTTACTAGAAATCTGATCTCATCCTTATCTTTGCTCCTTCATGTATGTAGTATCTTTTTTCTTTCCCTACTGTGAATATATCTATAACTGGTTTTGAGAAATTTGATAATGATTTGCATTGGTGTAGGTTTTTTCTTTTTTATTATTTCTTCTGCCTAGGGTCCATTGAACTCCTTGGTTCTGTGGTTCAAGAGTTACCATGAAATTTGGAAACAATTAGTCACTAGTTCTTCAAATATTTGTTTTGTATCTGCTCTCTTCCCCTCAGGCTCTACAATTATGTATGTATTAGGCCACTCGTGGCTGTCTCATAGCTCACCAATGCTTTGTTGATTTACTTTTATTCTCTCCTCTCTGTGTTTCGTTTTATACATGTCTTCAAGTTTATTAATCTTTTATTTTATAATCTCTAAACTGCTGGAGCCCTGGTGGCGCAGTGGTTAAGAACTCAGGCTGCTAACCAAAAGGTGGGCAGTTTGAATCTACCAGCCCTTCTTGGAAACCCTACCAGGCAGTTCTACTCTGTCCTATAGGGTTGCTATAAGTCAGAATCAACTTGATGGCAATGTTTTGTTTTGTTTTGTTTTGTTTTTTGTTAATCTGCTGCTAAAGAGTCTTGGTAGCGCAGTAGTTAAAGGTTCAACTGCTAACCAAAAGGTCAGCAATTCCAACCCATCAGCTGCCGCTCTGCAGGAGAAAGATGTGACAGTCTGCTTCTGTAAAGATTTACAGGCTTTGAAACCCTATGGGACAGCTCTACTCTGTCCTATTGGGTCACTAAGAGCTGAATTTGACTTGATGGCACCAGATTTTTTTTTTTTTTTGAGTAATCTGCTGTAGAGAGTCAGCTAAAAAGAGAAAGACCTTCAACAAGATGGATTGACAGTGTTTGCAACAATGGGCTCAAACATAGCAAGAACTGTGAGGATGGCTCAGAACCAGGTAGTGTCCTTCCATTGTACATAGGGTCACTATGAATTGAAACCAATTAGAGGGCACCTAATATCAACAACCACTGCTAACCTCATCTGACGTATTTTGCATTTCAGACATTATAGTTTCATTGCTAGAAGTTCAATTTAAGTGCTTTTTATGGTTCTACCTAATTTCTTGAACATATGGAATACAGTTATAATAATTTAGTTTAATAGTTCTAGATAAGCTTCAATTGATTGCTTTATCTCCATATTACAGGTCATATTTTCCTGCCTTTTTGCATGCCTAGTAATTTTTCACTGAATCTAAGATACTTTGAATTTCACCTTGTAGAGTGTTGGATATTTTGTATTTCTATGATATTCTTGAGCTGTATCTAAATGCAGTTCGGTTACTTGGAAACAGTTTGATCATTTTGATTAAGAGCTTGGCTGCTAACCAAAAGCTCTGCAGTTTGAACCCACCAAGGGCTCCTTGGAAACCGTATGAGGCAATTCTACCCTATCCTATAGGGTTGTAATGAGTTGGAATTGACTTGAAGACAATAGGTTTTTGGTTAAAGCTTTGTTAGTCAGGACTGAGCCATGCTCAGCCGAGGGCTGTTTATTTCACATTACTGAGTGTGAAGAGCAAATCCTCTGGACAAGCGGCCATGGTTTTCTCTGTTCCTCTCCTTGCTGGCATCTTTAGGTCTCAGAGGAAACCACCACCCCTACTGAGGCCTAATGTTTGTTAGCAAAATTAAAAAGATGCAATTCTGTGCTAACAGTTTCCCCTCCTCAGGGAGTCAGGGGAGCATGATGCAGTAGGATGGTTGTTAGCAGGGTTAAAAAAGATAAAATTAGCCACTTAGGCTAGAAGTATAAAATAGCTAGGAGAGGACATTTTTGGAGTCTCAGCTATGGTGTGGGTGGGTAGGGACAGATTACCCGATAAGTGAGGTGTTGTATGGGCTTACTTGTGCTTACTTACTAATTCTGTAGTGTATAAATTCACCTGTGAAACCCATGTGAAATTGTGCACTATAGATTAATATGTAAACACAGTTGAACTCGTGCATATCTTGCTTACTGTAAATGAGTGTATACCAAGTTTACTAGCTAATCTGCCCCTGCAGGTAAGGCACACCTAATGTAAGCCTACAGTCCATGTTAGTGGACCTACCTTCCAGGGGGAGGCCAGCAGCAGGTAGAGTCTCATTTTAAGCCCCTGACCCATGGCACAAAGTGGGCTGTGCAAGGAAGAGTGGATATCTCTGCCCAGGCAGCTTTTGAGGGGGACTGCTCATTAGGGAATGTTCCTGGTTGTATACAGTCTTATTCTAAAGTAATAAAAGCTACTTTCCATGTGCTAACACATGTTTAACACATGTTCAGGCTCTGATCAGAAGGGCATGATGCTTATGGAGCAATCTACATTGGTTACTGGTGCCCTTTTTCTAATGGCCTCCTGGGTATCTGGAAATTGTGTACAACTTGTGAGGACCACACAGATTTATAGTGTTGTCTTACAGTTATGGCGTGGTTGAGTTGGATGTGCTGTCCTACAGAGGTAAGATCCTTCTTTATACTTTACCAAATGTCCTGTGAATATCGAGGTTTTCCGGTCTGGCTAGTGGAAACAGATGCTATTCTCAGCTCTCTATGAGCGTCAGGCATGATTACCTCTAGTCTTCCTGTGTAGTTTCTGTCCTGAAATCTCTAGCCACTTTAATGCACCCTATTAGCTCTGTCTCCTCTACTCAGGAAGCCGTCTGAGCTGTGCCTGGTTTCCACTCCCTGTACCATGGCCTGTAAACTATTTCAAGGCAGCTATCTCTGGTTATTATAGCACTTACCTCATTTGTTTTTCATCTCACGGGGATTACTGCCCTTTAGCATCTCGAAAACTCTTGTTTCATATATTTTGTCCATTTTTTTAGTTGTTTCATATGAAAGGGTAAATACAGACCCTGTGACTTTGTCTTGTCTGAAAGTAGGCATCTAATATTTCCACTAAGTTTTTAATTTCCATTATAACTTTTAGTTCTGGAATATCTATTTAGCTTATTTTCTGATATTCCTGGTTCCTTTTATTCCATCTTTTATTTCTTTTCACTTTAAAATTCTCTCTTTAAATATTATACACACTCAAATTTTATATTCTGTATCCAACAAATCGATTGTTTGACATTGCCAGCGTGCTAATTTCCTGTTAGTTGATCCATTTGACTCTCCTTTATAATAGCTTCTTCCTTTTTAAATTTTGTAATATTTTATTATGAGTTGATGCTTTATCTTTGGGGATGCTGTGAGGCCTAGGTTGATCATGTATTGCCATAGACTAAAACTGTGTTTACTTCTGCCATATTCCATGAGGCACTAGAATTCCATAACCGTTTTAAATTAATTTCTTAGTTTGATATTACTTAGTTTGATATACTCTGTTGCAGTAAATTCAGATACTAAATCTAAATGAGGAAAATCTTTGATTACAAGTTCTTGGTGGCAACATTTTTTTTTTTTTTCTATCCCGAACTGAACCTGAGAGTGACATACATTCCTGTCATTTCTCTGTTGCAGCTGATGAATTTTTTGCTCCACCCTTTCGTTAAGGGTCTAACCCCACAAGATCCCAGCTTTGTGATGAAGTATCACTTCTAATGTCTCATGTTGCTTGGGCTCAATGCTGTTTCCTCAGCCCACTGAGCTATTAAAACCCAAACCTCCGACTGAGTGAGGGAAATCAGCAGTAAGTTTTCCCAGAGCAACTGCAACGTCATGTTTATCTTGAGTTACACTTTTGTTTCTAGCACCTCTTAGTTTCTTTGTGCCTGAAGATTTCTCCAACTTCATCAGGAGCTCATCTTTGATATTAAAAGTGTGGTTTTGTTCTGTTTATTCTTAATAACTAGATTTTTTTTATTGGGAGCTTTTTTTTTTTTTTGTATTTCTGTAATACTCTTGAGCTGTATCTGAAATGCAGTTAGGTTAATTGGAAACAGTTTGATCATTTTGGTCTTGCTTTAAAGATTTATTAGGCAGGACTGAGCCATGCTCATTCCAGGACTTTTATTTCACATTGCTGAGTGTATTGCTAAAAACACAAGGTCATAAAGAGGTTTTTAACAGCATGCTTTCAACTTATTTTTCACAAAGCAAACAACCTAACCAAATATTGCCTGGTTATCTGTAATAAGACTAGGTAACTGGGGTTCCATTCAAAGCAGAAATGTTTTTACTCGTTAATCTTTTGAGTGTGGGATCTAGGTTTTATTTCTCTTTGTATGCATGTACAATCCACACAAAGAGTTGGTATTCAATAAAGTTTGGTTGAATTTTAAAAAATCTAATATTCAGTAATGAAATGAATGAATGATGTGGCTGACTGTTCATATAGCCAAGTCCAATGGACCCTTATAACAAGGCTCAATTATAAGCCAAGAGGTTAGATTTTATTAATAATTAGAAATACAGCCTTCAAATACAGCTGGGCATTTCTATTTGGGGCAGAACCTGTGAGCTCAGGAACAATGTTATATATTGAATTTCTGGGAAGGCTTGATATACAACTACCATACAGGTGTTTCCTGTTGGAACTCCAAGTTCCCATACAAGAACTTAGAGGACAGCTGAGAACAAAACTTAGCTTGCTTAATTACATTTGCTCAGTGCCCTGCATACAAAGTCAATGACCAAAAATAACATGTTTAAGTAATGTTCAAGTTGAGATACAAACCAGTAGCAGTCAGGAAATTCAAAATTAAATCTGATCTCCACCCTTCACTTGCCTCATTGTGCCCAGGCAACACCAAGGTCAGAAATTAATTGGAGACAGTGCAAAACACACAGGCTGCAACATTTCAGCTCAGTGAGGTCAAGAAGAAAATTTAGTTAAAATCTTATTAGAGCAGTTTACAGGAGCACATTACTGTGAATATGAAATTAGGGTAAGACTTGATGAATGTGTCACCTACCCAAGGTAATTTGTTGGGAACAATTTGAAAATGTAAGTGAACATAATTAAGCTTCTGTTTTATGGTAGTTTGGTCATTTGTCTTCAGGTGTAGTTGTTACTGTCTATCTGACATTGCAAATGCCAAGAACGTAATGGGACACATTTCAGTCACTGAGTTTTACTTTTTTATCAGGGCATTTGTGAATAAAAATAAGCCCTTAAAATTGGCAGTTAATCTGCAATTAATATTTTTAGTCATTTTTTTTAACCTATAAAACCATAACTACAAGACAAAATCTCAAGAGTAATATCACCATAGAAATCAATTGCATATTGCAGTACATTCCATTCTACAGTGAAGTCCTTGGTCAATCTTCCCCAATGAAAGATGTGACACCCATGCTGGGATTATTAAGGGCTACTGGATTACTATGTAGCCCTGATGGCACAACATTTAAACTATCAGTTGCTAACTGAAAAGTTGGCATTTCAAACCCACCCAGCAGCTTCACAGGAGAAAGACACTGGCGATCTGTTTCTGTAAGAATATAGTCCAGAAAACTCTATGGAGCAGCTCTTCCCTGTCACATATTGTCCCTATGATTTTGATTCATTGTCTCTATGAATCAAAATCGACTTGATGGCACACAACAACAATTGGATTACTAAAATGTATGGAGGAAAGTATTCTCTTGATTTTAGACTATACTTTAGGTATATTTGTACTTGCCTGTTAGAAGTATCCAGAATTTCTTTAAGCCCAAGCTCTTTGATTTCTTCAAATTTTGAGACATTGTTGTTTAGTGTTATTTAAGCCATTGTCTTTAAGTACAGAAAATGGTATATTTTTTCTTCAGAGATTTTAAGGAACAGAGTTAGTGGGAAGTAGCTGTAGAAAACCCAATAGTACCAGGAATTAGATTTCTTTCATACAATCCTTAAACATCTACTGTATACCTATTGAAGAATATGATTTAATTTATGCTAAAGAGCCCAATTGTACTTACCAAAATAAATATATCACAAATTCAGAATAGCTATCATTTCCTATATTATATTTTATTATTCATTTCATGTACTAGAAAAAAAAATTATTTTGAATTTAAACTATATTTACTTTTACTTATTATACCCACACATTGTTCTAAAATAGGCTTATGTAATTCTTAAAATGATATATTAATTGATAGTCTTTTAAAGTGAGTTTGAACATTTCTAACACATTGTATTTCAATTTGCCACTATTCATGAGTGTTAGCGCTGCCTATATTGCTTGGTATGCAAAAGATAAAATTAACCAGAAAAAGTTATCATGAATGAAATACTCCTTTAAAGTTGAGACTGACATTATGTCTGAAAATGTGTTTTATTCTACCAGATTTTAAAAAATAGATCTGCACTTATTTGGGAATCTGGTCTGTTGTTTACTTTCTACATTACACAGGTTCACTGTGTTTATTCTTTTCTTGAGAGGCCTGGGAGTGGGATGCATTATGAGGTTGTGTTGCTAGGCACATGGATTCAGTATTCGACATGCCCTTCTAGAGAATTTTCAGTTCTCTGACTTCCCTATTAAGTTTTTGTCAACTGCCTTCTGTGCTTCTAACTGCAGACAAACACACAGTGATAAACTCTTTATGGAAATGACTAGTTCCCTCACTACCAGGGAATGACATAAGAGCAATTTTGTATTCACCATTTTCAGGCACAAAGGAAGAGTGAAAGCCCTCCCCAAATGTGACCTGCTACCACAAAATACCTTTTGTTATCAACTTCAGTACTCTTCTAAATCCTCAAGCCACCCATTGATAGATTTTCTTTTTCCCACATGCATAATTTATAGGCCATCTAATTAATTTTTCATAAGTTAAACAACTGTTAAAATTAGCTCCTGGCCTTCATAAATGGCAAAAAAATTAATTTTTATTCCCCAAACCTACTTGAAATGCATTCTTCCCTTTCTCCAATACTACCCAGTGCAGAAACTTGAATATTTGTAGCCTAAAGTTGAGGTCTCAGAATTAAGAGTCTATTGTAACTTCAACTCTAGCCAGACAAAAGCTTTCATACTGTGAGCAAGTCTTAGCAGAAGATTGCTTAAGGGGAAATCCTATACCGCATGGTATATCGCTGACCTTTCTCCTCTGTCCTTGTTACACAGAGAACTGAGCCCCTCCTCTGTCTCCATTTATAGAGCATTTGACAATGACTGATAGTTCCATGTTTTTTTCATAGCTGTCATTGCCTGAAAATGCTGTTGTTACATGGAGGATTGGAGAGCATACGGTGAGTCCAAAAGGAGCAGAAAAAAAATTTATGCACAACCTTCATCTGACAGGACATATCAAGAGCCACCATCTCAAAGTATGAGTAACTTTTAAACTCCTCATTTTTAGTCCATAACAAGTTTGAAATGCAAACCTGGACTGTTCTCTTGGTTCCTGGATCGAAGAAGGGAGATGATCTCCAAGGTCCTCCTTAACTCCAAAATTGTATAATTTGCTAAAATGTTCCTCACCTCAGCCTGGATGGCTGACACACACATGAACTCAACTGCAGATGTACAACTGATAGACGCACAAGCTCTGTCATGCCACCTTCTTGTGGTTTTGCCACTGTGCATTTACTTTCCACAGGGCCTAGAAACACTTGTTCCCTTGAGAGTCATCATTATGAAAATCTTAGGACAACATCAAGAGGCTTTGAAGTCTTTTATCTTCAGATGTGGGACAGAGATATGACTAGGATTCTCAGCTTGGCATCAGATGAAAAGCCCACATGAAAAAAGGGTCTGGTCTCGAGGGTTAAGTAGAAACATCATCTTAAAATATGTGATTATGAGTATGAGAAGACCTCAATCCCTGCCTCTTTCTTTCCACGTTTAATAAGTCACTAAATCCAACTGACAACACCTATATATCTCCTGAATCTGTCCACTTCTTCCACACCCACAGCCACTGCCCTAGACACGTGTCTGTCAGTTTGTTGTACTGTGGGGGTTTGCATGTTGCTGTGATGCTGGAAGCTATGCCACTGGTATTCAGATACCAGCGGGGTCATCCATGGTGGACAGGTTTCAGCTGACCTTCCAGACTAAGACAGAATAGGAAGAAGGACCCAGCAGTCTACTTCTGAAAAGAATAAGTTGGTGAAAACCTTATGAATAGCAGCAGAACATTGTTTGATAGAGTGCCAGAAGATGAGCCCCCCAGGTTGGAAGGCACTCAAAAGATGACTGGGGAAAAGCTGCCTCCTCAAAGTAGAGTCAACCTCAATGATATGGATGGAGTAAAGATTTTGGGACCTTCGTTTGCTGATGTGGCACGACTCAAAATAAGAAACAGCTGCAAACGTCCATTAATAATCGGAACCTGGAATGTACGAAGTATGAATCTAGGAAAATTGGAAATCATCAAAAATGAAATGGAACACATAAACATTGATATCCTAGGCATTAGTGAGCTGAAATGGACTGGTATTGGCCATTTTGAATTGGACAATCATATGTAGTCTATTATGCCAGGAATGACAACTTGAAGAGGGATGGTGTTACATTCATCCCCAAAAAGAACATTTCAAGATCTATCTTGAAGTACAATGCTTTCAGTGATAGGATAATATCCATACACCTACGAGGAAAACCTGTTAATACAACTATTATTCAAATTTAAGCACCAACCTCTTCGTCTTTGACCTTTTTTTTTTTTTTTTTAAAAAAAAGGTCAAAGACGAAGAAATTGAAGATTTTTATCAGTTTCTACAGTCTGAAATTGGTCTAACATGCAATCAGGATGCATTGATAATTACTGGGGATTGGAATGCAAAAGTTGGAAACAAAGAAGAAGGATCACTAATTGGAAAACATGGCCTTGGCGATAGAAACAATGCTGGAGATCGAATGATAGAATTTTGCAAGACCAACGACTTCTTCATTGCAAATACCTTTTTTCACCAACATAAATGGTGACTATACATATGGACCTCCCCAGAAGGAACACACAGGAATCAAATCGAGTACATCTATAGAAAGAGAAGATGGAAAAGCTCAATATCATCAGTCAGAACAAGGCCAGGGACCAACTCTGAAACAAACCATCAATTGCTCACATGCAAGTTCAAGCTGAAACTGAAGAAAATCAGAACAAGTCCATGAAGCCAAAATATGACCTTGAGTATATCCCATCTGAATTTAGAGACCATCCCATGAATAGATTTAATGTGTTGCACACTAATGACCAAAGACCAGATGAATTGTGGAATGACATCAAGAACATCATACACGAAGGAAGCAAGAGGCTATTGAAAAGACAGGAAAGAAAGAAAAGACCAAGATGGATGTCAGAGGAGACTTGGAAACTTGCTCTCAAAAGTTAAGAGTCGAGCAGCTAAAGCAAAGGGAAGAAATGATGAAGTAAAAGAATCGAACAGAAAATTTCAAAGGGCAGCTGGAGAAGACAAAGTAAAGTATTATGATAACATGTGCAAACAGCTGGAGATACAAAACCAAAAGAGAAAAACATGCTCGGTGATTCTCAAGCTGAAAGAGCTGAAGAAAAAATTCAAGCCTCGAGTTGCAGTATTGAAGGATTCTATGGGGAAAATACTAAAAGACACGGGAAGCATCAAAAGAAGATGGAAGGAATATACAGAGTCATTATACCGAAAAGAATTAGTCGACGTTCAACTAGAGGTAGCATATGATCAGGAACCAATGGTACTGAAGGAAGAAGTCCAAGCTGCACTGAAGGCATTGGCAAAAAACAAAGTTCCAGGAACTGATAGAATATCATTTGAGATGTCTCAACAAATGGATACAGCACAGGAAGTGCTCACTCATCTATGCCAAGAAATATGGAAGACAGCTTCCTGGACACCTGAATGGAAGAGGTCCATATTTATGCCTATTCCCAAGAAAGGTGATCTAACCAAACGCAGAAATTATCAAACAATATCATTAATATCTCATGCAAGCAAAATTTTGCTAAGATCATTCAAAAGTGGCTGCAACAGTATATCAACAAGGAACTGCCAGAAATTCAGGCTGGATTCAGAAGAGGATGTGGAACCAGGGATATCATTGCTGATGTCAGATGGATCCTGGCTGAAAGCAGAGAATACCAGAAGGATGTTTTCCCGTGTTTTATTGACTATGCAAAGGCATTCGACTGTATGGATCATAAGAAATTATGGATAACATTGTTAAGAATGAGAATTCCAGAACACCTGTGCTCATGAGGAACCTGTACACAGATCAAGAGGCAGTTGCTCGGACAGAACACGGGGATACCAGTTGGTTTAAAGTCAGGAAAGGTGTGCATCAGGGTTTTTCCTTTCATCATATGTATTCGATCTGAGCAAATAATCTGAGAAGCTGGACTACATGAAGAAGAATGGGGCATCAGGATTGGAGGAAGACTTATTAACAAACTGCATTATGCAGATGAAACAACCTTGCTTGCTGAAAGTGAAGAGGACTTGAAGCACTTACTGATGAAGATCAAAGACCACAGCCTTCAGTATGGATTACACCTCAACATAAAGAAAACAAAAATCCTTACAACTGGACCAATGAGCAACTTCATGACAAACAGCAAAGATTGAAGTTGTCCAGGATTTCATTTTACTTGGATCCACAATCAACAGCCATGGAAGCAGCAGTCAAGAAATCAAAAGATACATTGCACTGGGCAAATCTGCTGCAAAGGACATCTTTAAAGTGTTGAAAAGCAAAGATGTCACCTTGAAAACTAAGGTGCACTTGCCCCAAGCCATGATATTTTCAATTGTACTATATGGATGTGAAAGCTGGACATGGAATAAGGAAGATCAAAGAATTGATGGCTTTGAATTGTGGTGTTGGCCAAGAATATTGAATATAGTGTGGACTGCCAAAAGAACGAGCAAATCTGTCTTGGAAGAAGTACAGCCAGAATGCTCCTTAGAAGCAAGGATAGCGAGTCTGAGTCTCACATACTTTGGGCATGATGTCAGGGAGGATCAGTCCCTGGAGAAGGACATCATGCTTGGTAAAGTACAAGGTCAGTGGAAAAGAGGAAGACCCTCAACGAGGTGGATTGACAAAATGGCTCCAACAGTGGGCTCAAGCATAACAACGATTGTAAGGATGGTATGAAATCAACTGGACGGCCCCTAACAGCAACTACATATTCCTTATCAAAATCTGTAGAGGATCTCTTAAAAATAATTTAAAGCTGCACACAATCACTCACCTAAAATAGTGCACACAAGAGCATTACCACAGCCCTGGTGCGGATGCTTAATTAAACACCAAGGAAGACCCAGGCAGATATATCTTCTCGGTCTGTTTGCATTTGTACGTTAAGAAGAGAACACAGAAATATCATATCTGGATGATATTGTACTTGTTTGTGCTTATTGTACATTTTGGATACTTTTTATAATATGAATTGGAGCAAATGTTTGATATTGTTCATCATATAGCATTCCAGCTTAGCTCTATGACTCTACACTGGTCAAACAATAAATTAAAATGGTATACTGCCCATCCTCACTATTCAGGGATTCTGCTTTGTGAATTTCCTACTTGATCTGCGGTACTCTCGCAATCATTCACAGACATGCAATCATTCACAGACATGCGCTGAGCGGCAAAAAATTTGAGCCATCCAACATGCATGTTCCTAGCTGAGGTTGATGCCCTGCCTTCTTGTTTCAGCTCTGGCACTGTAAACAAGTGTCCTTTTTTATGGTTTATTTAGTGCTACATTCTTCACATTCTTGTGTTGTTTGTTGGTGATTCTGCTGTTTAAAATAAGCCCCAAGCACTTTGCTGGAGTGCGTCTAGTGTTCCTAAGTATAAGAAGGCTGTGTATTCAAGTAGAAATACCAGGGGGCAAAGGTCACAAGGACTGCCTTAGAATTCTGCCTACCACAGTATGGACGGGGTTTTTAATTCCTCTGATCGTAATGCTTTCTAGTGGTCTTTGTTTTGCTGATAAACAAATTAAGATTCAATTAGGAAAATCCAAATTGATTTTGGGCACTCTTTAGGATAGTTAACCCAAATAAATAAATTACAGGGAAAGGAAAAAGAACAAGAGAGACATAAGAGACACAACAATCAACTGCAATGTATGGATAGAAGGATTTTGATTCAAAGAAATTGTGAAAAAAGATCATAAGATAATCAAAGAAATTTGAACTCTGATAGAGATATTGAATAATATTAAGGAATTATTGTTCATTTTTAGATATAAATTAATATTGCCTTCAAAATATGAAAGCTTTTCTACTAGAGATTCGTTGTAATATTTGTGAATGTAATTATATAGTATCATGGATTTACTGCAAAATAATCTGAAAAAGTTGTGAAGTGTAGAAGAAGAAACAAAATTGGCCAAGAGTAAATAAAGGTTAAATGTGGAGGATGGGTATATTTTATAATTTTTTTTTTAATTTTGTATATAAATGAAATTTTCCATAATAAGTGGTCATTAAAAAGTTCCCTTCTTTCCAATCTCACCACTGCCACCTAGTCAATGCATCATTATCTCTTACTTAGAGGGCACGTGAAACAGCCTCTTAATAGCTCTCCCATTATCCGTTCTTGCCCTCCTTCCCTGCACCCTTCTCGTAGTAGTCAGAGTGATCATTTAAAACTGGAATCACAACCATCTTCACTCCATCTCCTTCAATAGCCTTTCCAAAGCCTCTCATTCACATGGACTAAAACCTAAACCCCTGACTCAGATCTATGAGGTCCTTCATAATCTGGACCCTGATGATCTCTCCAATGGATCCTATATCACTCCACCTGATGCTCACTGTTTTCTAGCCACCCCAAGTGTGATGGTTAAGGTTGAGCATCAGCTTGGTTGGGCCGTGATACTCAGTGGTTTGACACTAATGTGATCGCCTCCATGATGTGATCTGACATGATCAGCCAATCAGTTGTAAAGGGAGTTTCCTCCAGGGCGTGGTCTACGTCCAATATACATGGGCATATACATTCTGGCAAAGCTCGCTGGCTCTTCATTATCTAACCTCAAGTTCTTGGGACTTGAGTGACATGCTGTTTTGCCTGAAGAGTTTGAAGTTCATCTACCTCTGCAGCCTGTGAGCCAGCAGCCTGATGTCATACCTTCTGATCTTGGATTCATCAGCTTCTGCAGCCCTTAAGCCAGCAGCCTGCCATCTGACCTGTCACAATCTTGGGTTCATGAGCCCCTGCAGCTATGTAGGTCAGGAGAAGCCTTCAGCATGATGTCTGACCCATGGACTTGGGACTTGCCAGCCTCTAAAACTCCATGAGCCATTTCCTTGAGATAAATCTCTTTCTCTCTCTCTCTCTATACACATATGTGTGTGTGTATATACATACGTGTGTGTGTATATATATATACACTGGTTTTGCTTCTCTAGAGAAACCAGCCTAAGACTTTGAGGTTCTTTCTGTCCCTTAAACATGCTGTGCTTTTTCCCATTACAAAGCCATTGTCCCAGCAATCCTTTCTGCCTAAAAGGCTCTTCCCATAGGTTCTGCAGGGCTGGCTTCTCATTACTCTGTATTCAGAGAGGCCTTTCTTGGTATCACCAAATTAAAGGAGCTATCCCATCATTTCCTGTCACATGACCCTGATTTATTTCTATCATTTTATCACTGATATTTAGGTAGCTAACCTGTTAATGGTGGCCCCATGTTTGTAGAGTAGAACTGCTCCAAAGAGTTTTTATGGCTGTGACATTTTGGAAGTAGATTGCCAGGCTTTTCTCCTCAGGCACTTCCAGGTAAGTTCGAATCACTAATCTTTTGGTTAGTAGTCAAGCATTTAACCATTTGCACCACCTTGGGACTCCAATACATAAAGTTACCATGGGTCAGAATTGACACGATGACATCTGATTTTTTTTTTTAGCCTTTTAATGTTTTATCAAGGAGCCCTGGTGGTGAAGCGTTAAGCATTCGGCTGCTAACTGAAAGACTGGTGGCTGAAACCCACTCGGCAGCTGCACAGGAGAAAGACTTGGTGATCTGCTCTCATAAAGATTATAGCCAAGAAAATCCTGTGGGGTAGCTCTACTCTGTCACTTGGGGTAGCCATGCTTTAGAATTGACTCAAGGGCACCCAAAAACAACAGCAATATATTACCATTTCCCTCCACTAGAATGTAAATGTTATTAGAAGAACATTTTCTGTCTTTTTCAATGCTATAACTCCTATACCAAGAACTGCCACTCAACAAATATTTGGGTAAATCAGTGAATCAATTTATGTAGGGTCTAAGTTTCTTTTCTAGCTCTACATTTGTATAATTTGTTTCTTTCTGTGTTTCTTTTAATAAGTTTGTGACTACAGAAACTGAAGACTAAGGAGTCATTCTTTCATTTTATATGTATGTAACTTCTAGCCCTCTGTAAAAAGAAGATATGAGTAGGTTGTGAGAATTAAATGAAATTTTATTCCCAACCTAGCTCATGATAGTCTAAGCAACTGGTCTCCTCACTAGTTTGTAGATTCATTACAACCCAGCCTTTACACAGTAGCCATGTTTATCATAACAAAAATTAGATCATGTTGTATCTATACTTTAAAATCTTTAACAGCTTCCTGTTGCTCCTTAGGATACTTTCCAAGCCAGTTTGTGTTCTGGCTTCTTTCCACATCTTCATTCACCTTTGTGAAATTCTTCTCAACACTTATACAGGCTCTCAGCTCCTTCAAAAACTATTCTTTGTCCAGAACATCCACTCTTTTCTCTTCCTTCAGCTCTCTCTCCTGTTCAGCCTCCACATTGCAGTACTTTCCCACACTAAGTTGGGAATCCTAGCTTTCCTATCACCCCTTACTATAGTTAGTAGTGCTTAACTATTTTAAATTATATTTAGGTATATTTTATTTATTTAAGTTGTATACATTATATGATTAATATCTTTCTTACCACTAAATTATCAGTTATCCTAGTACCTATCACGGTACCTGGCACATTGCTCAGTACACATTCATAGAATGAGTGAATTCCTGGCACATAGTTGTTATTCATTGCCATCAAGTCAGCTCCCAACTGATGCCAATATCATGCACAACTGGATGGACCATTATGATTCGTAGGGCTTTCATTGGCTGATTGTTCACAATAGATCTCTAGACCTTTCTTCCTAGTATGTCTTAGTCTGGAAGTTCTGCTGAAACCTGCTCAGTATCAGCAAACATGCAATCCTTCACTGATAGACGGGTCATGGCTGCACATGGGTGCATTGGTCAGGAAATGAACTCGGGCCTTCTGCATGGAAGGTGAAAATTCTACCACTGAACCACAAATACCCCCTTGGCACTTAGTAAGCCCACAGTGGAGATTACTTTATTATAATGATGGAAGTGGTGGTAGTTCTCTATATTAACCCAAAGGATTAGGTGAAGGAGGCCATACAACCAGGTCTCTGAAATTGCCCTGAGTCTCAAATCCCCCTTTTGCAGGCAGGAAACTGGACTGCAGGCTTCTGGACATGCCACTCTGACCCCTGCTGCTAACACCTGTAGTTTGACAGCCTGATTCTCGTTTCCCATCTCCAACCCTGCTATAACAATCTAACGTGGCTGGCCTATGTTTCTTACTGATTTCACTTCCTTTTCTCTTGCTCAGATTATACCACATACTGATTTCTGTGTTTCACCCCAGCCTGCTAACCTGAAGATGACGTTTTCTTTGATGATCTCCTGGCTTTCTAGGCTTTAAAATCCTGCCCTCAACACTAACGAAGTAAGTGCACTACAGCATCCCAGCATGAATAGAATAATGGCATGGAGTAATAGAAAGGAAACACAATATTCTCCTTTTGTAGAATAGAGCAGTAGGCATGTCTCCTGATCGCTGATGCTTTTGGTAGATAGCGCTGTCACAATAGCATAAAGCATTTTATCCATACCTCACATTTAACGCACTGACAACAATTTCTTGGATTTTTTTTTCCTGCTATATTTGTGTTTAAATTTTTTTTTTTTGTAGTCTATCCACATTTTTTTGGTATCCACCTTATAAGAGCCCTGGTGGCACAACGGTTAAGCTCTTAAAGCTAACCAAAAGATGGGCATTTTGAACCTAACAGCTGCTCTGCAGGAGAAAGATGTGGCAGTATGCTTCTATAAAGATTTACAGCCTTGGAGGCCCTATGGGGCAGTTCGACTCTGTCTTATAGGGTCGCTATGAGTCATAATCAACTCGATGGCAGGGAGTTATGGGTTATCCACATTTTACTGGCCCTTAGTGGATATCATTCTTTATAGATAAACCTGTTTTCTCAAAGCCATCTTGTGTTTTATTCATGATCTCCAAAACATTTGCACTGTCACTTATCTTAGTAGTATTCACAAATTTGATAAACAATTTTTCAATCACAGTTTTAGTCTTTGAAATTTATATGAGTTAGATCAGTATGTCTGCTTAAAACCTGAAAAAGATTAATTATGTAAAATATTTCATATATAAAATAAAATTGGAGACTCTTTCAATAACTTTTACCAGAATAAGAGCAGGTAAGGCACGTAGTTTTCCACAAGAGCAAAACTTTATTGAAGAGGCTTGCAAGTGGAGATGAGGAGGGCCTAGAGCAATGCACACCCTCATCTCACAGAAAAAAAGACAGGCCCTATTTTTTAAAAGTTCTTGGGCGGGAAAAGATTCATGTTTATTCATAGACACAGGCGGGGTTATGTTAACTAAGGTGCGCACACAGCAGAGGCTTTCCAAGATGGCTCCTGTCCTGGAGGTCTCTGGGATTCGTAGCAGGACTTATTATGGGGTGTCGTGCCTGCCCAGTCTCTCACTCCTTGGGTCTTTCCCCGATTCCCTGGCTTGGGCTGTAACCCCTCACTGCCCCTAGTGGAAGGTCACACAAGGGTCACAGGTGGATGTTCTGTGCATGTCCTGGGCCTGGTTTTCTCCAGCTGCTTCTGAAAGGCAATTTTAAAGAAGTTTGCGGGCTATTTTTAGATACCCTGCCCCATTGTTCTGGCGATTGGCTTTGTTTCTACCCCCTGGCCCATTTCTTGTTACTTTGTTTGCAGATTTTTTTTCTGTTCTCTGTCTTACTAAGTCTCTAGGTTCCACACTCAACCCCCATTACCTCCCTGATAATATAGCCTATTTTCTCTTTTACTTGTTTCTCCCCTAACCACAGCAGTCTCTTCTCTATTTCTCAAACAGACACCCTCCGATCTCAGGGCCTTTGCTCCCCATCTTATAACCATAAAATGTTCCCCCTCTAGAAGTATATCAGATACTTAAATCTAGAGAGGTAAAACATAAGAAAAATTATTCAAAGACTCTTCTCTAATTACTTACAAAAACAAACAAACAAAAAAACCCAAATCTGGTGCCCTCAAGTTGATTCCAACTCATAGCAACCCTATGAGACAGAGTAGAACTGCCTCATCGGGTTTCTAAGGAGAAGCTGGTGGATTCCAACTATGGACTTTTTGGTTAGCAGCCAAGCCCTTGACCACCTATAGTGGTTAAGACCGATCACATATCATAACATATGATGTGTCTTTTTATTTTTATATTATGATTTTATGATCCTTTATTTGCAGAATCTATATGATTATTTTCAGCCTGGGAATCCAATTCATTTGTTTGTATCTGAATTTTTCTTCTATTTAACACGCAATAGTTCTCATCCCAGCACAGCATGCTGATTTAACATTCTTTTTAAGTACCACGTTAAAATCTTAAGTGTATAAAGGGAAATAAATTTAACATTTTAATACTGATTTAGGAACACATTTCACTTGAATATTTTTATGGAAAGCACAAGAAATAGCTCCAATCTCTTCAGAATGATTACCATGACTTTGATAAGAATACAAGGAACCAAACTGCATGCTGGGATATTGCGTCTTGTAAACAGTCCATATTTTCATCCAAAGAGTCATCTGAAGAGACACATAGACAGCTACAAACTGGTCCCATGGCTGAGAAGAACCTCCCACAGAATCCTGATGAGGCAGCTGTCTGCAGCCCATGGGGTAATGGCTGCCCTCTGACCCTGCCTGACAGCAAGTGCTCTTGTCATCCTGCAGTGCAACAAGTCAAATTAGGCTATAATTACTCTGCAGACAACGGGCTGCAATTACGCATTCAAGTCACAGAATCTGGCAGGAGGGAGATGATTGTGGCTGGAAGGGAATGAGGAGAAGTCAAAAAGTCACAAGACAAACCGCTTTTTGATACTTTTCTCCAAAGCACAGCTGTAATGTATGCTCCTAAAGACGGAAAAGAATCAAACCCAACTGGATAGCAACCATTCTCTTATTCAAAACACCATGAAGACATTGTTTTCAGGGACTTTAGCAGACTTGATATACCAAAGGCTATTTGACTGTCTACTAAATAAAAGGAAGGGCAACTATGGTTCCCACAAGTTCCTCTACTGATGCTCTTTACTGTTCCTGATTCATTTTAATTATAAAAAAAGAGAGAGAAAGAAAAAAGAAAGGAAAGAGGGAAAGAAAAAGAAAGAAAAAAATTGTTCATTAGGGCAGGCCACAATTATCTTATGCAAATATTTCCTATGAGCCGGAAATGGGTTTGGTATTTTTTTTTTTTTTAATGTGTAGGCTGTTTTGTTGTTATATTCTGTCGAGTCAACTCCGACTCATAGTGACTCGATACGACAGAGTATAACTGCCCGATAGGGTTTACTAGGCTGTAATCTTTACAGAAGCTGATTACTAGCTTTCTCCCATGGAGCCACTGAGTGGGTTCAAATCACCAACCTTTCGGTTAGCTGCCAAGCACTTAACTATTGTGCCACCAGGGCTCCTTCAACCTATTTTACACCAGTAAAATTAAGTAGGCCGAAAAGTTTAAAAAATGCCAGTAGAGGTAGGTTTGCCTTTTCTGTCTGCAAAATTATTAATCTCTTTGACCCTATTCAAAAAAACTCAAGTTGTAGATTTACCATATAATTTAGAACTATCTCAGGGATGAGATAACTTATATTTGTTTAGCAAACTTCTGACAGAAAGAAAATAACAAAATGGGTGTCAGAAGAGACTCTGAACTTTACTGTCAAACCTAGAGTAGCTAAAGCGAATGAGAGAAATGATGAAGTAAAAGAACTGAAGATTTCAAAGGACAGTTTAAGAAGACAAAGTATTATAATGAAATGTAGAAAGACCTGAAGTTAGAAAACCAAAAGGGACAAACATGTTCAGCATTTCTCAAACTGAAAGAACGGAAGAGAAGATTCAAGCCTCAAGCTGCAATATCGAAAGATTCTGTGGGCAAAATATTGAACGATGCAGGAAGAATCAAAAGGAGATGGAAGGAATACACAGAGTCATTGTACCAAAAAGAATTGGTTGTCATTCAACCATTTCAAGAGGTAGTATATGATCAAGAATTGACAGTACTGAAGAAAGAAGCCCAAGCTCCGCTGAAAGCACTGGCAAAAAAAAAAAAAAAAGGCTTCAGGAATTGACAGAATATCAACAGAGATGTTTCAACAAACAGATACAGCACTGAAGGCACTCACTGGTCTATGCCATGAAATTTGGAAGACAGCTACCTGGCCCACCAACTGGAAGAGATCCGTATTTATGCCCATTCCAAAGAAAAGTGATCCAACAGAATGTGGAAATTATCAAACAATATCATTAATATCACACACAAGTAAAATTCTGCTGAAGATAATTCAAAAGCTGTTGCAGCAAGTACATTGACAGGGAACAGCCAAAATTTCAAGCCAGGTTTAGAAAAGGACCTGGAAAGAGAGAGATCATCGCTAATATCAGATGGATCATGGCTGAAATCAGAGAATACCAGAAAGATGTTCACTTGTGTTTTATTGACTATACAAAGGCATTCGACTGTGCAGATCATAACAAATTATGGATAACATTTCAAAGAATGGGAATTCCAGAACACTACATTGTGCTCATGCGGAATCTGTACATAGACCAAGAGGCAGTAGTTCAAACAGAACAAGAGGAAATTGCTCTTTGAAAACCAGAACAGGTACGCATCAGGGTTGTATCCTTTCACCCTACTTATTCAATCTGTATGCTGAGCAAATAATCCAAGAAGCTGGACTATATGAAGAAGAACGTGGTATCAGGATTGAAGAAGACTCATTGAACAACCTGTGACAAGCAGTGACACAATCTTGTTTGCTAAAAATGAAGAGGACTGGAAGTACTTTCTGATGAAGATCAAATAAAGTACTATAGCCATCAGTATCAATTATGCCTGAACATAAAGAAAACAGAAATCCTCATAACTGGACCAATAAGCAACAACACAATAAACAGAGAAAAGATTGAAGTTGTCAAGAATTTCATTTTACTTGGATCCACAGTCAATGCCCTTGAAAGTAGAAGTCAAGAAATCGAATGACATATTGCTTTGGGCAAATCTGCAGCAAAAGACCTCTTTAAAGTGTTAAAATGTAATCACTTTCCATGATGTGATCTGATATGGTCAGCCAGTCAGTTGAAATGGGAGTTTCTTTGGGGGTGTGACCTGCCTCCAGTATATATATTGGATGTTCTGGCAAACCTGGATGTTCTCTCTTGACCCTGCTCTCTTATTACTTGGTGTCCAGCCTACTGCTCAACCTGCAGATTTTGGCTTAGTCAGCCCCTGCAATTCTATGAGCCATCATAGATCTTCAGCCTACCATCTGACCTATGGATTTGGGACTTGCCAAACCCCACAATTGTGTAAGCCATTTCCTTGAAGTAAATCTCTATATCTATATCCATATCCACACCCATATCTATGTGCCTGTCTGTCTGTCTATCTGTCTGTCTGTCTATCTATCCATCTATCATCTATCTATCTACCTATCTATCTATCATCTATCTATATATGTTTCACTGGTTTTGCTCCTCTAGAGAACCCAGACTAAAACAGAAATGAACTCAGCAAAACTATCAGTAGTACAAATTAATGATTCATAATTGCATATCGATAAGTTAAAATTATGTGATTATACAATTATATGATTTGTGAATGTCCTCTATTTTTCAATTTTAAAAATCCAGCTGCATGAAACAAAGCTAAGATCAAGGCTAAACATCTTCACCTAAGATGATACTAAGCTAGTGGTAGGTACTGTGGTCTTGGAGTCATACAAACTGCGTTCATGTATAGGCACCTCCTTTTGCTAATTGAGTTTATCATTTTAATCCATGGTCTCTTCATTTATAAAATGGGAATAATCATAGTATATCTCTCACAGATTAAATTAAATATCAAATGAAATCATGAATGTGTTTAGCACAATGTCGGACACATAGTAAGTGCTCAATAAATGATAGTGCTATTTTATTATTATATGAATACCTTTTGAATAAAGTCAATGACCTCTTGCTTTCTTCATGTATGATGTCCTTGATGTCATTTCACAACTCATCTGGTCTTCAATCATTGGTGTTCAATGCATCAAATCTATTCTTCAGATAATCTCTAAATTCAGGTGGGATATACTCAAGGTCATATTTTGGCTTTGTGGACTTGCTCTGATTTCCTTCAATTTCAGCTTGAACTTGCATATGAACAATTGATGGTCTGTTCCACAGCCAGTTCCTGGCTTTGTTCTGACTGATGATTTTGGGCTTTTCCATCTTCCCTTTCCACAAATGATTCCTGTGTGTTTCATTTGGCGAGGTCCATGTGTACAGTCACTGTTCATGTTGTTGAAAAAAGGTATTTGCAATGAAGAAGTCGGTCTTGCAAAATTCTATCATTCAATCTCTGTCTGGCATTGTTTCTATCACCAAGGCCATATTTTCCAACTACCAATCCTTCTTCTTTGTTTCCAACTTTGGCATTCCAATCACCAGTAGTTATCAATGCATCCTGATTGCATGTTTGATCAATTTCAGACTGCAGAAGCTAATAAAAATCTTCAATTTCTTCATCTTTGGCCTTAGTGGTTGGTGCATAATTGGAATAATAGTTGTATTAACTGGTCTTCCTTGTAGACGTGTGGATATTATCCTATCACTGACAGCATTGTACTTCAGGATGGACCTTGAAATGTTCTTTTTGATGATGAATGCAACACCATTCCTCTTCAAGGTGTCATTCCCAGCATAGTAGACTATATGATTGTCTGATTCAAAATGAAAAATATAATCCATATTTTTCAACCTCTTCAAAGAAAATCTCATAAGAAAACTTGTCAGATGTCTTTTTAATGTTTCTGCACATTTGCTATATATCTGCCATATACTTCTGATCATTCCAGCAGGTAACTCCATGAAAGATGGACGTGAGCTTAGACAGATATGACTTCTTTCAAATATCTTAGGAATCCATGCAATGTCCTAGTAATTATTCCTTAAATATTCATATCCCTTTAAATATTCATTCCAGATTTTGCCTGAGGTGAATGCCAGGTTCATACATTTGAAATGAATACACTTCAGAGAAGTTTAATTCAAATTTTTTTTCCAAATACTATTTCCACTTATAGTTCTTTAACCAAATTCTTGAAACTTACCTATAGTGACAGAGGGCAATAAGAGCACAGGCAGAATTTCTTAATCATCTGTTACTCAAATTCCTTCCACAAAATTCTTTTTCAACTGGATTTCCTCTGGAAACCAAAGTGTTCAATATGGTCAAATATGTCAGCTGGCAGAATTAATCCATGGGTTGATTTTAGCTCAGTGAATTTCTCCCTAATGTAATAATTTCAAGACTTAGGTTATCTTTAATGCTACACATTCAGATAAATATAGAAATAGATTAGGTATATTAACCTTCTGCCAACAAACTTCAAAAAAAAATCTGAGGGAATATTAGTGCCATGAAGTGGGGAGGGCGCTGATTCAAAAGACCTGACTTTGACTATATTTAATCTTGAAGACTTGTTTTTCTCATAAACTAAATTGAATGAAATTTTTGGACAAGATGCAATTGAAACAAATATTAATAACAAGAATAAAATTAATCATTATTATGTAATTACTAAAGTCTCTTCCAGCTCTAAAATTTTGTCTTTGATTTTATGAGTTTTATGGACAAAACTCAGAGCTCATCATGCACAAATTAGCAGACATCTTTCACCCTGTCCAACATTGGCGTTGCTGCTGTTTGGCTGATGCCCTAGATAAATTTCAAGCCAGTTCTTAACAATTGTCAGCTATGTATCCTTGCCCACAGTTCATTTGCTTGATGGTTTTCCTTGAAGCTGACATTTAAGAAAAGTACTGTGCGTCTAAAAAATGCAAAGAAAAAGACAAAAATACCTTTCCTGCTGGAAACAGATAATGATGAAATTATAGGCAAAATGATATTATGTCATAGATTTTTATTATGTCATCCATTTGCTTAACATAGTAATCTAGCTATCAGGCTATAACAGAAATACTACAAGCATATGGCTTCAACAAACAGAAATTTATTCTTACACTCTAGTAGGCTAGAAGTCCAAACGAAGCCTTTCTCTCCCTGTTGGCTCTAGATGAAGGTCCTTGTCTTCAATCTTCCCTTCGTCTAGGAGCTTCTCCATGTAGGAACCCCAGGTCCAAAGGATGTACTCTGCTCCTAGCACTGGTTTCTTGGTGTTATGAGGTACCCTATCTGTCTGCTTGCTTCTGTCTTTTATATCTCAAAAGAGATTGGCTTAAGACACAACCAAATCTTGTAGATTGAGTCCTGCCTCATTAACATAACTGCCTCTAATCCTACCTCATTAACATGATAGAGGTAGGATTCACAACACATAGGATAATCATATCAGAGGACAAAATGGTAGATGATCACACAATACTGGGAATAATAGCCTAGCCAAGCTGACATGCATTTTTGGGGGACACAATTCAATCCTCGATACTAGCCAAAAATTAATAAGTGTATGTTGAGTTGGGATATGAAGCAAGAATAAAAGAATGTTTGTAATTATTGATGTTGAATATGGGTACATAGATATTCAATATACCATTATCTCTGCTTTGGTCTATATTTGAAATTTTACATTATAAAAGCTAACAAACAAATAAAAATAATGAGAGTTACCTGCAAAATGGTTGGATATACCAAATTATCATGTAATCCTTAAAGTTTATTTAATTAAACACTTTTTTATGGGACATTTACTCTATATCATCCACTGTGCAGTGAGCTATGAATAAATAATTTTAAAAAAGACCTGTCCTTACAAGTTTTCACCCTAACAAAAGAGCTTAATGTCTTCTATAGAATGTTTGGAGCCCTGGCGGCACAGTGGTTGAAAGCTCGGCTGCTAACCAAAAGGTCGGCAGTTCAAATCCATCAGCCACTTGTAAAGAGCTACAGGAAGAACTAGAAGCTTTCAGGAAAAACAGGCTATTCTCTAGAATTGAAAATCAAACTATCTTTTTCCCATGTCTCCTCATTCTCTTGGTTCTTTCTGAAGACCAGCTCTTTGCTTATTCTTCAGCACACATTGTCCCAAAGTAGATCTCCAAATGGCATTCTTAGCCTCATCCCATTACGTTTTCATGTTCTTCTATGGTGTGTTCCAATTCCTAAATCAAGGAGAGAGAATATAGTTGGCCCAGCTGAGAATAAGTCTCCTTATGGGAAATGAGGGGTGAAGTCATGTATTACAAATGTGGCTATCAGGCCTCACTCTGTATGGAGCGCAGTTCTTCTAGAAGGAATTGTGGCTTCCTGCGTCATTCAGTGTTTTGCCCATAGATTCCTTCACTGTTGGAACTAAAGCCTTGAATTTTTTCTTCAGTTCTTTTAGTTTGAGAAATGCAGAGTATGTTCTTCCCTTTTGGTTTTCTAATTCCAGGACCTTGCACATGTCATAATACTTTGTCTTCTGGAGCTGCCCTTTGAAATTTTCTGTTTAGCTCTTTTACTCGATCATTTTTTCAGCTCACTTTAGCTACTCAGTGTTGAAGAGCAAGTTTCAGAGACTCTTCTGACATCCATTTCTGCCTTTTCTTTCTTTCCTGTCTTCTTAATGACCTTTTTCTTTCTTCATGTATGATGTCCTTGATATCATTCCACAATTCATCTGGTGTTCGGTAAGGAGTGTTCAATGCATCAAATCTATTCTTGAGATGCTCTCTAATCTCAGGTGGGATATAGTCAAGGTGGCCCTTTGGCTCTCATGGACTTGCTGAAGAAAATTAGAACAAGTCCACGAGAGCCAAATTACGTATAGGAATGTGCAGAGTTGATGCTGACTACAAAGAAAAGAAATTTAAACCATAAGTAGTTTAAAACAAAGTATATTTAATTTCCTTATCATGTAATTTTTTGGGCTGCTGCTCAAACTTGAAATCATTCAAAGATTAAATTTCATAAAATTTAAGATATTAATGGCAGTCCTTTCTCCTAAAAGGTTAGGCCATATTTAAAAATACAATTAACATCTAATGAAGGAGATACAAGTGTTTGGAATTTTTTCTTACTCAAAATATGCTCATGTGCTGTGTAACAAAGATTTTCATATTTGTGAATTTCTTTGATGGCATATGCTGACATATTTTGAATCCCTGTACCCACTATTTTGAACATATCTGAAAACAGTATTTATCACAGTATATCATACTACTGTAATGACTTGTTTTCACTCAATGTATTTGCATATCTTTCTCTCACGAGGCTATGACCTTCTTGAGAATAGTGTCTAGAACAGTACTGGCACAATATGGCACAATATAGGGGCTCCATAAATAGTATTTATAACAACACGTTTCAAGTACTACTTATATTTAATTATGTAAATTCAAAAAAGCAGAGAATATAAATAACTAGAATGGAATTATATTATGTCAACTCTTCTATAAGAAAACATAAATTAAATTAAGCTGACATCAGGATCATGTCAAGAAAAGAGCCCATAGGAGCAGAAATAAAGGACACAGAGACTATTTCTTCTCTGGGTCTGTCAGTAAAAGCACTTTAACATGACATGTATTGCTCAAAGGACACTGAAAATCCAAAAATGTCTTTTAAATCATCAAAAGGCCTTAGTTTTAGTCTCTAATACATGTTTTTTTTTTCCAGTCTAAAATATATGCCCTTTATAAAAGTATAGAAAAATAAAAATAAATGTCCTTTAATCCTACTATTTCAAATTAAATATAGTTCATGTTTTGGTGATATATTTCCAGCCTGTCTTCTCTGCCTAGTCTTTTGAAGAAAGACGAATTTTGGAGATCTTACATAAAGCATTTTATGAGCTGCTTCCTTTGTGCTCCACTTTTTTCACTTAACATTGTAGCATGTCATGTTGATGCCATTCACAAGCATTGTTTTTAAAGGCTACATGTTATTTCTTTAAGCGTAAAGATGACAATTTACTTAACAGTTCCTCTCTATTTTGACTTACAGTTTGTTTCCTATTGTTGTATTATTATAAATAATATGATGAACATCTGTGGGCATAATATTTTCTCTTTTTTGTTTCCTACCAATACATTCTCAGGTTTGAAATTACTGGATCACAGGTATATTTTAAGATTTTATATATTTAAAGTAACTCAGTGTGGTAAGGTGGACACCGCAAATGAAACTCCAGTCTCAATTCAGTTCTAATCCCAGAATTCTTTCTAAATTGCTTTGCAGTGTCGGTCAAATGAGTTCACTGCTCTGCTCTTCAGTGTCTTCATCTATCATATAAGAAGGCTAAACTAAATCAATTATGTTAGGATGCCAATTTTGTTTATCTATTAAAAAAAAAAAAAAAAAAACCAGTGCTGTCAAGTCGATTCTGACTCATAGCGACCCTATAGGACAGAGTAGAAATGCCCCCCATAGAGTTTCCAAGGACAAACCATTCCAAACTGAGTAGCCTAAAACAGCAATTATTCTGTTATTTCTCATGGTTTTGTGGTTTGACTGGCTCAGCTATATGGTTATTTTCTCGGTCTTACTTGGAGTCTTTTATGCAGCTGCAGTCAGATGGTGGTTGCATATTCAATGTCCAACATGGAATGTTCAAGATGGCTTCACTCGTGTGCCTGGGCTTAGCTGGGATGCTGGGACAGCTGGGTTTATCTCTTTCTCTTTCTCTAGCCTTAGGGTGTCTCCTTAAAATGTGGCCCCTTTACATGATCTCTCCATGTTGTCTCACCACTTGGTCTCTCCAGCAGGTGTCTCATGGCAGTTCAGGCTCTCAGAAGTGCAAACACACAAAACATCACTTACATGCCAACACAGAAGATGACCTTCTTAAGGTTTAGGACCAGGAATGACACAGCATCATTTCTGCCTTTTTCTGTTGATGATCCCAGTTTCAGTGTGAAGGGGACAACAGTGTGAATATTGGGAAGCATGGACCGTTAATGGCCATCATTGGTACCTGACTGGTGAAGTATATTTTGTTGGTGGCGTTAAAAAAAATTTTTTTTTTTTTTTGGTGGTGTTAGGTGCCATTAAATAGGCTGCAAATCATAGTGACTTTATATAAAACAGAATGAAATATTGCCTGAACCTGCACCATCCTCACAATCATTTTTACAGCTACTGTGTCAATCTATCTCATTGAGACTCTCCTTCTTTTTTGCTGACCCTCTATTTTACCAAGCATGATATTCCTCTTTAGAACTTGGTCCCTTCTGATGACATATCTAAAGCAAGCAATGTGAAGTCTTGCCATCCTCACTTGTAAGGAGCATTCTGTCTGTACTTCCTCCAAGATTGATTTGTTCATTCTTCTGGCAGTCTACAGTATATTCAATATTCTTCACCAACACTGCAGTCCAAATGCATCAATTCTTCTTCTGTCTTCATTTTTCATAGCCCAGCTTTTGCATGCGTATGAAGCAATTTAAAATACAGTCTCTTTGGCTGAAAAGTTTTTAATTATTTGAAAATTTGTAATTTATTAACTAAAGTACAATCATGCATAGCTTCACGTCCAAAATACTTTATGTGAAATAGAACATTATGTGATTTGGACATTGTGCAAACACCATATTATGTGTGAACTTCCTTTCAGGCATTTGCTTCCAGAATAAGGAGGTTTCATCCATATTAAAAATTCGCTGGGGCAAATAACCTCTACAATTAGCTTATCCAAGTTTTCGATAAATTCTTCTGCTGCCTTCCCATCAGCACTCTCTGACTCACCACTCACTTTCACGTTATGCATCAAAAAACGTTGAAGCACTTGAACTACACAGAGCTAGTACTAAACATGGTATTGTAGTCTGGTCCTGCTTTTTCTTTAAGCATCTCAAACAAGCTTCGTGCCCTAACAATGATTGTCAACGTGTTAAGAGGGATTCGGTTTTGTGTTTGGTCTTCAATCCAAACCATAAGCAATTTCTTCATATTTGGTATTCAAAAAAAAAAAAAAAAATTGCCATGGAGTTGATTCCAACTCATAGACACCCTACAGGACAGACTAGAACTGCCTCATGGGGTTTCAAGGAACACCTGGTAGATTTAAACTGCCAACATTTTGGTTAGCAACAATAGCTCTTAACCACTATGCCACCAGGTTTCCATATTTGATATAGGTCCCTCTTATATTTTCCTTAGTCTTGTAGCTTTCAGTTGAGCCAATCCCTTAACAGCTTGGAGAATTTCTTGTTTTTGAGGACCGTCATGATTGTTGAGTGTGACATGCCTAAATCCACTATGTTCACTTCTCCGATAGAGATTTCTGAACTCTGTTATAACCAGCCTGGATATGTTTGTGGTCTGATGTTGCCTTAGTGAATACTATATGGCCCATGACTCTACTACAATAGTCTATATATCAGATTAGGGACAGTGTGAAGAGTCTCTGTTATCAAGGACATTCATTTTGTCAGAACAGTCAATTTCTTCAGACTTTTGGGGAAAAAAGAATGTGCACTTTGTCATTTTATTCAAGTAATCAGGCCATCCTCTCTGTGCTGACAATCTCACCAGCTGCACAGAAGATATAAATATATTAAACCTCTCCACACCCTACCCCAAGGAGAATATCTGTTAGGAGATTCACAGTGTTGAGAGTAATTGAGTTTCCTTATGTGAAGTTAAAAAATAAAAAATACATGCACAGTTTCTGGCAAGTCAATTCTGACTCATGACAACCCCACACGTGTCAGTGCTGTGCTCCATAGGGTTTTCAACGGCTGATTTTGGAAACAAATTGCCAGACCTCTCCTCCAAGACACTTCTGGGTGGATATAAACCTCTAACCTTTTAGTTAGCAGCTGAGCATGTAAACCATTTGTACCACCCAGGGACTCATGGGGAGTTTGTTGTAGTTATTCGGCACCATCAAGTCGGTCCCCACTCATAGTAACCCTATGTAAAAGAGAACAAAAAACTGCCTGGTCCTGCACCATTCTCACAACTGTTGCTGTTTCAGCCCATTGTTGCAGCCACTGTGTCAGTCCATCTCCTCAAGGGTCTTCATCATTTCCTCAGACCCTATAACTTACCAAGCATGATGCCCTTCTCCAGGGAATGGTCCCTCCTGATCGCATGTCCAAAGTACATGAGATGAAGTCACACCATCCTCACTTCCAAGAAGCAATCTGGCTGTACCTTTTCCAAGACAGATCTGTTTGTTCCTTTTGGCAGTCAGTGGTACATTCAATATTACCCAACATCGCAATTCAAAGGCATCAATTCTTCTTTGATCTTACTTTTTCATTGTCCAGCTTTTGCATACACATGAGGTGACTGAAAACACCACGGCTTGGGTCAGGTGCAGCTTAATCCTCAAAGTGACATCTTTGCTTTTGAACACTTTAAAGAGGCCTTTTGGAGCAGATTTGCCCAATGCAATGTGTCGTTTCGTTTCCTGACTGCTGCTTCCACGGACATTGATTGTGGATCCAAGTAAAATGAAACTCTTAACAACTTCAATCTTTTCTCTATTTATCATGATGTATATTGGTCCACTTGTGAGAATTTTTTCTTTTAGAGCCCTGGCGGTGCAGTGATTAACAGCGTGGCTGCTAACCAAAAGGTTAGAAGTTTGAATCCATGAGCCACTCCTTAGAAACCCTACGGCATAGTTCTACTCTGACCTACAGGATTGCTATGAGTTGGAATTGATATGATGACAACTTTTTTTTTTATGTTGAGGTGTAATCCATACTGAAGGTTGTAGTCTTTGATCTTCTCAGTAAATTCTTCAAGTCCTCTTTGGTTTCAGTAAGTAAGGTTGTGCCACCTGCATATCAAAGATACGCAGGCTGTTAATGTGTCTTCCATCAAGCCTGCTGTTACATTCTTTTTCACACAGTCTGGCTTCTCTGATTATTTGCTCTGCATACAGATTGATAAGTATGGTGAAAAGATACAACCCTGACACACAACTTTTCTGATTTTAAAACACTCAGTATCCCATTGTTCTGTTTGAATGACTGGCTCTTGAACTATGCACAGGTTCTGCATGAGGACAATTAAGTATCCTGGAATTTTCTTTCTTTGCAATGTTATCCATAATTTGTCATGATCCACGCAGTTGGATGTTTCTTATAGTCCATAAAACACAACATCTTTCTGGTATTCCCTGCTTTCAGCCAAGATCCATCTGACATTAGCAATGATATCCCTCATTCCATGTACTCTTCTGAATCTGGCTTGAGTTTCTTCTGGCAGTTCCCTGTTGATATATGCCTGTAACTGTTTTTGAATTATCTTCAGCAAAATTTTACTTTTTTTTTCATCTTGTTAAAGAATGCTGTTGGTATTTGGATAGGGATTGGATTGTATTTGTAGATTGCCTTGGGTATAACTGACATTTTCACAATGTTGAGTCTACCTATCCATGAGCGTAGTATGCTTTTCTTTTTCTGGAAGTCATTTTTGATTTCTTGAAGTAGTGTTTTGTAGTTTTCTTTGTATAGGTCTTCTACAGCCCTGGTTAGATTTGTTCCTAAGTATTTTATTTTTTAGGTTCTATTAAAAATGGTATTGCTTTCCTGATTTCCTTTTTGCAGTTTTCTGTATTAATGTATAGGAATCAGAAAGATTTTTGTATGTTTGTCTTGTACCTTGCTACTCTACTGAATCTTTCTATTAGTTCTAGTCATTTTCTTGTGAATACTTTAGGGTTCTCTATGTTTTTTTTTTTTTTATGTATAGTATCATATCATCGGTGAATAGGGATAGTTTTATTTTTCCTTACCAATTTGGATGGTTTTTATTTCTTTTTCTTGCCTTATTGCTTTAGCTAAGACTTCCATCACAATGTTCAATAGGAGTGGTGATAAAGGGCATTAACTTTATATGGAAAGGAAAGAAGCCCAGGATAAGTAAAATGTTATTGAAGAAAAAGAACACTACCTGACCTCAGAAGATACTACATAGCTACAGTAGTCAAAACAGCCTGGTACTGGTACAAATGACAGACACATTGACAAATGGAACAGAATCAGGAACCCAGATGTAAATTCATCTACCTATAGCCACCTGATCTTTAACAAAACCCCAAAGTCTACTAAATGAGGAAAAGACAGTCTTTTTAACAAATGGAGCTGGCAAAACTGGATATCCATCAGTAAAAAAGTGGAGGTGCAGTGGTTAAGAGCTACAGCAAGCTGTTGCTGCTAATCAAAAGGTCAGCAGTTTGAATCCACCAGGCACTCCTTGGAAATCCTATGGGGCAGTTCTACTCTGTCCTATAGGGTTGCTATGAATTGGAATCAACTCTATGGCAACGGGTTTGGTTTTTGTTTTTAATATACAGCATAAACAGCATACAAACTGTAATGAACAATACACAAACACCAGGAGATAAGCTAGATAGCTGGGCTATTCTAAATATTAAACACTCATGGTCATCAAATGACTTTACCAAAAGAGTAAAAAGAGAACCTACAGACTGGGCAAAAAATTTGGCTATGACATATCTGACAAAGGTCTAATGTCTAAATTATATAGGAAAATTCAACACTTATAATAAAAGAGAAATAATCCAATTAAAAAAATGGGCAAAGGATATGAACAGACACTTCACCAAAGAAGATATTCAGGCGGCTAACAGATATATGAGGAAATGCTCGTGATTCACTAGCCATCAGAGAAATGCGAATCAAAAGTACAATGAGATACTATCTCACCACAGCACTACTGGCACAAAGAAAATAACAAATTTTGGGAACATTTCGGGAAGACTAGAACTCTTACGCAGTGCTGGTGGGGATGCAAAATGGCACAATGATTTTGGAAAACAATACGGTGTTTCCTTAAAAAGGTATAAGTAGAAATACCACACAATCCAGCAATTCCAATTCCAGGAATATACCCTAGAGAAATAAGGGCCATCACACCAATAGACGTATACACAGTCATATTTATTGCAGCATTATTCACAATAGCAAAAAGATGGAAACAACCTAAGTGCCCATCCACAGATGAATGGGTAAACAAACTATGGTACATACACACAATGGAATAATACTCAACGATAAAGAACAATGATGAATCTGCAAAACATCTCACAGCATTGAGGAATCTGGAGGACATTATGCTGAGTGAAATAAGTGAAACACAAAAGGACAGATACTGTATGAGACCACTATTATTTTAAAAATACAGGAAGATGTTTCCACACAGAAAGAAATAATCTTTGGTGATCACAAGGCAGGAGAAGTGTAAGGAGGGAAAAACACTAACTAGATGGAAACCTGGTGGCGTAGTGGTTAAGTGTTACGGCTGTTAACCAAAGGGTCGGCAGTTCAAATCCGCCAGGTGCTCCTTGGAAACTCTACGGGGTGGTTCTACTCTGTCTTATAGTGTCACTATGAGTCAGAATCCCCTCGATGGCACTGGGATTGGTTTTTTTGTTTAGATGGTAGATAAGTGGTAACTTGGGTGAAGGGTAAGACAGTATACAACACTAGGGAAGCCAGCAAAATTTGACCAGGGCAGAGTCACAGAAGCTTCACAGACACATTCAAATGCCCTGAGAGACCAGGCTGCTGGGCTGAGGGCTGGGGGCTGTGGTCTCAGGGGACATCTAGCTCAATTGGCATAGCAGTCTATAAAGAAAATGTTCTACAGTCAACTGTGGTGAATAGCAACTGGGGCCTTGAAAGCCTGCCAGCGGCCATGTGAGATACATCTATTGGTCCCATCCCAACTAGAGCAAAGGAGAATGAACAAAACCAAAGACACAAGGGAAAGGTTAGTCCAAAGGACAATTACCACAAACTCCACCAGAGACAGAGAACAACTAGACAGTCCCCTGTTACCACCATGGACTGCTCTGGCAGAGATCACAATAGAGGGTCCCAGACAGAGAGGGAGAAAAATGTAGAACAAAACAAATTCACACACACACACACACACACACACACACAAAAGCCAAACTTGGTCTGATGTAGACTGGAGAAATGCCAAGAGTATAGATGGCCCCCAGACACCCTTTTAACTCAGTACTAAAGCCATTCCTGGTGGCGTAGTGGTTAAGAGCTACAACTGCTAACCAAAGGGTCGGCAGTTCCAATCCACCAGGCACTCCTAAACTCTGTGGGGCAGTTCTACTCTGTCCTATAGGGTCACTATGAGTCGAAATTGACTCGAAGGCACTGGGGTTTTCTTTAAAGCAACTCCTGGGGTTCACCCTTCAGCCAAAGATTAGTAGAGCTATAGGAAACCCTGGTGGTACAGTGGTTAAGGGCTATGGTTGCTAACCAAAGGCCAGCAGTTCAAATCCACCAGGCACTCCCTGGAAACCATATAGGGCAGTTCTGCTGTATCCTATAGGGTCGCTGTGAGTCGGAATTGACTTGACATCAATGGTTTTTTTTTTTTTTTCTTTTAATAGGGCCAACAATAAAAAAACATGAAGGATGTGTTTCATAGTTCAATTATGTATATGAGACTAATGTTCATATCAGCCCAAAAGCAAAGATGAGAAAGCAAGAAGGGACAGGGAAACTGGACCAATGGGAACAGGGAACCTGAGGTGGAGAAGGGAAGAGTGTTGATACATTGCAGAGTTGGCAACCAGCGTCACGGAACAATTTGTGTATTAACTGTTTAATAAGAAACTAATTTGCTATGGAAGCTTTCACCTAAATCACAATTTAAGAAAAAGAAAAAAAATTACTTGCTTGTGATATTAATGATACTGTTTGAGAATTTCCACATTCTGTTGGATCAACTTTCTTTGGAATGAGCACAAATACAGATCCCTTCTAGTCGGTTGGCCAGGTAGCTGTGTTCCCAATTTCTTGGCATAGATGAGTTAGCCCTTCCAGTTGTTGAAACATCTCAGTTGGTAGCCTGTCAATTCCTGTAGCCTTATTTTTTGCCAATGCCTTCAGTGCAGCTTGTATTTGTGCCTTCAGTATATCAATTCTTGATCACACGCCTCCTGAAATGGTTGAATGTTGACCAATTCTTTTTGGTACAATGACTCTGTGTATTCCTTCCATCTTCTTTTGATGCTTCCTGTGTCATTCAATATTTTGCCCATAGAATCTTTCAATATTGCAACTTGAGGCTTGAATTTTTCCTTCAGTTCTTTCAGCTTGAGAAGTGTCAAGCGTGTTCTTACTTTTGGTTTATGTGGAGTTTAAAAAAAAAAAAATGTGGAGTTTAGAGGAAAGTAAATATAACTGGATTTTACTAATACCACATGTGATTGGTGAAATAAAAAACAAATTAACCAAAAATGAATTTCCAGAGCAATGAAGAATAAATCAAATTTGCCTATTCTCTCCTTTAAAGATTATATTGCTTTTAATAGCTTAACTTTATTACCTGAAATAGATGAATATGTGCACTAAACTTAACAGGACTGAGACTGTCAGACGGTGATAAAACCCAATAACCATTGTTATCAACAGATAACTAGGCCAGAGTCATTAACATTTTATTCATCCTCAACACCAAATTACATATGCTTGAGAAGACGAATACCCTTTTCCTCTCACACCATGGAAAATGACAGCTTTTTATTAAGTCTATCTCTTAAACATTTGGTGCTTCTCCCTGCTGCCTAACAGTGGAGTTTTTTATTTATTCATATGGCATTTGCCTTGATGTTTCCCAAGTAATAATACGTAGTAACAGAGACAAATGAGAGTTCTGCATCATCCTTTCCCTCAGGGCAAACCAGGCACAAATATACCACTAATGAAAAAAATCTACAGAGCAGAACAATAAATAGCAGGCATAAAATGGAGAAAAGCAGTTCCCAAGCACAATTTTTGAAGAAAGATAGCAGAGAACAGATAACCTACTCCAAGTGAGGGAAGCCTTCCTCGGCTTTCACATTATAAGGTAGATTTTAGTTTCCTTTTTTAATTATTTCCCACTAACCAGGCTACTTCTAAATCTGATATCACTTACTTTGGCTTCCAGATATAGCAATGGCCTCAATGGTGCTTTATTAATCAGGTGTCATTGAGCTGGTTTCAATGCATGGTGACTCCACATGTCAGAGTAGAACTGCATACCGTAGAGTTTTCAGTGGCTGAATTTTGAGAAGTAGATCACCAGGCCTTTCTTCCGAGGTGCTTCTGCTGGAACTCAAACCTCCAACCTTTCAGTTAGCAGTTGAGTGCATTAACTGTTTGTACCAATCAGGGATTTCAGTGCTTTATTAGTTAAATGGTATTTGTTCTTAAGTAATAGCTGAAACAGAGAGATTTTTAAATAATAAAAACATAATTAATCAAGTCATGCTTATTTCCTGCTAAGTAATTTTTCATTTACTCAACAAATACCTTGTGAGTGCCAACTGTGTGCCAGCTACCATGCTAAAGCAAAAAACCAAACTGAAGCAGTTGTCATCAAGCCGATTCCTAGTCACAGTGACCCCATGGATACTGGAGTACAGCCATGCTCCAGAGGGTTTTCAGTGGCTGATTTTTCAGAAGTAGATTGCCAGATCTTTCTTCTGAGGTACCTCTGGTTGGATTCAAACTACCAACCTTTCAATTCGAGACAAGCGTATTAACCATTTGCACCACCCAGGGACTTCAGGATAACACGCTTGGTCCTGGGAATACATGAGTGAACAAGGTGTAGTTTCTGTCTTCAGGAAACTTTAGTCTAGACAGGAGCAACAGACCACTGAACGGTCCAGAGCTCAATGAAGCACTATCCAGATAGTGTAGGGCTTTAGGGAAAGATGCTCAGAGATAATGTTTAGGTTGAAATTGGAAAGATGCAGAGGAATCGGTCATGGAAGGGAGCTTGAAGTAAGGATGTGTGATGGTTAAAGTTGTGTGTCAACTTGGCTGGGCCATGATTCTCAGGGGTTTGGCAGTTATGATGTAGTTTGGCGGCTATGTAATGATGTAATCACCTCCATAATGACAGCTGATATAATGTGATCAGCTCCATGATGAGTTCTGCTATATGCAGCCAATCAGTTGTAAGGGAGTTTCCCTGGCAGTGTGGCCTGCATCCAATATAGGCAGACTTTCTGGCAAAGCTCACTGGCTTTTGCTTACTCTGGATCTTGCAGCTGGCCTCCGTTCATCTGACCTCTGGGTCTTGGGACTTGAACTAGCAGCTACCTACCAATCTTGGAATTCATCAACTTCTGCAGCCTGTGAGCCAGTGACCTGCCATCTTACATGCAGATTTTGGATTCACCAACCCCAGAGGCTATATAAGTCAGGAGAATCCTCCAGCCTGACCCATGGACTTGGGACTTTTCAGCCTCTACAACTGTGTGACCCATTTCCTTGATATAATTCTCTCTCTTTATCTCTCTCTCTGTATATATACATATATATATTGGAAACCCTACATTGTCCTACAGAGCTGCTATGAGTCAGAATCTACTCGACAGCAATGGGTTATTTATATATACATATATATATATATATATATATGCTTCACTGGTTTTGCTTCTCTAGAGAACTCAGCCTAAGACAGAGAACAAGAGAGCTGTGGGGCCACTGATCCTCAGGAGAAGTTTCCACACGAAGGGGCAGGAAGTGTAAAGGCCCTAAGAGCCAAAGATGGCACTGAGAGACCTATAGACTCACAAGTTAACACCTACCAGTCTATCCTGCAGATTATTCAATTATATGCTAATGCTGAGAACGGGAATTGTTAGGACAAAGAGCCCTAAACATCCTACCAGTGTGTGTATGTCCCGTGGTGTTTCTATCCACATGTACATAACTCAGGTTGCACCTGCTTGTCCCCTAGCCTACTACTGAAAGGTCTCTAGTTTTCCATATAGTCCAATCCCCCCAACTCTGTGCAGTTATTTCTAGAGACACTCAAAGGGAATTAAAATTGTCCTCATAGATTAATGCTTCTCAAACAGGGATCACTTTGTTCCTCAGGGGACATTTAGAAATGTTGACAATAAGACATTTTCAGCTGTCACTACTAGCATTTGTTGGGTAGAAGCCAAGGGTGCTGCTGAACACTTTTCAACACATAGAACAGCTCCCACAACAAAGAATTACCTGGCCCCAAATGTCAATAAATGAGCACTGTCAGCCATTACAGTATTTCTGAAGTGATCTGACAATATGCAGGTCTAAACAAGGAAGTTTTTCTGCTCTGATATTCATCTCTAGGGTTGTTTGGAGCTATACCTTCAGACACCAGGCTACAAGTTTCCTCTCCTCTGCTGTTGAGTACACTTTAAAGGAAGAGTTTACGAAGCATTCACCAGTGGATCGCTGTTGTCACTGTGGCGTTCTTACTTCTGGCCTTCCTCCAATAGAGTCCACAGTCTTTGTCCCAAGAGGACTTACTTGCCCTGGTTACCTGCAGTTCCCAGAAGGCAATATGTCTCCAAATGGGCTTTGTTAACATGTGCAATAATAATGTATTCCTCAGCTGACTCTTCCTAAGTGCACATTTTTTTCATTTATTCCTCTACACTACAATAAGTTTTACTTTTTACGGATAAAGTTATTAATGCTGAGGGCAGTCAAGTAACTTGGCCAGCTTGTCCAGCGAATAAAAAAAGTGGAGTTCTGACAGAGACTGGAGAAACCCCAAGAGTATGGCCCCTGGATACCCTTTTAGCTCAGTAATGAAGTCACTCCTGAGGTTTATCCTTCAGCCAAGTATTAGACAGGCCCATAAAACAAAACAAGACTAACGTGGGGTACCAGCCCAAGGGCAAGGAGTAGAAGGCAGGAGGTGACAGGAGAGCTGGTAATAGGGAACCCAGGTTCGGAAAGGAGAGTGCTGACACGTGGTGGAGTTGGTAAACAATGCTAAAATACAATACATGTACTAACTGTTTAATGAGAAGCTAGTTTGTTCTGTAAACCTTCATCTAAAGTACAATTTAAAAAAAGAATAAAATTGCCATTCAACCAAAAAAAATAAAAAAAAAGTGGAGTTATTTGACTCTTAAATTTATGCTTTCAACGAACTCAACTACATGTAACCCAAACAGCTGAGACCCTTCAACGTACCATAACAAGTCCAGGTTAACAAAACATAAGCAAATAGAATAAATTTGCAGAAAAACAGGGAAAATTTTAACTGAACATATATATGCTTAAGACATTTAAAAGCCATATTTGCTCTTTCCTCAGGCCGCTTTCCAATCCAAGTTTCTCTCCTCCCTAAGTCTACATCCATCTGCCGACATACACACCATCTCTATAATTCTGCTGTGCTGAGCAATTCAGCTTGGACTCTCAGCCTGTGAGCCCCATCAACAATAAGAAGAAAAGGAAATCAGAAGTTAGTTGTTTCTTTCCACCTTAAAGGACATGTAATGTATTGTTTCTTAAGATTGTCTCTTGGGAGTTTTTGTCTCTGAACTTCTTGTTTTCAAAGTCTTCATTAAAAAATAAAAATAAAAAAAAGTTCATAGGACTGAGGAAATAGGGAAATAAGAGAGTGTTCTCTTGCTAAGAAAATTTAAAAATTTTTCTTTATCACTCTGCCATATATAATTAAACCAGCCTCTGAATTAGCATTTAAGATTTGCTCTACCTGAGTGCAAGATCATTAAGTCATTATAGTAATCATGTAAGTTACTCTTTATAATGTACCAAACATCGTTTATTCATTTACTTAATCCCTGCCCCTCAAGAAAAACAAAAACAAAAAACAGTTACAGTAGAGTCGATTCCAACTCGGGGGGCCCATGTGTTTCAGAGTAGAACTGTGCTCCATAGAGTTTTCAATGGCTGATTTTTCAGAAGTAGGTGACCAGGCCTTTCTTTCCAGGTGCTGCTGGGTGGACTCAAACCTTCAACCTTTTGACTATCAGCTGAGCACATTACCTGTTTGCACTATCCAGGGACTCCTCTTCAATCCAGGAGTCAGCAAACTACAGCCCACAGATCAAATTCAGCCCATTGCTTATTCACATATGGCCCACCACCAAGAATGGTTTTTACATTTGTTACATAATAAATGGTTGTTTAAATATCTGTATAATATCCTCCATTTTGCCTCTTGGCCCACAAAGCCTAAAATATTTACATCTGACTGACCCTTTGCAGGAAAAGTTTGCATAACCCTGATTTAATCAACAAATCCGTGACATAGAAACTGTCATTACCTGCATTGTACAGATGAAGGGACTGAGGCTTGGAGTGAGTAATAGATTTATCTAGGGTCACACAGGTGGAAAATGGAAAATACAGGATTCCAGTCAACATTCTCTGACTCTAAAACAACCACCTCCTAACCACAATACTATATAGCCCTCCTTTCCCCATGGCCTAGAGTCAAGAGCACATATCTTCTAATAGGGTAAAAGAGTAATCTGAAGAAAGAGATGCTTCTTTCTCAGATCCAACTGTAATTGGGCAACCTGCCATCCTTGTGGGGCTGCAGTCACTGATTTGCTCTTCTGGAGGCCCTGAGATGGCACGTGCTGCCTGAGTCATTACTCGCCTGCATGTCACATGGCGTTCCGCACCCAGCATGGTGAGGGCGAGAATGCTTTCCTTAGAAAGCAAGGCGAATCAAAGCAGTGTGCTTCATGCCCTGTAGTCATACAGAGTTCCTGTTGAACCAGTCCTCACTGCCCTCACAGGACACAGGCATGAATTCATGAATGTCTGGGCTGGGAGATAAATGGATCAAGTTGGGGTAAACCTCATGTTGCACTTGGAATTATCCCTCTCTGCCAATAGCTAAGGGTTTTTCACTACCTGGTTCTTTCTGCCCTTCAGGGAGTACTTTCTCAGGAAGTTCTCTAGTCTGTCTCTGGCCCTTACTGGGGCCAGAGACAATCAAATCCCAGTGTGGGGCAAAGTAGCTAAGCTCGGACCACAACCACACCTATATGTAACTGTAACCACAAGAGAAAAGTCAGGAAAATGTGATAGACGTGCAAATATATCAGACAAGGTAATTATGGAATCCAGTCACTTTTTCTTAATTTCTTCTTTCCCTATAGAGTTATATTTCCATTCACTTTGGAGGACGTTCATTATCAAATAAGGATCATCCTCAGAGACTTTTCTCCAAGGCCATGTCCCGAGATTCTTTCAAAAAAGTGGCACAAAGCTGTGGCTAAGGCTCTGTGATTATCATTCGTGACCATCTGTGTTCAAACGCCAGCTCTGTGGCCCTTGTTCAGTAACTCAGCCCTTCTGTTTCCCTATTTGCAAAATGGGTGTAATCATGGCGCCTGCCTCACTGGGTCATGGTAGCGCTCATAAATGTACAGCACTCTCAATGATAAACAGCACAAACTATGACATGAAATGAATGCACACCCTGAAACAGCTCACAGCTTTCACATTTCAGAAAAAAATAAGGCTTTCCCATAGTTTCCATTTAGGGTTCCATTAATTTAATTTTATTTTTTCCTGAGACAGGAAGGGAAGATATTACTTTAAACCAAAAGTATTTAAAAAGGAATAAAAGTTTAGAAAGTATATGCTGAAAAGGGGAAGCTACTCTAATGATACAAAGGTATATGCAATACATTGTAATATCCCATTTTTAGAAAGTTCAAACTGAGTTACATAGTGAAGTGAGTTTGGTAAAGATTTCCCTTTCTTCCTTTTTTTTTCCCCCAAAACTCTATGAATTCCAATTTCCTTTTTATGCCTAATTTAAAATACCAAGCCAGAAATAAGAAGGTTGAGTCTCTCTGTGTCTTGTGGCATCACCAAAAGTACACACTTCTCTCTAGATGTCTGCTTTAAAGATGGAGAATAAGGGAAGAGTTATAAGGATAGAGATTGCCAAGGAAAGTATAGAAGTGCTGGGGTGATTGGGTGGAAAGAAAAATAGGAAAAAAAAAAAAATTGTTCTGAGTTCCCATGGCCTGCATGTTATCTCTGGTTGTTTGTAGCCCTTTTTGATAGAATATTATCTAGGTTTCCTTTCCATTTATGTGTCAACTCTATCTTTCAATCTATTTACAGTCTTTCAGTCTTAGATTTTAGAATCCCAAGTTCTTACTTTCTGACAGATAAAATTTTGAAAATACAGTTTTTCTAGATCACCCCTGGAAACATAATTATTTACAGGAAGGAATTAATCTCTAATAGTGAATATCTGGTATATAGCAGGCAGTAAGAGAGCAAGTTAAGGCAAGGGACCTCACTGAGATCACCATTAATGGCACCCTTGGTCATCTGCTGAGGTAAAGACTGAACTTGGTTAAAATACTTGAATTACTGGGAAGCTGAAGCAATCGTAGAGAAAAGAAAATAAGAAGCAGAGACGGTTATTTTTTCACACTGCACCCATGATTTTTCTTTTTCCTTGGATAGAAGTTGTGAAAATTGGGTGTGCATCCCACATGCAGTAAATGTGGGTAGGATGGAGTTGGAGGGGTCTGATTTTTATCTAACATGGCTTGAAATTTTTCTTATTGTGAAAAACCTTGCCTTTGACATTACAAAAAGAAAGGAGAAACACCTTTTCTCTCCTGGTGGTTATAACTGGATAATGCTTATATAATGTTTAACTTACAATATATTAAGATGTTCTCTTTAATTTGCTTTTTTATTTTATTTAACACAGCCAGATTTAAAAAAAAAAAAATCTATGTATCAACACATGGATTCTTTCAAGGGTTCTACTCAAGCAACACTACAGAACTCTGGTATATTTTTAAAACTCTCTGCTACTCTATCTAATACACTGTAAAATACAGATTTTTGGGAAAGAATGTAAAGGTAAAGACAGACCAATAACTAATATCCCTAAGGAAGAAAACCTACGTTTTCAAAGCCATTCTGTTTTAAATAGTTTATTCTTGCAAACTTTTCGTGCCCACTCAACTTTACCTCTCAAAAATGTGTAAAAACAAACACTGTGATATTACGATTTATGGAACTAAATAAAATCCTTCACACTGCTCATAGCATTGACTCTTCAAAGCAAAATATAGCTTTTACGTAATATCCATTTAGTGTTACATTAATTTTATTTCCCTAAGATACAAAAATATGTGAGGTGCTGTAAAATACACTAGTGATGCCCAATACGACCTCTGGAAAAATATTACTTTAAACAAAAGTAGCAACCTACAGTGTAGCTACAGGATGAGCAACAGCTGGCAGTGGTTGAAAAATCTAACCCTCAGAAAACCAATACCTTCAAATCCAGGAGGGCGGTCACCGGAAATAGGGGGATCTTTCAGAACTAGAGACTCAGCCTGTGGATTAGGATTTAGAGATGGTGCTCCAAGATCTTTTTAGGTGGGTGGGAGCCTAGCAGAAGCCCTGGTGGTGCAGTTGTTAAGTGCTTGGCTATTAACCAAAACGTCAGTGGTTCAAACCCACCAGCTACTCCACGGGAGAAAGATGTGGCAGCCTGCTTCTGTAGAGATTTACAGCTTTGGAACCCTACTGAGCAGTTCAGCTCTGTCCTATAGGATTGATATGAGTCAGAATTTGACTCAGTGGCAATGGGTTGATGATGGGGAGTCTGGAAGAATAAAGATCCTATAGGTGGAGAGATGTAATAAGACCATGACTATTAATAACAAGACAGGTATCTTATTTCCATAAATGGAAACTAAGTTTCCCAGGATGAGGGTGTCTTAGTAAACTATCGTTGTGTGCCTTCAAGTCGATTCCAACTCATAGCCACACTATACGACAGAATAGAACTGCCCTATAGAGCTTCCTAGGCTGTAATCTTTATGGAAGCATGTTGCAAGATCTTTTCTGCTATGGAGACCCTGGTGGGTTCAAACCTCTGACTTTTCAATTAGCAGTTGAGTGCTTAACCATTGTGCAATCAGGACTTCTCCTTATTAAGCTAGTGCTGCCATAAAACAAATATCATAACTGGATGTCTTTAAAGAACAGAATTTATGCTCATAGTTCAGGAGGCTAGAAATCCAAATTCAGGACGTGGTTCTAGGGAGAGGTCTCTCACTGTCAATTTCAGATTCTCATAGCTGACAGCAGTCATTGTAGATGCATCTGTCTTCTTCCATTTTGTCCATTCTGCCTTTTTTGTAACTCAGAAGTGATTAGATTTAGAAACCACCTTTCTATAATTTAATTAACATAACAAAGAAAGCTCTATTTCCAGACAAGGTTATATCCACAGGTATGGGGGTTTGGATCTGAACATATGTATTTTTGGGGGACACAATTCAATATGTAACAAGCCAAAACCTAATTTCCAGCACTGATTCAAAGAGTAGTGTTAGATCACAAGGGTAGCTGTATTCCACAATTAGAGACCAGAGTCTCTGAAATTCTTCCCCACCAAGGTTAAGATGGGTCTTGGAAAGTTGAAGGGAGTCTAGGTTAATGGAGACAATTAGGAACTCCCAGCTGTGGAAAAAGCAGATGGAATGTTGGAAACAAGACAAGACCTGACAGTGGAAACTTAGAGCAAAGTGTAATTAGAATTCTCACTGGGAAATGAATGGAAAGGCAGTGTTGGATTGGGAAAATTTTTAAGGATGAGTGGGATTGAAATAAACAAGGAAGAGAGGTAAAGGGCATTCTTGGTGAAATTACTAGCGTAGGCAAAGAAACGGTGAATTGTTTTTGAGAAATAACAATATTTATTATGTGGTTCAGCAATGGGTGAGTGAGAGGAGACCAAAACAAACAAACAAACAAACAAACACCTGTTGCTCTCGAGTCGATTCTGACTCATACCAACTCTATAGGACAGAGTAGAACTGCCCTGTAGGGTTTCCAAGGATCAGCTGGTAGATTCCAACTGCTGATCTTTTGGTTAGCAGCTAAGTGCTTAACCACTGCACCACCAGCAAAGAGAGATGAGTAGAATTAGTCCAAATGATGATTGGCCTTGAGTGTCGTTTTGAAAAATTTGAGCAAGCTGTATTTGAGGAAGGACAAGTTAGCAAGGGTGAGAGAAGGAATCAGAGTAAGTAGAATGGGCCCAAATACTGGCAGGCTTTGTGTACCCTTTTGAGGAATTTGAACTATAGGAATTGGTTGGTATTAAATATCCAAGAAGGAGAACAATTGGACTTAACTCTCTTTTGGGAAGATAACATTGGAGATAGATAGTGTGATAACTTACATTCTAAACTGGGCAAGAAATAATAAGTTCCCCAAGTAGGATAGTAGTAGCAGTTACCATAAGTCATTTGAGGAAATGTAACTTCAGTAAAATATGCATGATTTAGTGAAGGTCTGAATACTGAGATAAATAAAAAGTTAAAATTTAAAAAGAAACTTATCTGCTTTCTTTGTCACTGTGTAAGCTGCCCTAGAATTTCTCAAGACTCGTTAAAAAAAGAGGAGTGCTGGGACTCACCGCTAAGATTCTGATTAGGAGATCTGGGGAAGGGCCTGGGCATCGCTGTTTTGAACAATAATTGGGGAATAATAATTGCATACATCATTCAATGTTTAACAGATGAAATTCATAGAAAAGATGTAGGGAGACATTTCTTGATCTGGGTAGATGTTACATTAGTGTGCTTTATGATAATTCAGTGAGTTGTACACTTATAATTCATGTGCTTTTCTCTATGTACTTTAAGCTTTAATTAAAGTTTATTAAAAATACATAAAATGTTGAAACCCTCATCCATTGCTGGTAGCCTTAAGGAATGAGACACATACACCCACTGACATCAACTATTCTATGGGTGCTATGTTCATCTGTGTTCCAGCCAGACACGAGCCATACAGTGTTGGCAAAGTGAAAGCCATCATTATTATTTACAAAAGACAAACAGTAAAAAGTAACAACAGATTCTCGAAGGGGAAATGCTTACCCTTCCCCAAATTACCCTGGTCCATTCTCACGTTGCTGAGCAGGCACACTGTGGTTCAGGTCAGATGCTGTGTTCATGTCACCGGTGCCTCCAGCTACCACTAAACTACTCAGTGCTTCTGCTCTGCCACTCGGCCTCCCTGGTCCTTGCCTCGCCGGCACCAACACTAAGACCCTGCACAAGATCTCCCAAGCCTCTGCCACTGGGCCCCTGTAAGCCTCTGCTGCTGGCTCCTGCCATGTTACCTGGGCCTGCAGGCCTCTCTTGCTGCCATACTACCCAGGTCCCCACTGCCCAGGGGAAGTGGTATGTACCCCTTGCACAGGGCACGCTCAGGACTCTCTTGCCCTGCACAAGCAAGTGTTGCAACTCTTTCAGCTCTGCCGGCAAGCCTCCTGCCCAGAGGCATCTGGCTTTGCTGTGCTGTAGTACCCCTGCACAGGATCCGCCAAGGCAACCCCTGCATGGGGCACACTCAGACCTCTGCCCTGTACAGGCAAGTGTTACAACTCTTTTAACTCCACTGACAAGCCTCCTGCTCAAAGGAGCTCAGCTTTGGCTTGCGTGCCAGCAAGCCCACTGCAGCTGCCTTGCTCCGTCTCACACTGTCTTCAGTGTTACAGCTCTCTCTTCTGGGTCTAGGAAGTTCTCATCACAGGGACACTGGGTCCTTGGTCCAAAGACACATTCTGCTCCAGATTCTTCTTGATGAACGTGAAGTTCGTTCCAATGTCTGTGGGGTTGGCCTTTATATAAGCAGACTTTCTGTCAATTTTAAGGCATGGCTCTCCCAGTAAGATCATGAACTGACCAAGACTCTCAATAGACGGTAAGTCATTCACTTTGTGTAGTTTCATTCAATCAATTTGTGGGAGTTACAAGACAATGGCTAGGAAGGCCAAACAAAAGTGATTCATTGAACCATACTGATTAAAAAAATAATAATTTAAATTAATAGGAATATACTTACATGGAAAGTTGTACCTTATACTTAGAATTCTTTCCTTTTTGAGTATTTGAATATTTTCAGACGTAAATTTTATATAAGGTCAAAACAAAACCTTTAAGAAACTGATTCTATATTCTTTCTCCCCCCAAAATATGAAGAACATATTCTCACATTACAATAAAAAATAAAACTAGAAATTAATAGCAAGTGTATAATTTTAAATACTTTCACTATTAAAGATAAAAAGTAGATGAGTTAAATATTCAGTGCAAGATGATACAAAATTTTTTCAAAAAAAAAAAAAATAAAGCTAAGACCAAGGTAAAGATAATTATCAGTGAGTTACAAAATAGAAAAACCTACTTGAAAGATCTATGTAAATAGCATGATATGTCTGTCTTTCTTGTTATCTATTACTGCCGTATCCAAAAATTGCTTGACATATTGTTATGGATTGCATTGTGTCCCCCCAAAATGGTGTCAATTTGGCCAGCATTGTGTGATTGTCCACCACTTTTTTCATCTTATGTGATTTTTCAGGGTGTTGTAAATTTTGCCTCTATGTTGTTAAAGAGGCAGGATAAGATGAAGTTATGTTAATAAGGCAGAACTCAATCTGCAATGTTAGGTTGTGTCTTGAGTCCATTTCTTTTGAGATATGAAAGAGAAAAGAAAACAGAGAGACAGGGGAACCTCATGCCACCAAGAAAGCAACACTGGGAGCCGAACACGTCCTTTGACGTGAGCTGAGAAGCTCCTAGTCCTGGGGATCATTGATAATAAGAACTTTCCTCCAGAGCCAACAGAGAGAGAAAGACTTTTCCTGGAGCTGGCGCCCTGAATTCAGACTTCCAGCCTCCTAGGCTGTGAAAGAATAAATCTCTGCTAAAGTCATCCACTTGTGATATTTCTGTTGTAGCAGCACTAGATAACTAAAACACATAGTTTTATGAAATTAAAAAAGTATGTAGCCCACACAGCACTCACAGAATTAAATGCATGGGTACCATATTCAGCATATCACCGAGTTAGACATTCGTTCTCTAGACCACTTGAAATAGAGAGAGGTACAAGAGGCTAATTTGACTACAGAAAGGGAGAGATATGCCATGAATATTAAGATGTCATGGAAAGAGAAAGCAAATAGTGGTTTTAAAAATAAGTTCCAAAATAAAAGTTATACTAACTCATGATTTTAGATTTGCCAGTGAACTGCTTCTCAAAGAGATGATGCTAAGTAGTATGCTCTCAGGAGCCCTGCTGGGTCAGTGCTTAAGAGCTACAGTTGCCAACCAAAAGGTGGGCAGTTCAAATCCACTAACTGCTTCTTGGGAACCCTACAGGGGCAGTTCTACTCTGTCCTTTGAGTTGGAATCTATTCGACAGTGGCAGGTAAGTAGCATGCACTAGGTGCTAAGTAGTTAGAATTTATTTTATGATAGTTAATGATTTGTCTAAGGGTACAGAATGATCTATTTTAAGTGCTCTTTGAAAATAAAACAGCCTTTTATACATATATATATATATTACCAAACCCGTTTCCATCGAGTCAATTCTGACTCATAGCAACCCTACAGGACAGAGTAGCACTGCCCCATAGAGTTTCCAAGCAGCACCTGGTGGATTTGAACTGCAGACTTTTTGGTTAACAGCCATAGCACTTAACCAGTGCGCCACCAGAGTTTCCTTATATATATATACCTCTAAAACTCTGACAGTAAAAACCCAAGACAAACAGATCATATACAAAAATTGTAAGTGAGAAAGGAGAATGAATATAGATACAGAGAAACAAACAAACAAAAAAAGATAATTTTAAACATAATATTGCTATTTCCCAAATTTGAAAATCTCAGCAAAAGTCATAATTTGAGGGAGGGGATATTAATTACTAAATTCAAGTTGATAATTCTACAAAATATGAATACCAACAACCAAGTGCTGAGAAAATTATCCCCCAAAAATTGCCTCCACAAAAGGCTGGGATTGGATGGTTTTACATCTTCAAGAAGCAGATAATGCTAGATTACATGTTTTCTAGTGCACACACACACACACACACACACACACACACACATAAATTGAAAAGCCAGCCTTTTCACTTCCTGAAGCTGACAAAACTTTGATATCAAAACCAGAAACGTGTCATTTAAAAAAAAAAAAAAAAAAGGACTACTGTTTGGACATGGCATGAAAATATGGAGAAAAAAATTATGCTAGTGGAAGTTTTACAAGACCAACATACTTTTGGGGGGGGGGTGTGTGTGCGCACATGTATAAAGAGAAAGAGAGCCCTGGTGGCAAATTGGTTAAATGCTCCCCTGCTCACCACAAAGGTGAGCAGCTTGAACCCACTAGCCAACCTAGGGGCAGTTCTCCTCTGTCCTATAGGGTTGCTGTGACTCGGAATCCACTTGATGGCACACAACAACAACATATATATTCAAAACTTATAGAAAATTGGAGGTCCTTCCATTTTGGGGTGTTGACATTGGGTTTGGCCTTGCCTGATAATACTGAGAGTACAGGATCTTTCCCATGTGCCCGTTACAATGCCTTTTATACATCACCACAGCTCTTGTTACAGTCGTGCTGCAAGAGAGGGGTGACCATGACTCTGGCTGGTGGTCTCAGGTTGCACGTCTGGCAGTGGCGGTTAGGGCAGTCCTGTCTGATTCCAAAGCCCCTGTTTTATTTTCCTCAAGAGTGTGGGCATTTTTATTTTGGAAATCATTTTTGGTCAAAGTTACAGAAAGTAAATGGGAGACATGAGGGGCTAGAATAGATTTCTACACCCTCCAGCAGCTGCTATCCTCGCCTAGCACATCATCGGTGCCTTTTTATTTATTTAATGGAATATGTATAATTTCTGGGTGATTTTAAGCCTTTCCTAACTCTTCTGTGGTAACAACAGATCTCCAAAAGGGGTTTACTTTAAGAAATCCTTAACCCTCATTCTGGTAAAATCCACAAATTGATCACTCTGTAATTGCTGCTGAAGCAATTTATAAGCATTCCTCGCCCTGTAGATTGTCCAGTAAGGGAGAGGGGGCAACATATATCCTCAGTGAGCTAAACCAAAACACACACCAAACCCAGTGCCGTCGAGTCGATTCCGACTCATACTAACTACCCAAAAAACCAAACCTTCGAGTCGATTCCAACTCATAGAGACTCTACAGGACAGAGCAGAGCTGCCCCAAAGGGTTTCCAAGGCTGTAAATCTTTACGGAAGCAGGCTACCACATCCTCCACCAACCGCTAGTGGGTTTCAACCTTTCAGTTAGCAGCCAAGCGCTTAACCATTAACCACCAGGGCTCCCTAGTGGACTAATTAGCCATGATTATTATTGTTACTTATTTTCTGTAGCATTCATAAAATAATATATATCTTTAGCAAGAACAGAATATTTTTCTTTTTTGCTCTAAACAGTTGCAGCCTAAACTAGAAAACAAAATATTTCAGGCCCTAGATATAATACCCAAGGGAACTAAATGTTGGAGGGGGTTGCCTAATTATTATTTATTTATTTTTCTGACTCTGCTGTGGGAACCTTCAATCTTGATTTCTTTGAGTCCCAGGATCACAATCTTCAGGAAGAGATTCCAGACACGCCTCTCAGCCCAATCCCTAATCTTAGCTCAGGAAACCAATAAACTGCAACCATACACGCCAGGATGTTTTCCCAACCCTCAGCAAGGGCTCTGACACCAGCGTGTTGTCAATCCTCTCTCCTCGTGTCCTGTTTCTGGTTGAGGACATCTGACAAGGCATCAATATACCCCCATGATATGCCCGGGGATATTGATATCCAAGTATATTTTTCATTTGAATAGAAAAATGGCAATTATCTGTGATTTTAAAAAAAAAAAGAAGAAGAAGTAAAGTACTCGGATTATCAGATGACTGGAGGAGCAGAGGATGGTATCATAAACAGAAGGCAAGGAAAACATTTTAGGGAATCATAACAGTTAAAAAAAAAAAAAAGCTTTGCTAAAACAGCTGAAAAAGAAAAAAACAAAAATTTCTTTACTTCTCTATGCCACTCAAAATTCCAAAGCGAACACTTAAAATCTTCCCAGCACTGAAGAAGTCTCACTCCCGAGACTTGCGACAGAGGCCCTAGGAAAAGAATACAATCTGTATTTCACTGCTAATCATGCACTTAAAAGGGGCTACCATTTTAAAAACAATCAACCCTTGGCATTTAAGTGTTGACAAGATGTCCTAAAAAGGCACCCTGAATATTTGAGAAGAAGAGATGGTTGGTAGGGATATACTTAACCATTAATGCAAAACACATGCATTTCTAAAATAAACTTAAATTTCAATTTTTTCATTTATTTCCCCTTGGTCTAGATTTTATTTTATAAGTCATTTTACTTTGCACTCTTATGAAGTCCTTCTTCGTAAAAGCAGGTAGTCAGCCTTTTCAGAATGATAAAAAACAAAATGCAACTGAAAATGTTAAACTTAAAACTTCAGATCTACAAAAGTCACCGACTTTTTTGCAACTTATTCACCCTTCCAACTATTAACTTGAGAAAAATATGTTATTACCTGGTCCTGTATGATATTACAGAAGCCCTGGTGGCACAGTGGTTAAGTGCTATGCTGCTAACATAAAGGTGGATGGTTCGAACCCACCAGCCACTCCTTGGGAGAAAGATGTGGCAGTTTGCTTCTGTAAAGATTTACAGCCTTGGAAACCCTATGGGGCAGTTCTACTCCGTCCTATGGCTCGGAGTCAGAATTGACCTGATGGGGGCAGGTTTTTATATGCTATTATACACATACCCACATACTAGGAGGAAGTGTACATGTGTGTGTGCACACACACGTATATCCAACTACTCTTATCTATAATCCAGATTTTCATCCAGGCGAATCTCTAACAACTCGCTAGAAATAAAATCTGATAGGAGATTTGTTAGCATAGAAGTAGTTTTAGTAAAAAGAAAATTATCCAAAATTATTTGTTCCCAGGTGCCTTATTGACCTGTAAATTTGGTATCTGTCTATATATGAACACTACCAACATAGTATTTGGAAATGCTGGTGACGTAGTGGTTAAGAGCTACAGCTGCTAACCAAGAGGTCAACAGCTTGAATCCACCAAGTGCTCCTTGGAAACTCTATGGGGCAGTTCTTCTCTGTCCTATAGGATCACTATGAGCCAGAATCCACTTGACAGCAAAGGATTTTTTTTTTTTTTAAACCTGGTATTAAATGAAAATTCTGTATTTGGAAAGGGGGAAAGATGTTACAAATCATGTCTGGGAACAATTATAACATGAAAAAACTTTCTACAGATAGGCAACCAGATTATATTTTGCCCAAGTTTTTGCTGAACAGATTTTTAAGAACATCTATTTCTTTGCCTGTCCTATTGAAAAGAAAATAGAATATTGTTTTTTATCCAGATCTCGATGAATAAATAAGTCAACAGCTAATTAATTCAGTCAGCTGCTTAGTGAAGAATTAGATGCAGCAGAGCAAATACAAACTTCTAATTTTTAGTCACTAGAAACCTTTTTTTTTTTTTTAGAAACCTTATCCAAAATGCAGATAAAAATAAAAATGCAGTTTAAACATACTGATGTTACCATCAAAAATAAATGATTTCAGCTGGGCTTGGTTAAGCTCTTAGTGTGTGTGATAGCTTTCAGTAGAGGCTCAAAGCTGTTGTGTATTTGTTGAAGAAACAGAAACATATATTAATATAATAACGGCACTTCATTTTCTCCTTATGGTAAGAGAAAAAGTTAAGTGACTTCTGTTACCTTGGATAATGAATCAATCCTGGAATGTTGATGGGAGAATATAGGACAACATGTTAAGGAAATGTGGACAGAATTGATGTTCCATCCGACGTGCTAATAATAACACCATGCTAGGAATTCCTTTTTTATCAAACACCATGAGGACCAGTTTCTCATCCTAAGAACACCAGTGTGCTCTCTGGGAAACAGCCTACCCTCTTTATAATTAAAACCTGTATTGTGTCTTGTCTAGAAATCTGAACAAAAAAAAACCCTGCTAAATTGAGAAGTGTGTGGTATCTTCACTCCTTGAAATGGAGACTATGGCTGTGATAAGAATGGACTCAAATATTTTGAAGAAAGCCAAAGAGTCACTCAGAAAAGGTTTATTTACACTCTCCTGGAGGAAAGAGGAAATAATTTCACAACTTAAATATTCTGCCACGGATACAAGTGAAAAATCTTACCATAGATGATCTAGCAAGAAGGTCCCTTTTTTCTTGCACAGAGCAGATTATAACGCAAATTAAATTGAAAGGAAACCTGAATTTTATCTCATAAAAGAAGATAGAAACCTCTCAGGCAGGAAACTGGTTGCCTTATCAATTCCAAAATTATAAGCAATGGCCCTCTAGCTGGAGGACCATAAAACTAAGCAAGAATATTTTGCATATGAGACCATTCCTTAGACCTAGCCCCAAAGCAGATCTGTAGTCACTCATAGATTTATCAGTGATGAAATCAGGCACACTCAGATTTTCCTTCCACTGATCACATATGCAGTCAGAGTCAATGGATTATCTTTGGCCACTTTCTCATGGAGAAATGTGAGTGTTGTTTTCAACTCCTGGGTCAAAAACAACCTCTTTTCAAACAGTAACACAAAACACAATAAAATATAACCTCGTTTGTGGGGAAGAGTTTTAATTTTAAAACAGTTTTTAGTAATATTCTAAGAGATGTATTACATTTGCTTTCCAAAATGAAAAAGGACTACATTACTCATTAGGATGTAATGAACTTTTCAGAGAATAGAAATACAATTATTCTTAATTGTGAGTCAGTAAAAATAGCTGCTTTAGTAGCATTTGGGGTACTTTCTAACCATGAAATTCCATATAATTCAGTCATCTATATTAAAATATAATCCAGTGAAAATCATGCAGATTATTATTTTTCCTTCTGCTTCAAATTAGAGAGACAGAGATGAATATGTTTGTGCTATCATGTTATAAACGTAAGAAACAATCTTGCAAATATTTCCTATTCTCAATGGCTAGATTATTACCTTGCTTTTCTAGTCTTTTTTTTACTTAAATTCAGGAGACAATAGCTTTAGCAGGTATATAAATAGACAATGGCCTTTAGGGTGTAAAAGGTGTGACTATTAGAGATTTACTTCTCTGAAGCAAAACTTCTAGTTATTCTATTTATCAGCTGCAAAACAAATGTTCCTACATTCACTCCATTTGATAGATTCAAAACTATCCCATTCTCTCTTCCACCTTTGTTTCCACAAGCTACTGGTGGTAGTTTTGTTATTATGCCACATAAACTAGTTTTTAGGAAGGATAAATCGAGAGACTGCTAAATGTGCCTGTTTTGTCTGAGTCATGTGCACCCAGTACTATGATGTTCTGCTCATATTTCCCTGTGTCTCTCTAGAGTACTACGAGTTTGGATCATGCAGCCACAATGACAGAAGGGTCCAATAACCCTCTTTTTTTTCACCTGTCCTGTCTTGGCAGGGTTTGCGGTACACTAGTGAGGACCAAGAAGCCATGGTGAGAAAAGAAGCATTAATCCCACTCTCTCATGAACCTGTCTCTGGAATATCATTGGAGTTTGCTGGCTTATGGGAATTACAATATGTGACAGAGTTGTTTCTGCTTCTAACAAGGGACCACTCATCACTCTAGCAGGAGAGCTGTGAACCAGTGGGCACTAAGGGATGTACACTTATGGTAACATCTATCTGGGCCATCTAGAGACAAATTATTAAGACAGAAAGATAAACAAGCCCTATGGTAGGAACATATGTTAACCTTACTTTGGGATATTTCACATGCATTTTAATGATTTCTGACATTTAAACTTACTTTTCCAAGACTGTCACTCTTCCAAAGACTCCAAACTAGCACTGAGAAGGAGGAGTTAGGCACATTGACCATTTATCTGATTAGCCATTTCTTCAGGAAGTATGTACTAAGCCCTTCCATGTGACCGACACAAGAAAGACACAACTCCTGCCACATGAAATACAGTCTAGTGACATGTCAGAAAACTGAACTGAATTAAGGAGAGCAAATGAAGCTTCTCGTTTAACAACCGTGACAATGACATACAGATGAATTTAATAATCAATGTCATTGTTGTTGGGTGCTGTCCAGTCAATTGTGACTGATACTGACACCGTGTGACAGAGTAGAACTGCCCCAAATGGTATTCTTGGTTGTCACCTTTATGGAAGCAGATCTCCAGGTCTTTCTCCCATGGAGCTGCTGGTTTGGTTCAGTTAGCAACCAAACACTTAACACCATTGCATCACAAAGGCTCCTCTTAATAATCAATAAGGGAGACACTTATCAAATATGTATATTTATTGTATGTGTATATTTAGGAAGACCCTCAATGACATGGATTGACTCAATGGGCTAAAGCATAGCAAGGATTGTGAGGATGGTGCAGGACTGGGCAGTGTTTTGTTCTGTTGTACATAGGGTCGCTATAAGTTGGAATTGACTGGATGGCATCTAACAACATATTCAGACAATTTTTCAAACACAGCAGGCAGTAGAGCATCACTAATAGTACTGAAATAAAACTAAGGACTAATTGCAGAGTTGCTAATTTTTATTTTCTAATCAGATAATCCTTTGGGGTTATAGCTTACTGATAATTCTAAACATAAGCCTAATTGTTAAATGCATGCTTTTGTCTGGGAGGTAATACTAGACATGACTGAAATCCTTTTTAAAGGAAAAGACCAGAAGGATCAAACAACATATTTATGTGATAAATATGGAGTTGGAGACAACTTGTCGACTACTAACAGCAACAACAAATGTATACATGTATTTCTTAGTAATTATAAAAATATATTCCTTAGTAATTATGAAGATCTCTTCCAGTCTAATAGACTGGTTCCTAATTAGTGTGTTCATAATCTATTCTTAGCTTTGGGAAATAATGTCTTTTAATTTATCAAACATTCTTTATCAATATGTAGAGAGTTTCTGGTCTTCAATAAAATGAAATTACTTCTAGTTGTTTGAAAAAACAAAAAATATATATATTAAAGCATGTTTTATAATACTCAGGGTTTTACATAATTTAAAATGCTAAAATGGATTTTAAACCATTCAAGGTTAAAATTCTGCAGATTTTCACAAAGTACATCAATCCGGATGTCCAAAGCTAGTCGGTGTCTACAAAGAATTCTACTCCCTTTCACACACTCTAAGCAGCTGTAAAGAGGAGGAAAGAGTGGAAAATAGAGTGATGCTAAGGAGCCCTAGTGGCTCAAAATGTTAAACACTTGGTTGCTAACTGAAAGGTTGGCAGTTCAAACCCACTGGTGTCTTCGCAGAAGACCACTGATGCAGAGAAAGACTTGGTGATCTGCTCCCGTGCAGGTTATAGCCAAGAAACCCCTATGGGACAGTTCTACTCACATGGGGTCTCTATGAGTTGAAATTGATTCAATAGCACCTGAGAACAACAGATTAATGCTGTTCGAAATACAGACCAGGAACATTCACTCTATGATTGCCCAGTCTTTAGCAACTGCTTAGAGGAGTCCATATAAAGAACTGGTGGCACTCCCAACCATTGTCACCACTTCCAACCTGCCCTGGGAGCCTCCCGAATAGTCAGGGGTAGATTAACCAGTAAGCAAGGTATGAACAGCTTTACGTTAAGCAACGTACCCGTGGGCTTACTTGTGTTTACTTCTAATCTGTAGCACACAATTTCACACAGAGTTCGCCACATCTTTGATGTAGTGAAACAGGTGAAATTGTGTTCTACAGTTTAGTTAGTAAGCACCTAGTAAGCCCGTGAATACCTTGCTTATTGAGTAATCGGTCCCTGCAAATAGTTACACAAGTACTTCTGAAGGTTGAGCTGGTGGTGCTACCAAGCATCAGGTGTCAGGAGATTTTCTACATGTCTGGGATTTATACCAGTGGAATTCAAACCTGCCCATACTTACCAATAAATGTTGTGGTCAGCATCAAAACTCTTAACCACATGATTTGTTGACACTTACCTACATTGCAATCCTTAATGTGGTTGGTTATCTGTTTTATTCATGTACTGCAGACTGACTGGAGGAACTAGAGCTATAACGTTGAGAGACAGATCGGGGAAAGCAGGTTAGAGACAAGATAGAGAAGCCATACTGCTATGCATGAGGCAAAAAACGGAGAAGGCCAGAACTGTATTAACATATAGTAGAGAAATGCATTTTTTTTTTTTTTTAATGCTACTAGCTATTCAAGACAAGTGTCTTTCAATTATATCATGTAGAAGGCAGGAACTAATGAATATATTTTAGAAAAATTTCCATTATAAAGGGTAAAACATGAAGAAGAAAAAAAGAATTGTTTAAACAGGTAAAAAAAGAGCACTCCTTTTCATGGAAGCTCCATAGACACATCGAAACTCCCTGAGGGACCAAATTACTGGGCTGAGGGCTGTGGGGATCATGGTCTCAGAGAACATCTAATTCAACTGGCATAACAGGGTTTATAAAGAAAATGTTCTACATTTTATTTTGGTGAGTAGCGTCTGGGGTCTTAAAAGCTTGTGAGTGACCATCTAAGATACTCCACTGGTCTCACCTCGTCAGGAGCAAGGGAGAGTGAAGAAAACCAAAGACACAAAGAAAAGATTAGTCCAAAGGACTAATGGACCAAACTACTACAGCCTCAACCAGACTGAATCCAGCACAACTAGATGGTATCTGGCTACCATCAATGACTGCTCTGACAGGAATCACAACAGAGGGTCCTGAACAGAGCTGGAGAAAAATGTAAAACAAAATTCTTACTCACAAAAAAAGACCAGACTTATGGACCTAACAGAGACTGGAGAAACCCAGAGAGTATGGCCTCTGGACACCCTTTTAGCTCAGTAATGAAGTCACCCCTGAGGCTCGTCCTTCAGCCAAAGATTAGAGAGACCCATAAAACAAAAAGAGACTAAAGGGACACACCAGCCCATGGGCAAGGACTAGAAGACAGGAGGGTTTCACAAAAGCTGGTAAAAGGGAACCCAAACTCGAGAAGAGAGACTGATAACATGTCGTGGAGTTGGTAACCAATGTCACAGAACAGTATGTGTACTGTTTAATGAGAAGCTAGTTTGTTCCATAACCAAAAACCAAACCCAGTGCCGTCGAGTCGATTCCAACTCATAGTGACCCTATAGGACAGAGTAGAACTGCCCCATAGAGTTTCCAAGGAGTGCATGGAGGATTCGAACTGCCGACCTTCTGGTTAGCAGCGGTAGCACCTAGCCACTACTCCACCAGGGTTTCCTTTTTCCGTAAAACTTCATCTAAATACAATAATAAGAAAAAAAGTTGCAAAGGAGTACAAAAAAAAAAAAAAAAAATTCCTATAGATACAATCTATTTTCACAGATCAAATAATTAATTTAATCTAATAAATTCATTTTGAAAATTAGAAAAAAAAAAGGAACACTCCTTCATTCTGGAATGCAGAATAAGCTTGCGACATTTATAACAAGTGCCATCACTTTATATGTTAATGCCTTCATTAGAATATGCTTCCGTGGAGGAAAGCAGCTTTCTTATTAATCATGATGACCTTTCACCATCCTACCCCAAACTAAAAACAAAATAAATCCATAAGGATGTCTTCCTCTTGTTTGTATTTAGTTCTGAGTGCTTGCTTTTCTTCCCTACACTTCCTCCCATTTAGCAACTCAGAGTCTTTCCTACCTGGATAATAACAGTAAATTAGAAAATGTGTTTTCAAAATGTATTTGGAGAAAACAGCTGTCAGTTTATGTTATAAATATTTATTGATTATCTACTCTTAGTCAAGCAATTAGACATACAGTGAATGTGATCCAGACAAGTAAAAATTCTTGTACTCACAAAGTTTTATAATCTAGTGGGGAAAGATGAAAGCAGACATAGCCTCTTTTTAAGTTTCCTGTAGAATCTTATTCATTGGTGAGACTCATCATGTCCTATTACGTAACATCTGGTATTTCAAGACCTGTTCCCAAAAGTGCCTTTTTCCATGTCAGAGCTCTCATCATTGTCTCTAGGTCACACATCAGAGCAGCAGCAGTGAGAGGGCTGTGATGTGGTTCATTTCTAAAGTCTCATAGGAAAAGCAAAACAGCTTTTTTGTTCCAACGTCATACAGAATGTACCTCTCTGAAGTTTTCTTCCCACCAGAAAAAACCAGTTGCTGAGTTGATTCTGACTCATGGTGACCCCATGTGAGTCAGAGTAGAACTGTGTTCCATAGGGTTTTTGAGGCTGTGACATTTCAGAAGTAGATCACAAGGCCTTTTCCCTGAGGCACCCCTGTGTGGGTTTGAACTGCCTCCCTTTGGGTTAGCAGTTGAGTGCTGAATTTTTTGCATCACCCAGGAAGCTGAAAGTTTCCCTAGGCTCCCTCCCCTTTTCTCCACTGAGCCAAATTTAAACTCTTCATTTTCATAGTTTCTATGATATTTTATTTTTATGATATTTTATTTAGAGTTCTAATATATTCATATTACATTCGTACAGTTTATGTTATAAATATTTATTGATTATCTACTCTGAGTCAAGCAATTAGACATACAATGAACGTGACCCAGACAGGTAAAAATTCTTGTACTTACAAAGTTTTATAATCTAGTGGGAGAACCAGACAATTCACAGACATTATAGCATAGTGAGAAATATGCTATGAAAGAGTAAGCATAGAGAGTAATAGCAGCCATAGGGAAGACCTAGGTGAGGAAGAAATCAGAGAAGACTTCTTTGAGGAGATGGGTTCTAAGGTGAAACCTTGTGGATGACTAGGAAATTGTCGAGTGACTGGGTTAAGATGTGGAAGCCAGAGGTCAGCACCGGTAGAAGAAGGAAGAATTTTAGGTGAGGCGAGAATCAAGTTCAAGGTCTGGAAGGAAAGCATGGAGAACTGTGTAATAAAAATGTCTCATTCTGCCTGGAGGTAGAGATTGAGGTGGAACTGCTAGAAGAAAGGAGGCTGGAAAGAAAAGCAAAGGTCAGAGTATGGTTTACAATACTAGGGGGTTTGGACTTTATCACTGAAGGTTTTAGGCAGAGAGTGATAGGATTTGAATTATATTTTAGAAACATCGCTTTATCTGTAATAGTACAATCAAAACAAGGGAATATTCTGAAGTCAGAGTGTTTGGGGGCTGCTGAAGTTGTTGAGGCCATTTTGATAGTGGCCTGAATTGGGATTGTGGGAAACTGAATAGAGAAATGGATGCTTCCCAGAAGTATTTAGGAGATAGCATCATTAACAAAAGATGATCAACTCTGTGCTGGACAACTGAGTGGGTTGTTGAATGCCAATAACTAAACGAAGGGCACAGAAGGAGAAGAATATCAGAGGGAGATGAAAAAAATGAGTTGAGATTAGGCATATCAGGTTTTAGGTATGGAATATCCACGTGGAAATGTCCAGCTTTTAAAAAATGGATATGCATATCAAGAGTTCAAAAGAAACATCTAGGATTGGGACCAGACTATATACTCTTGCTTATCTCCCTTCTGCAACTAAGGAAGATCATGGCCACGTAAGCCCAACATCCTTTCTAACCAAGAAAGATATCTTCTCAGAATTCTTGCTAACATTCTAAGGCCAGTGATTCTCCAGCTGTGATCTGAAGACTCCTTGGATTCCTTGAGACCCTTCTAGGGAATCTTCAATGTCAAAATTATTTTCACAAGAATAAAAAGACATTTTTTATATTTTCACTGTGTTGACATTGCTCTGAAAGGAAAAATTCTGGCATCTTACCACAAATCAAGACAGTGGTACCAAACTCTACCGCAGTCATGGAATTGTTGACCTCCATGCACTCACGGGGGAGAAATGAGAAGCCAGTTTTACTTAAGAATGTACTTGATGAAGCAGTAAAATTATTAATTTTATTAAATCTTGTCCTTCAAGTACATGTCTTTTAAAAATTCCCTGTGATGAATAGCATTTCTACAGCCTACCACAGTATATAATGGTCTCAAGGAAAAGCACTGATGCGATTGTTTGTTTTGGGAGTTAAACTCACGTCTTTCAAATAAAAGGGTGGTGTTCCATGAGAAAAGGAGCACCGCTGCTTTTATTTGAAAGAACAACTGACAAGCAAACTATGAGTATTCAGACTTGGGGATTTGACAGAATTTTTCTTTAAAGTGAACCAAGTAAGTCTGGCCCTTGAAAGAACAATAGACAGTGTTTGTAGCTAGTGACCAAACTGAAGCTTTCAATTGAAAATGAGAATTTTGGAAAACTTGTTATCTATAACCATGAACTAGATAACTTCATAATATATAAAGATTTTCTGGTGAGATAGTGGCATTAACAAATGGGATTTTTAAAATATTATGTAATGAAATGTACCAACACTTGGCAGATCTTTAAGACTGACTAAAAAATGATGCTACAAAATCATGCATGGGTAAAAGATCCATTCTAAGAGAGAGATGGTGTGACACATTTAACATAGCAGAGAGCATGAAGTTCATTGCCATGGCTTCAGATTCCACAGTGCACCTAACCTTTAACAAGCTACCATTTGTTGAATTTTAGTATAGTATCAAAGAGGAATGGAGCCCTGGTGGCATAACGGTTAAGAGCTATAGCTGCTAACCAAAAGGTCAGCAGTTCGAAACCAGCCGCTCCTTGGAAAATCTATGAGGCAGTTCTACTCTATCCTACAGGGCTGTTATGAGTTGGAATTGACCCAATGGCAAGGGATTTTTTTTTTTTGGTATCAAAGAAGAATATCTTAATTGTCCAAAAATGCTATTAAAATACTCTTTTTTTCTAGTATATATCTTTGTGAGACCAGATTTTCTTTTCTATTTTAGCCAAAACAACATGTTTCAACACATAGACTGCAGAAGCCAATATGAGAATTCAGTCTTCTTTATTATACAGATATTAAAGGGATTTTTAAAAATGTAAAACAATGTCACTCTTCTCACTAAATGTTTTGGAAAATTTCATTTGAAAAATATAGTTATTTTATAAAATATACAATTTATATTATTATATAATGGGTTTTGTTGTTATTTTATATAAATGAATATGTAAATTATTTCTCAGTTTTAATTTCTAATACAGAAAATATAGCAGACATGACCCATGCCAAAAAAAGCGCTTTGGAGTCCTCAATAATTTTTCATAGTTTGAAAGAGCCCTAAGACCTAAAAATTGGAGAACTGCTCTTATTGGTGAGCCAATAAAAAGTTTTTATTTAAGTTTAATAAGAAGATGAAAGTGGTATTCAACAACTATCCCCCTTACATTTATATAATACCACATCATTTAAAAGGGTTTTCGCATTCATGAAATCATTTGAGCTAGGCAGGTTGGGAAACTGAGAGCCAGAGAAATCAAGTGGCTTAAAAAGATAACACTGCTAGTATGTGTTAGAGCTAAAACTACTTCTGACCCTTCAAAGCCCCTTTCTAGATCTATTTACTCTGCTTTAGATAGACATATTTTCAGGACTCATGGGTGCTCAAAGTCCTCACGATTCAACTCCTTGTATTTCCGATTTCTTACATTTGTTGTGCTTACTTTGGCTGACATGTCTTGACTTTACCAACACCAGTGGGAACCATTACCCCTTAAAGACTGTATGATACAGACACATATCATAAATCAAACTATCTTTTATTCCTAATACTCTTCTTAAAAAAAAAAAATGAATAGTATTCTTTATGCAAACAAACAGATCAGAAGTCTTTTTATATTCCTTCTGGAAAACAAAAGGATCCATACTTCCTACAGCAGCCTTGTAAATAAATAGATGGAGCTGGCCTCCAGAGAGAAACTTTGTCAGAGACTCAGTGCTTCTGAATAAATTCCTCCTGGCGACCTACCACGTTCCTTCTTCTGAGTCTCCAGCCTGGAAGGGATCACTGATTGCTACTAGTGGCTATGTTTCCCACTCGTAAACCCCTTCAACTGAGGCCACACTGATTACACAGTATTCCTAGACTCCTACCTTCTTGCTTGGGTTTAATTTAGCAATAATTTGGAGTGATACGATTCTGTGGGAAATTGTTATAGTTTTTCTTTATTTGCTGCAAATAAAGTTCAAACACAGTATTAACAAACTATTTTCTTTCACACTATCCTTCATTTTGCTCGAGCATCCCAATTTGTTTTTATTGTCCCCTAGCAAAGTGATTGTACTGTTTCTAATAGTGCTTCTCGATATGGTTTCTGTGATTATTCTGATAACCCTTCAGTATCATTCTTGGATTTATAGTGACCCCACATCTTCTGTACTTCCATAATACTTTGTATCTCGCTCTATTAAAGCTTTTCATCCTGTACGTTATTATTTGTTTAAGCATATACTGTTAACTCAGCATAAAGATTGTCTTATTTTTATGTGCCTCTTATATAGCATCTAGCTCTGTGCAAAGCATACTAGAGACATGTGATAATTATTCAGTGAACCAAAGTCCATGAGGGAAGGAATGAAAACATTGCTCAACCATTATGATTCACCTGCAGCATCTTTAGATCAGTATCGTTCAAAGTTCTCAACATACCCATATGTAAAGGTCTGGATGGAAATATCTTAGATTAAAAGACTTAGCTAATTTACAGTAACATAAAATATCTAGGAATAAATCTAATGAAAGATGTGCAAGACCCCTACAATGAAAGCTACAAAATTACTCAAAGTAGTAAAAAAAGATTTTAACAAATAATGAGATGTGCCATGTTCCTTATACTGGTAGACTCAAAATCACTAACATATAAATTCTTCCTAAACTGGTCTATAAATTTAATGTAATTCCAACCAAAATTTCAGCAAGCATGTTATGGAAATTGACAAGTTAATTCTAAAATGTGTTTGAAAATTCAAAGGGTTAAGAATAGGCCTTGAAAAAGATTACTACAAGAAATCAGCCTTCTGGTGTTTAAGACGGTGTGATATTAGCTCAAGGATAAACATATAGACTAGTGAAAAAGAAGAGAGCATTCAGAAACTGACACATAATTAGGGTTGTTACCTGATTTATGACAAAGATAGCACCGCAGTGGAGTGAAGAAAGATGGACTTTTTTTAATGAACAGTTTGGGGTCCGTTTGGAAAAAGGTGAATCATGACCCCTTCTCCAACCTCATGCAATGCACGAAAATCAGTTCTAGAGGTATAGGAGATTTAAATGTGAAAGTAAAATAACAAAACTGTTAAAAGAAAATATTGAATATCTTCATGACCTTAGGCTAACCAAAAATTACTTAAATAAGACAGAAATTCACTAGCCATAAGGGAAAAAAAGCTATAAATTGAACTTTCCCATTAAAATTAACAACTTATATTTATCAAGAAATCATCAAGGACTGAAAGGTAATCCATAGAGTGAGAGAAACTATTTGCTGGACATATATTCAACAAGGAAGTAATTTCAAAATACATACAAACAAATCAATAAGAAAAAGGCAGACGGTGGAATAGAAAAATACTCAAAAATCTTGAGCAAACAATTCACAAAGGATACTCGAGTAGCTAATAAGTATACGAAAGATAGTCAAATTCAATAGTTGGGAATGCAAATCATTTCAACCAATTTGGGAAACTGTCAGTATCTACAATAGGAGCCCTGGTGGCACCGTGGTTAAGTGCCCAGCTGCTAACTAAAAGGTTGGCAGTTCAAACACCCAGTGGCTCTATTGGGGAAAGATCTGCCAATCTGATTCTTTAAAGATTACCAAAACAAACCCATTGCCATCGACTCATAGTGCCTCTATAGGAGATAGTAGACCTGCCCCCATAGGGTTTCCAAGGAGTAGCAGGTGGATTAGAATTGCTGACCTTTTGGTTAGCAGTTGGGCTCTTAACCATTGCGCCACCAGTGCCCCATTACATCCAAGAAAACTCTACAGGGTAGTTCTACTCTGTCACACAGGGTTGCCGTGAATTGAAGTTGACTCAACGGCACCTAACAACAACAACGGTATGTACTAAACATGAAAGTGTTCACATATGATAACCCAGCATTTACCCCTAGGTATATAACCCACAGATATGCATTCTCATGTTCACAGAATGACATGTACACAAATGTGCTTAGCAACACTATTCTTAATACCTCAAACCTGGAAACAACCCAGAGGTCCATCGAGTGTAGATTATATAAGTTGTGGTAATTATACAATAATGAGCCCTGGTGGTGCGGTGGTTAAAGCATTCAGCTGCTAACTGAAAGGTGTGTGGTTCAAATCCACCAGCCACTCCATGGAAGATGCAGTAGTCAACTTCTGTAAAGATTTACAACCTTGGAAACCAGAGGCAGTTCTACTCTATCCTGTAGGGTTGCTGTGAGTCAGAATAGCCTGGACAGCAGTAGGTTTGGTTTCGGTATACAGCAGAATATAATAAGGCAGTGAAAACCAAAAGACTACGGCTATACACAGCAACATAATGAATCACACAAACATAACATTAAGCAAAAGGAACCAAATACAAAAGAGTACATGCTGAATGATTTTATTCATATAAAATCATGATGAATCATGTGATGACTCAGTCAAAATGAAATTTGTAGTGCTAGAAGGAGAATGGTTACCTTTGAGGGGGGAGCAGTGGCAGGAAGGGGATACAAGGGAGCTTTCTAAAGGCTAGTAGAATTCTAATTCTTAATCTGATGCTCATTACATGCTAATGTTTCTTTTTGTGAAAAGTCCTAAACTATGCCACTATATGTATACTTTTTTATATCAATAAAAGTTTAATTATTAACAAAAAACTTTTCTCATTGCCATTTTTTTAAAAATAATTTTTATTGTGCTTTAAGTGATTTCACAAATCAAGTCAGTCTCTCACACAAAAACCCATATACACCTTGCTACACACTCCCAATTACTCTCCCCCTTTTAATGAGACAGTCTGCTCTCTCCCTCCACGCTCTCTTTTTGTGTCCTTTTTGCCAGTTTCTAACTCCCTCCACCCTCTCATCTCCCCTCCAGGCAGGAGATGCCAACATAGTCTCAAGTGTCCACCTGGTCCAAGAAGCTCACTCCTCACCAGCATCCCTCTCCAACACATTGTCCAGTCCAATCCATGTCTGAAGACTTGGCCTTGGGAATGGTTCCTGTCCTGGGCCAACAGAAGGTCCTGGGGCCATGACCACCCGGGTCCTTCCAGTCTCAGTCTGACCATTAAGTCTGGTCTTATGAGAATCTGGGGTCTGCATCCCACTGCTCTTCTGCTCCCTCAGTGGTTCTCTGTCAGGGCAGTCATCGGTTGTAGCCGGGCACCACCTAGTTCTTCTGGTCTCAGGATGATGTAGTCTCTGGTTCATGTGGCCCTTTCTGTCTCTTGGGTTCGTAATCACTTTCTGTCCTTGGTGTTCTTCATCCTCCTTTGATCCAGGTGTGTTGAGACCAACTGATGCATCTTAGATGGCTGCTTGCTAGTGTTTAAGACCCCAGACGCCACTCTTCAAAGTGGGATGCAGAATGTTTTGTTGATAGATTTTATTATGCCAATTGACTTAGATGTCCCCTGAAACCATGGTCTCCAGACCCCTGCCCTTGCTACGCTGGCCTTCGAAGCATTCAGTTTATTCAGGGAACTTCTTTGCTTTTGGTTTAGTCCAATTGTGCTGACGTTCCCTGTACTGTGTGCTGTCTTTCCCTTCACCTAAAGTAGTTCTCATCTACTATCTAATTAGTGAATACCCCTCTCCCGCCCTCCCTCCCTCCCCCGTCTCGTAACCACAAAAAAATGTTTTCTTCTCAGTTTAAACTATTTCTCCAGTTCTTATAATAGTGGTCTTACACAATATTTGTCCTTTTGCAACTGACTAATTTCACTCAGCGTAATGCCTTCCAGGTTCCTCCATGTTGTGAAATGTTTCACAGATTCCTCACTGTTCTTTATTGATGCATAGTATTCCATTGTGTGAATATAACATAATTTATTTATCCATTCTTCCATTGATGGGCACCTTGGTTGATTCCACCTTTTTGCTATTGTAAACAGTGCTGCAATAAACATGGGCGTGCATATATCTGTTCGTGTAAAGGCTTTTATTTCTCTAGGATATATTCCAAGGAGTGGGATTGCTGGATTGTATGGTAGTTCTATTTCTAGCTTTTTAAGGAAGTGCCAAATTGATTTCCAAAGTGGTTGTACCATTTTACATTCCCACTAGCAGTGTAGAAGTGTTCCAATCCCTCCACAGCCTCTCCAACATTTATTATTTTGTGTTTTCTGGATTAATGCCAGCCTTGTCGCAGTGCGATAAAATCTCAATGTAGTTTTGATCTGCATTTCTCTAATGGCTAATGATCGTGAACATTTCCTCATATATCTGTTAGCTACCTGAATGTCTTCTTTAGTGAAGTGTCTATTCACATCTTTTGCCCATTTTTTTAATTGGGTTATTTGTCTTTTTGCAGTTGAGTTTTTGCAGTACTATGCAGATTTTAGAGATCAAGTGCTGATCAGAAATGTCATAGCTAAAAACTTTTTCCCAGTCTGTAGGTAGTCTTTTTACTCTTTTGGTGAAGTCTTTGGATGAGCATAAGTGTTTGATTTTTAGGAGCTCCCAGTTATCTAGTTTTTCTTACACATTCTTTATAATGTTTTCTATACTGTTTATGCCATGTATTAGGGCTCCTAACATTGTCCCTATTTTTTCTTCCATGATCTTTATCATTTTAGATTTTATTTAGGTCTTTGATACATTTCAAGTTAGTTTTTGTTCATGGAGTGAGGTATGGGTCTTGTTTCATTTTTTTGCAGATGGATATCCAGTTATGCCAGCACCATTTGTTAAAAAGACTGTCTTTTCCCCATTTAACTGTTTTGGGGCCTTTGTCAAATATCAACTGCTCACATGTGGATGGATTTATGTCTGGATTCTCAATTCTACTCCATTGGTCCATGTATCTGTTGTTGTACCAGTACCAGGCTGTTTTGACTACTGTGTCGGTATAATAGCTTCTAAAATCAGGTTTTGTTGAGGATTTTTGCAGGTAGAGTAAGGCCTCCTACTTTGTTCTTCTCTTTCAGTAATGCCTTATTTATCCAGGGCCTCTTTCCCTTCCATATGAAATTGGTGATTTGTTTTTCCATCTCATTGAAGAATGTCATTGGAATTTGGATCAGAATTGCATTAAATGTATAGATCGCTTTTGGTAGAATAGACATCTTTATAATGTTAAGTCTTCCTATCCACGAGCAAGGTATGTTCTTCTACTTATGTAAGTCTCTTTTGGTTTTTGGCAGAAGTGTACTGTAGTTTTCTTAGTATAAGTCTTTTACATCTCTGCTAAGATTTATTCCTAAGTATTTTATCTTCTTGAGGGCTACTGTAAATGGCATTGATTTGGTGATTTCCTCTTCGATGTTCTTTTTGTTGGTGTAGAGGAATCCAACTGATTTTTGTATGTTTATCTTGTATCCCGATACTCTGCTGAACTCTTCTACTAGTTTCAGTAGTTTTCTGGAGGATTCCTTAGGGTTTTCTGTGTATAAGATCATGTCATCTGCAAATAGAGATACTATTACTTCTTCCTTGCCAATCTGGATGCCCTTTATTTCTTTATCTAGCCTAATTGCTCTGGCCAGGACTTCCAGCACAATGTTGAATAAAAGTGGTGATAAAGGGCATGCTTGTCTGGTTCCCTATCTCAGTGGGAATGTTTCCAGACTCTCTGCATTTAGGGTGATGTTGGCTGTTGGCTTTGTATAAATGCCCTTTATTATGTCGAGAAATTTTCCTTCTATTCCTATTTTACTGAGAGTTTTTATCATGAATGAGTATTGAACTTTGTCAAATGCCTTGTCTGCATCAATTGATAAAATGATGTGATTCTTGTCTTTTGTTTTATTTACGTGGTGGATTACATTAACTGTTTTTCTAATGTTGAGCCATCCCTGCATACCTGGTATGAATCCCACTTGGTCATGGTGAATTATTTTTTTGATATGTTGTTGAATTCTCTTGGCTAGAATTTTGTTGAGGATTTTTGCATCTACATTCCTGAGGGATATAGGTCTATAATTTTCTTCTTTTGTGGTGTCTTTACCTGGTTTTGCTATCAGGGATATGGTGGCTTCACAGAATGAATTTTGTAGTATTCCATCCTTTTCTATGCTCTGAAATACCTTTAGTAGTAGTGGTGTTAACTCTTCTCTGAAAGTTTGGTAGAGCTCTTCAGTGAAGCCATCTGAGCCAGGGCTTTTTTTTGTTGGGAGTTTTTTGATTATCTTTTCAATCTCTTCTTTTGTTATGGGTCTATTTAGTTGTTCGACCTCTGTGTTAGTTTAGGTAGGTAGTGTGTTTCTAGGAATTCATCCATTTCTTTTAGGTTTTCAAATTTGTTTGAGTATAGTTTTTCATAGCAATCTGATGTGATTCTTTTAATTTCAGTTGGGTCTGTTGTAATATTGCCCATCTCATTTCTTATTTGGGCTATTTGCTTCCTCTCCTGTTTTTCTTTTGTTGGTTTGGCCAATGGTTTATCAATTTTGTTGTTTTTTTCAAAGAACCAGCTTTTGGTCTTGTTAATTCTTTCAATTGTTTTTCTGTTTTCTGTTTCATTTAGTTCAGCTCTAATTTTTATTATTTGTTTTCTTCTGGTGCCTGTGGGTTTCTTTTGTTGCTCTCTTTCTATTTGTTCAAGTTGTAGAGATAGTTCTTTGATTTTGGCCCTTTCTTCTTTTGGATGTGTGCATTTATTGATATAAATTGGCCTCTGAGCACCGCTTTTGCTGTGTCCCAAAGATTCTGATAGGAAGTGTTTTCATTCTCATTGGATTCTCTGAATTTCTTTATTCCATCCTTAATGTCTTCTATCATCCAGTCTTTTTTGAGCAGGGTATTGTTCAGTTTCCAAGTGTTTGATTTCTTTTCCCTGCTTTTCCTGTTATTGATGTCTACTTTTATGGCCTTATGGTCAGAGAAGATGCTTTGTAATGTTTCAATGCTTTGGATTCTGCTAAGGCTTGCTTCATGACCAAATATGTGGTCTATTCTAGAGAATGTTCCATGTGCACTAGAAAAGAAAGTATAGTTGGTTGCTGTTGGGTGGAGTGTTCTGTATATGTCTATGAGGTCAAGTTGGTTGATTGTGGCGTTCAGATCTTCCGTGTCTTTATTGAGCGTCTTTCTGGATGTCCTGTCCTTCACGGAAAGTGGTGTGTTGAAGTCTCCTACTATTATTGTGGAGCAGTCTATCTCACTTTTCAATGCTGATAGAGTTTGTTTTATGTATCTTGCAGCCCTGTCAATCGGTGCATAAATATTTCATATGATTATGTCTTCTTTGTGTATTGTCCCTTTAATCATTCTATAGTGTCCTTCCTTAACCTTTCCGATGGATTTAACTTTAAAGTCTATTTTGTCAGAAATTAATATTGCCACTCCTGCTCTTTTTTGATTGTTGTTCGCTTAATATATTTTTTTCCATCCTTTGAGTTTTAATTTGTGTCTCTAAGTCTAAGGTGTGTCTCTTGTAGGCAGCATATAGACAGATCTTGTTTTTTAATCCATTCTGCCACTCTCTGTCTCTTTATTGGTGCATTTAGTCCATTTACATTCAGGGTAATTATGGGTAGGTATGAATTTAGTGCTATCATTTTGATGTCTTTTTGTGTGTGTTGACAGCTTCTTTTTCCACTTGAGTTTATGTGCTGAGTAGATTTTCTTTATATATTGTCCTTTCCTCATATTTGTTGTTGATTTTGTTTCTGCTGAGTCTGTATTTTTCCCTCGTATTTTATTTTGATGAGTAGGATAGTTCATCTCCTCCGTGCTGAAGGGAAAGGTGCTCAAGGTCCAAGGACGGTTTATGCCTGGACAGGAACCGCTTCTGTCCTGAGCTCTCCCAGTTAATGGAGCTAGCAAATTATCTTTTCCCCCCAGTTGCAAATTTTTTCCTTCCCCAAGGCTGGGAGGATGGCTCCAGGTACTCACTAGGGTCTATCTCAGGCCTAGGGATTCAGCCACTGAAGCTGGGTTGGGGGTGGGAGGGGCACGGTAAAATATACGCAAGTTCTTAGCTTTTGCCGAGAGCGCCCTTCTGCTCAGGTTCCGGAGGTGTGAGTGGGCTGTGTGGCTGGCTGCTTCTCTCTGAGGAAACTGCAGCTGAATGCTAGGACCAGCCCGCCACTGCTGCCACTGGAGCCACTCTAGGGATGGTACCTGAGGGTTCCCCGCGATTCAGGTCCAGCAACTCCTCTCTGCTTCTGAATAGTCTCTTCCTTCCCCTGCCCCTCAGTTTGTTGTCTAAGCTTGCCTTTGATGCTCAGGGCTCCCAGCTTGTCACAAATACACTCGTTTCACTCGTTTTTTCGGGTCTTTGTCGTAAAGAGGGCTTGACGGAAGTGTCTGTCTATTCCGCCATCTTGTCCCCGCCTCCTCATTGCCATTATTTTTAACAAGCATATGTCATTTACTATTTAATGGTCACTCTGCTAGGCATTTTGCAAATTAATAACTCATTTTAGTCTTATAACTATCCTAAGAGATGGGTGCTAATATTATCCCCTTTTTTCAAATGAGGAAACTAAGGCATAAAGAGGACAAGCCAATCACCCAAAGTCACACAACTAGCAAGTGGCAGACCTGGGATTTGAACCCAGGATGCCTGGCTCCAAATCTCTGGTATTTCATTACACTGTTAATTGGTCTTATACTCTGATGGGGTCAGGTAGTCCTGGATACCTGTGCACGTACTTTCATAATGCTGTCAACACATATCATTAGGGAGCTTCTAGAAACTTTCTTCTGAATAAATAGCTTCCTGTAATAAAGCTCTCTTCACTGAAGTCCCCCTCCCCCCTTTTTTTGGAACAGTTTTGTCCTCACCAATTCAGAGAGTAAATGTCTTTCATATTTATTTTCTCCCATGGAGCTCTCTCAAAAAATGCCCATATGCTTACACTGACTTGAAGATTCCCATGCTGAGTCATCCTGGGAATGTTGCAAAGTGCACGACTTTAAAGGTGCTGAGAAACTATGTTAACTTTCAGTTCATCAAACACACTCAGATTCCATCATATGGCAAGACTTAGTAAATGGATATTATCCTCTTACTTTTTAGCTCGTGACTTTTTCCATTTAAGTCTCCTAAGTACTAAAACTTTTACCTAATAATTTTCATTTTGATCTAACCAAATTTTTTTTTCCATGATGAAGTTATTTGAAACATGTTTCTCAAATGTGGCACAAACTAATGATCAAGTCCCGGTCAGAAATTTCCTATCTGTTCATTTAAAATTAAGGAAATCTCAAAAATGTTGGGTAAAAAGTCTTTAATATATTTTTCTTGATTTTCTACCATCCCAATTAGCATTTCATAAATTTCTGAATATTCATTACTTATAATAATGAATGGAGCCCTGGTAAAATAAATCAATCACAATAGGACAGATACTGTATGAGACCACTACTGTAAAAACTCATGAAAAGGTTTAAACACAAAAAGAAACAATCTTTGATGGTTACAAGGGAGAGGTGGGGTGGGGATGGAAAAAACACTAAATAGACGATAGACAAGTGGTAACTTTGGTAAAAGGTAAGAAAAGCATTACGCAATAACTAGGGAAGCCAGTACAACGTGTACAAGGCAAGGTCATAGAAACTCCATAGACACATCCAAACTCCATGAGGGACTGAATTGCTGGGCTGAGGGCTGTGGGGACCATGGTCTTGTAAAACATCTAGCTCAGCTGGCATAACATGGTCTATAAAGAAAATGTTCAACATTCTACTTTGGTGAGTAGTGTCTGGCGTCTTGAAAGCCTGTGAGCAGCCATCTAGGATGCTCCACCAGTCTCAGTCCTTTGAGAGCAAGGACAAATGAAGAAAACTAAAGATATAAGGGAAAGATTAGCCCAAAGGACTAATGGACAACATCTACCACGGCCTCCACCCAATTGAGTTCAGTACAACTAGATGGTGCTGGGCTACCACCAGTGACTGCTCTGACAGGGATCACAATTCTGGACAGAGCTGAAGAAAAATGTGGAACAAAATTTTAGCTCAAAAAAAAACACCAAACTTGCTGGCCTGACAGAAACTGGAGAAACCCTGAGAGTACCGCCCTAGGACACCCTTTCAGGTCAGTAATGAAGTCACTCCTGAGTTTCACCCTTCAGCCAAAGATTGGACAGGCCCATAAGACAAAACGAGACTAAAGGGACACACCAGCCCTGGGGCAAGGCCTAGAAGGCAGGAAGGGACAAGGAAGCTGGTAATAGAGAACCGAAGTTTGAGAAAGGGGAGTGTTGACATATTGTGGGTTGTTAATCAATGTCACAAAACAATATGTTTACTGTTTAATGAGAAACTAGTTTGTTCTGTAAACCCTCATCTAAAGTACAATAAAAAAATTAAAAAAAAAAAATGGAGTCCTGGTGAAACAGTGGTTAAGCATTTTGCTGCTAACCAAAAGGTTGACAGTTCAAATCCACCAGCAGCTTCTTGGAAACCCTATGGGGCAGTTCTACCGTGTTCTCCAGGGTTGCTATGAGTTGGAATTGACTCAACAGCAATGGTTGTTTCTTGCCTTTATAATGAAGAAAAAAAAAAATTTATTTTAACTTGAAGGAAATTTAGCTAAAAGAAAGAAATATAATAAAAATTCTTGTTAAGTCAAAGAACAATGTTTTGTCTTTTTTTTTTTTTTTTTGCTGATTTAGTATTATTATCCCACTTTACCAGTTCTGTTAGAAAGAAAAATTTCAAACTTCAGAAATTTGCTGAGTGAATTTTTTATGCTTCTTTGCCACTTTTCTATTGGTGTCTTATTGTCAACTATCATACTCATCTCTCTGCCATACTTTTAGAAAACACATTCCTTTTCATATTTTTCCCCTCGTTTTCTGCACTTTCAGCTTCCTGCTCCTCTCTCCAAAAGCTGCTGCTGGCAGTCATCTTGTTCCTGTTCATCCCCTTTCCTCCCCTCCTCTCCCCTCCTCTCTTTTCCCCTCCCCTTCCCTCCCCTCCTTTCCCATCTGCACTCCCTCCCCTCCCCTCTCTTCCCCTTTCTCTTCTCTCTCTAGCTTTCTCTCACTATCTTACTATATCTTTCTCTCTCCCTCTTTTTCTGCCATTTAACTTCTGGAAAAACATTTAAATTAGAAAAACTCAAAAATATGTTATTTTCCAAATTCAACCAAAATTGTAAAGGACACACCATTTTTTCTTGCTTTGGAATGCATGAAACAAATGGCTTTTTGTGGGGGAAAAGGAAATGCATTGCAATGTTCTATGAAAAAAAAAATTCAAATAGCAACTGGCCAGGGCATTGTGCAAGTTGTGGATGGGATATTCTTACTGACTGTCAGAGGTCAAAAAGTCTGTAAATGTCTTGCTTCTAGTCCATTCTAAAACCCATTCTAACTCACAGTTCCAAAATTCAGCTTTTTGAACAAGTTTTCTTTTTCTGCACATGCTTCCTTATCCTATTTCTAAGACTTTCTTTGCTGCAGATGTCGTGGCTCAAATAACTGCATTTCCTCCCCTTTCCCTTTATATCAGTAAATAGTCATTCCTTCAGTGAAGCATCAAGTATTTAAGCATAGGGCTCCTCGTGACTTTCTTTGTGAACAGGGGCCTCAGATCAGTCTGCAAGTGACTTCTATGTGCCCAACACTGTTTCAGGTGCTAGGACTCTAGATCTGAAAAAGATAGTTAAAGAAAGAGTCATACGAATAAATAGGTAGCATACTATCGGGATTCAGAATTCACTCTATGGCAGTAGGCTTTGGATACTATCAGGAAGTGATAAAACTGAAAACAAAAGAATTAGCATAAGATAATAGAGAGTTATGGGTGGGGAGATTATTTTAGAGAGTATATATAATAGGGAAACCTTAAAGAGAAGACATTGGAAGAGAGACCTTGAATGAAGCAAGGAGTAGAGACAGGCAAAGCTCTGGAGAAGAACATTTCTGTTCAGGGGGTTCATGAAGAAGAAGGCTCAGAGGAAAGGATAAACATGGCAAGGTCTTTGTGGCTGGAGTGTAATAAGGTGGTAGGAAAGGAGGTTGGAGAGCTTGCCAGGACAGGTAACTTGGAGCATTTTAAGCAATGGCAAGGGGGTATTGGTAACTCAGTGGTAGAATCTTGCCTTTCATGCGGGAGATTAGGGTTCAATTCTCAGCCAGTGCACCTCATGCACAGCGACCACCTGTCTGTCAGTGGAGGCTTGTGTGTTACTATGATGATGAACAGGTTTCAGTGGAGCTTCCAGACCAAGACAGACTAGGAAGATGAGTCTGGGGATCTACTTCCAAAAATCAGCTAAGAAAACCCTATGGATCACAAAGTTTCGATTCCCTTGTGCATAAGGTCACAAGGGAGGCTGCCTCAAAGGCAGTTAACAGCAATAACAGGGAATGGCAAGGAGTTAGAAATTTATTTGGCATTTATTTTACAAATTAGACTTGGAATATATTTGACTTTTATCCAATTACTGGAAGACGTTGGAGAGTCTTGAGGAGGGAAACAAGTTGCACTGACTCAAATTTGTGTTTGGTCTCCATGGCTGGGGTGTGTGGAATTGACTGTAGGGGCAGTGAGAGTGTAAGGAGCCTCTGTCCTGTAGCAGAGGACACTTCAGCGTGCCTCTACTACTTGGGAACCATCAGCACAACTAACTTACACTTACTGGAGCTTACTCTATAGCTCCTCTTTCACCAAGAAAATTCCCCCAGGACATTGGGATATTCTAGAATCTTTATTTCTTAACTGTAACATACTTTGCTTTTCAGTGGACCTTTAGAATTTCAAGACCTTTATGGCTGAAACCACCCAAATTCAATGAGCATGCATATAATACATTTTTGTTCTAGTAATAATTTTTGAAAAGTTTTAAATAAATGTTCTTGCCTAAGCTTCCACATCAAGCAGCCTTAATGAGTTACACAAACCCACTAGAAAAAGGAGAGATCAGTTTGGAGAAGTTTTGGGATTTTGCCTTAATCTATAGCTTGAAAAACAAGCAGAATGTCGCAGCATTCTAATACATTTTACTCAAGTCAAGGAAAAACACTTTTTTTCAAACAGCTTCAAGTATCATGTCTCTTATTTATTTACAATGCCAGATATGTGTAGCCTTCTGGTATTTGTGAGCATTTCTGGTTGCTCAATTACACTTTGAAGTTGTTAAAAATTTCCAGAGCAAATATCCCACACTTCTGGTAACACGAGGTACACTGTGTCCAGCAAAAGCACCAGGTTAAAACAGAGTCAAATTTTAGAAAACAATATGGTAGTTTCCAGTTATGAGCACATTCTCCTTACTGAATTAAATGAAATGGTGGAGGCACAGGAGGCTTTGAGACGAAGATAGGGTTCCTCATGACTTTCCTTGTGAACAGGGGCCTCAGATCAGCCTGCAAAGGACATCAGAGAGATCCATGTTACCCCAGTGTGATAAATAATAAAATACAATGAACAATTGTCAGCAAGTTCTTAGAGTCTTCTCAGACCTAAGCTACCATGCAGAATGCATTACCTCAGGCTCCACAAGGTCATGAGGGAGGTAACCAAGTGTGGGGAAGAGTAAATAGACATGATTGTACTGAATTTCTGCCGCTGTAACAACCCTCTAGAAAAACTAGAATTCCATTTGCTCAGCTGCTTTCCTTACTCTTTTGGGAAAGAATAAATGGGCTTTGCAAACAGCAATCCTGAGTGTGCAAATCCAGCTTCCAATTTTACAGTTCACCCATAGACCTGGTTGCAGAATTAACTTTTGAAATAAATTCTTTATCTTTTATGCTCACTTACCTGAGAAATGTACTAGTAATATGAAAAATGCTTCATGATCTTTAGTATTTGAAAAACAGAGATGATGGCACAGAAGGTCCCATTACCATTATTTAGCTAATGAACAGGGACTCTGGTGCCACAGGCCTAAAATGAAACTCAGTGCTTCTCATGAAGCAGCTTTCAAACTTTCCTGCTTTAGAGACCAGTGACATGTCTCTTCACAGTGCCAAAGGCTGAAAGTAACTTTAAGTAGTTCCTAAATTGTGGAAGAGTAAGCAAAGGCTGCCTCCTGTTACTTGTGTGCAGTTGTTCACCATCAAGAGCAATCTGAGATCCAGAAAAAAAACAAAATACATTTCCCAAAGTGCTTAACATCTCCTAAGAAGTAGTTCACAGTCTTGTTCATCTATCAACGTAAGGTGGTTGACATAGCACCTGCTCAGGAAGCAAAAGACAAGAGAGTGGTCTGACTCACCAAGACCAGCTGACTGAGTGGCCAAGGTCCTCAGCTAATTACCCTATTTAAGAACATTTCTGCACTCTCACCCCCTAGCATCCATTCTCTTTACTTCCTTCATAAATAAACAAAAAAACAAAATCCGTTGTCTTTGAGTCTGTTTTGACTTATAGCAACCTTATAGGACAGAGTAGAACTGCCCCATAGGTTTTGCAAGGAGAGGCTGGTGGATTTGAACTACTGACCTTTTGGTTAGCAACTGAGCTCTTAATAATTGTGCCACCAGTGCACCAGGGCTCCATTTCTTTCATAGCACTTACTAAAATTAACAATTATTTTTATTTTCTTATTTATTTACTGTCTCTATCACTAATCCCTGGAGAAGGACATCATTCTTGGTAAAGCACAGGGTCAATGGCAAAGAAGAAGACCCTCAATGACATGGATTGACACAGTAGCTGTAACATTGGGCTCATGCATAACAACAGTTGTGGGCATGACACAGAACCGGGCAGTGTTTCTTTCTGGTGTACATAGATAGGGTTGCTATGAGTTAGAACTGACTCAATGGCACCTAACCACAAACAACAACAACTGCTAAAATATAAAGTATAAAAAACCATGTATATCTTGTTAAACTTTGTATTTCCCAGGATCTAGTGCTTGTCTGAAGTCTCTGGGTGGCACAAAAGATTAAGCATTTGACTACTAACTGAAAGGTTGGTGGTTAGAACTCCTCCAGAGACAACTCAGAAGAAATGCCTGGCAATCTGCTTCCAAAAGGTCACACAACCTTGAAAAACCTATGGAGCACAGCTTTACTCTCCACGTATGCTGTCACCATGAGTTGGAATCAACTCAATGCAACTGTTTGATTTTGGATTTAGTTAGTGCTTATCTGGTACAAAATAAAAATTTAGTAAGTATCTGATGAATGAATGAATAAGTCTTTGAACTACTTTTTCTCAACTGTAAATTGGGGGAAATAGTATTTACTTTACAACATTTTTTAATACCAAATGAGATCAAACATTTAAATAATTCTATGAAGAACACATATAATTAAAATGAACTGTTGGTATTACTTATTTAACATAAAACTGTTGTAATTCTAAAGAGAATAACATTGTTTCCTCCATCACCAAGGAAAAAATATTCTCAGTACTGCTTGATATAACAGAGATTTGTCAAACACAGGTTTCTGGAAATCAATGGTTCAGATAAAAGAAAATAGACAATTTTATTATAACATCTAAATAACCCTGTTATTTACATAGAAGCATATTATCTATTTAATATTTTTTATTGTATTTAAAATGGTGTGATACCACTTACAAAACAGTCTTTCACATGAGTTCAGACACAATTCTTCATGAATTTAAGCAATAATTTTGAACTACTTATATGAAAATATATTTGGGTGCATTTGTTGTTAAAAAATCCCAAGGAGGACACCCAAGTAAGCCTGGAATGATCGATCAAAGGTAAGGCAAGAATAGCCATTCAGCAGTAACAGCGCACTTAAAGGATGACATGTTTCAGATGACAATACAAAATATGCTTCTACACAGATCTGGAAAAGGTGTAAACATCAAGGCATAACAGAAACCTGAGTGCAAACAGCAAGACAATGTTGTTGACTAATCAACTGATAAAACTAAAAAAAAAAAAAAAAAAAAACATTTAATAAGAAAATTAAAAGTGAACAACAAGCAAAAAAGATTTCTATCACCATATTTAACATTGTGCCGGAAGTCCTAGCTAGAACAATAAGGCAAGAAAAAGAAATAAAGGGCGTCCAATTTGGTAAAAAACCAAAACCAAACCCATTACCATAGAGTCAATTCCAAATCATAGCGACCCTATAGCAAACCTATAGGAAGAAGTAAAACTATCCCAACTCACAGATAATATGATAATATACATACAGAGGTGCACCTTAGTCTTCAAGGTGACATCTTTGCTTTTCAACACTTCAAAGAGATCCTTTGCAGCAGATTTGCCCAATGGAATGTGTCTTTTGATTTCTTGACTGCTGCTTCCATGGGTGTTGATCGTGGATCCCAGAAAAATGAAATCCTTGACAACTTCAATGTCACCTTGAAGACTAAGGAACACCTGACCCAAGCCATGGTATTTCCAATCACATCACATGCAAGTGAAAGCTGGACAATGAATACGGAAGACCAAAGAGAATTCCATGCCTTTGAATTGTGGTGCTGGCAAAGAATATTGAATATACCACAGATTGCCAAAAGAACGAACAAATCCGTCTTGGAAGAAGTATAACCAGAATGCTCCTTAGAAGCAAGGATGGCGAGACGGAGTCTTCCATACTTCGGACATGTTGTCAGGAGGGATCAGTCCCTGGGGAAGGACATCATGCTTGGTAAAGTACAGGGTGAGAGGGAAAGAGGAAGATACTCCATGAGTTGGATTGACACAGTGGGTGCAACAATGGGCTCAAGCATAACAATTATTGTGAGCATGGGGCATGACCGGGCAGTGTTTCATTCTGTGGTACATGGAGTCACTATAAGTCAGAGCAGGCTCGACAGCACATAACAACAACATACACAGAGAACCTAAGCACTCCACAGGAAACTACCAGAACTAATAGAAAGATTCAACAGAGTATCATGATACAAGATAAACATACAAAAATCAGTTGGATTCGTATACACCAATAAAGAGAACTAAGAAAAAGAAATCAGGAAGACAATACTAACCCCTAAGAAAAATAAAATACTTAGGAATAAATCTCACTAAAAAAAAAAGTATACAAAGAAAACTACAAAACACTACTGCAAGAAACCAAAAGAGACCTACATAAATGAAAAAAGTTACCATGTTCATGAATAGGTAGACTCAACATTGTTTAAATGTCAATTCTACCCAAAGATATCTACAAATACAATGCAATCCCAATCCAAATACCAATAGCATTCTTTAACAACATGAAAAAACTAATCATTAAATTTATATAGAAAGTAAAGAGGCCACAGATAAGTAAAGCACTATTGAAGAAGAATAAAGTAGGAGGAATAAAGTAGGAGGACTAGCACTACCTGACCTCAGATCCTGCTATACAGCTACAGTAGTTACAACAGCCTGATACTAGTACAAGTACAGGCACACTGACCAATGGAACGAACTCAAGAACCCATCCATCTGTGGTCACCTGATCTTTGACAAAGGCCCAAAGTCCATTAAATGGGGCAAAAGACAGTCTTTTTAACAAATGGTGCTGGCAAAACTGGATGTCCATTTGTAAAATAATGAAATAGGACCCGTACCTCACACTATACACAAAAACTAATTCAAAATGAATCAAAGACCTAAATATAATGCTAAAAGCTACACAGATCATGGAAGAAAAATAGGGTCAACACTAGGGACCGTAACCTATGGCATAAATAGGATACAAACTAACAATACACAAACACCAGAAGATAAGCTAGATAGCTGGGATCTTCTGAAAATTAAACACCTATGCTCAGAAAAAGACTTCACCAAAAGAGTAAAAACAGAACCTACATACTGGGAAAAAATTTTGGCTATTACAAATCTGACAAAAGTCTAATGTCTAAAATCTGTAAGAAAATCTAACACCGTTACAGCAAACAATCCAATTAAAAAATAGGCAAAGGATATGAACAGACACTTCAGCATTCTGGGGGCTAACAGACACATGAAGAAGGGTTTTCAATAACTAGCCATTAGAGAAATACCAGTCAAAACTACAGTGAGATACCATCTCACCCTGACATTTACCGGCACTAATCAAAAAAACAGAAAATAATAAATGTTGATGAGGCTGTGGGGATATTGGGACTCTTATGCACTGCTGGTGAGAATGCAAAATGGTACAACCAATTTGGAAAATGACACAATGCTTCCTTAAAAAGCTAGAAATAGAAATACCATATAATCCAGCAATCCTGCTCCTAGGAATATATACTAGAGAAATAAGAGCCATCACACCAATAGACATATGCATACCCGTGTTCATTGCATCATTATTCACAGTAGCAAAAAGATGGAAACAACCTAAATGCCCATCAACAGGTGAATAGATAAACAGACTATGGTATATTCACAGAATGAAATATGCTATGATAAAGAACAATGATGAATCTGTGAAACTTCTCACAATATAGATGAACCTGGAGGATATTGAGCTGAGTGAAATAAGTCAATTACCAAAAGATAACTATTGTATGAGACCACTATTATAAAAACATAAAAAGTTTACACAAAGAAAGAAACAATCTTTAATGGTTCGAGGCAGAGGAGGCATGAGGAGGGAAAAACACTAACTCTACAATAGGTAAATGGTAACTAGTGAAGGATAAGACAGCACGCAATACTGGGGAAGTCAGCACAATGTGACCAAGGTGAAGTCATAGAAGTTTCATAAACACATCCAAACTCCCTGAGGGACTGCGGACCATGGTTTTGTGGGACCACCTAGCCACTGCTGTTGAGTCGATTCTGACTCATAGTGACCCTATAGGACAGAGTAGAGCTGCCACATAGAGTTTCCAAGGAGTGGCTGGTGGATTAGAACTGCTAACCTGTCGGTTAACAGCTGTAGCACTTAACCACTATGCCACCACGGTTTCCTGTTTCGGGGGACATCTAACTCAATTGGCATAACATAGTTTATAAAGATAATGTTCTACATCTGACTGTGGTGAGTAGCAACTAGGGTCTTAAAAGTTTGTGAGCAGCCATCTGAGATACTTCTACCAGTCCCATCCCGCCCGGAGTGAAGGAAAATGAAGAAAACCAAAGATACAAGGGAAAGATTAGTCCAAAGGACTAATGGACCACAACTACCACAGCCTCCACCAGACTAAGAAGTCGAGCACAGCTAGATGGTGTCTGGCTACCACCAACAACTGCTCTGATAGGGATCACAATAGAGGGTCCCGGGCAGAGTGGGAAAAAAATGTAGAACAAAATTCAAACTCACAAAAAAAGACCAGCCTGACAGAGGCTGGAGAAACCCTGAGAATATGGCCCTCAAAAGTCCTTTTATCTCAGCACTGAAATCACTCCTGAAGTTCACCCTTTAGGCAAAGATTAGACAAGCCTAGAAAACAAACAAGAACACACGTAGTTCAACCATGTATATGAGACTAAGTGGGCACACCAACCCAAAACCAAAGAGGAGAAGGCAGGAAGAGACAGGAAAACTGAACAAATGGAAACGGGGAAACTGAGGTCGAGAAAGGGAGAGTGTTGACACATCGCAGGGTTGGCACACAATGTCACAAAACAATCGCATACTGTTTAATGAGAAACTAATTTGCTCTGTAAACTTTCATATAAAGCATAATAATAAAAAAAATTAAAAAAAAAAAAAAGATTTCTGTGATGACCTCCACCTTTCCCTCCATGGTTATGAGACAAGTGCCATCTCTTTGGGGAATTCAAGGCTTAAAGAAAGAAGGATGATGGTGCTTGATAAAGCTCACTTAGCAATGTTCCCGGTAGAGTTCAGTTAACATCTCACTGGCCAATGTTGAGTCATATAACACCTTCAGTCACAAAGAAGGAAGGTGAAATTATTATTTAGATTTTACAGGAGAGACAGAAAAGAGAAAAAATGGGTGGGAGGTGAGGTTGATCAAGCCAATTTACAATGTCTTCCTCACTTTTTCTCTCATTATTTTACTTATTTTTACTTGTGTGTCTGACTCTAAAATTATAGTAAAAGATCATCAGAAAAAGAGATTATTATTTTTTTTGCAACTTTACTCTTCTCCAAATTAATAGGGATATCAGCCAATACTATCATTAATGATTTCCACTTAATTTGTTTGTATTTTAAATGCTACGATTTTAATTCAGTACCTCTTCAAATAGGAAAGACATTTAAATTAAAACTAGTATTTTTGGATCCCAGTTGTTAGTGAATGCACATTTAGAAAATTTCCTAAGAGTCTTGAATAATAAGACCCATGACATCCCAAAGATCTTTGTTGTCCCTTTGGGGATTCAAACTATTTAGGGTTACATAAGTAACATCAAATAAAAAAAAAAAACAACTTTTTATTTAATGTTACTCCAATGTACATACAAAACCAAAAAAACCCGCTGCCGTCGAGTCGATTCCGACTCACAGCGACCCTATAGGACAGAGTAGAACTGCCCCACAGAGTTTCCAAGGAGCCAACTGCTAATAAACTGCACAAATTCAGTTAGGCATTCTCAGAAGAAAACATAAATATAAGAGATAGAAAAATAATTTTATTGCCACAACAGCCCTGGCTAGTTCTATGCTTATCTAGGTTGAGCGACCAATTGCGTAAAAGAAGTTCCAAATTTTATTTTTAGATGACTATGAGAAAAACATCCACAGGGACATACATGGGACATTTCTCTCATGTTTTTATTTAAAATTGGTATTTCATTGCTTAAGTGTTTTGTCATTTTGTGCATTCTGGATAACATCATTTTGGGAAATGCTAGCTAGAACTAGTCAGATTGTGTTGTTAAAATCTAGTTCAGTTCAATTCAATTCCATCCAGCAGATACATTATTGGGCAATTACAATGTGCTAAGCACTTCCTTAGACACAGAGCAGAAGATGAGGGTGGGGCGGAGCACAAAGAAGGTCACATTATAGTTCCAGAAATATGCATGTAATATCCAGTATAATGTAGTTTGTGAAACATTGTTGTTATCATTGTTAGTGCTGTCAAGTTAATTCTGACTCGTGGCAACCCCATGTGACAGAGTAGAACTGTTCCATAAGGTTTTTCTTTACTTGAGCAAATTGCCAAGGCTTTCTTCCCAGATGCCTCTGGGCATGTTTGAACCGCCAACCTTAAGGCTAGTAGCTGCGTTTAACCCTTTGCGCCACCCAGGAACTCCCTGTGCAATATTAGAAGGAGAGAATGTTTGTGGAGAACAGAGGAGAAGCACCATTTCCATGCTATCCTAAGGGAGAAGGTCAAGGAAGAATCCTTGGGGGCAGGGGGTGGAGGGGGCATCACAGGGAATTCTGAAGGGTGAATTGTTTCTTGAGCTCTAGATAATCACAATAATGAAATGATCCCATTCTTTTCCCTACCAAAGGATTTCTTGATTACATTTTAAGAACTCATTTTCAATATTTAGATCTTTATATTCCCCTTTCTCATGTTTTCCTTACTTATGTAATGATTTCAGTTTCCAACACAAACCAATAATCTCACTGTTCCATTATCACTCCTACCTTTCATAAAAGGATGGGAAAGGACAGAAGATGTTTGGAAAGGAAAATTTTAATTTGTCCTGGAAGTTCCAGAAACTTAAGTAACAATCAGAAGAGCCAAGAGTATCCTATGAATGAGAAATATCAAAGGATCTCAGAGTTCTAAACAAAAACTAAATTATGTTTTCTAAGTATCCATCCAGTTCTCTAATAATTCTCATCTCTTTCTTTTCCTATTTACTGCTTCCTCCTCCTGGTCTAATTTTTGATTATTCTACCTATACCAAAATTAGAGAATTTTCAGAAGTTTCTGAATCTCATCAAGAGAATTAATTTAAATGGATTATGGAAAGGGTCTTTTTAATCTAATATTCATACTTATTCCTAACGCTTACGTTTCACAAAACTGAAGCTCAAGTTCTTCTTGACTATACTCTGGGCAGTTAAGAGTTTCTAGTGGAATGGAACTGAATAGAAGTACTCAGTGATTTGTGTGTGTGTGATACTAAGTAATCTAGAGATGATTCAGAAGGACTGTAACATACACAGATCTTTTTATGAAAATGTGTGCATTTGTCTGAGGAGAGGTTCATAGCTCTCATCAGATTTTCAGAGAGGAAAAAAATTGAGAACCATTTTATCAGAGGTAATGATGCTTACATAATTAAGGGCACTTCATTATTTGAATGGTTACAATACTAAATCCATTTCTCATCAAGTTCCTCTTTCTTTCAATGCTTATTTCTCCCTGTGACATTAGACCTTTCTCTTCTACTAGTCACAAGAGCCTGTTAAGGAACCAAAGTCAGGAAATCACCATACATTATGAATTTGTATTCTTCTCATGTAATGATGGAAGGAATGATGGCAAAAAAAAAAAACAAAAAAACTGGAATACAGATGGAGCTGGATTGATGCTCTTCTTCATCTCCTTCAGTCAGTCAGTAACTCAAGACAGGGGTCACCATGGGTCAGAATTGTCTCAACGGCGACTAACAGCAACAACCGAGTGTAACGCACCTCTTTCTCCTCAACCTCTGTGTATTCCTTCCATCTTCTTTTGATGCTTCCTGCATTGTTCAATTTTTTGCCCACAGAATCCTTCAGTATTGCAACTCAAGGATTGAATTTTTTCATTAGTTTTTCAGCTTGAGATAAGCCAAAAATGTTCTTCCCTTTTGGTGTTCTAACTCTAGGTCCTTGCACATATCATTATAATAGTTTACTTTGTCTTCTTCAGCCTCCCTGTGAAATCTTCTGTTCGGCTCTTTTATTTCATCATTTCTTCTTTTTCCTTTACCTAGTCTACATTCAAGAGCAAGTTTCAGAGACCCTTCTGACATTCACTTTGGTCTTTTCTTTCTTTCTTGTCTTTTTAATGACCTTTTGCTTTCTTCATGTATGATGTCCTTGATATCATCCCAAAACTTATCCGGTCTTCAGTCATTAGTGCTCAATGTGTCTAATCTATTCTTGAGAGGGTTCCTAAATTCAGGCGGAACATACTCAAGGTCGTACTTTGGCTCTCATGAACTTGTTTTAATTTCTTCAGCTTCAAGTTGAACTTGCATATAAGCAATTGCCGGTTTGTTCAGCAATTGGCCCCGGCCTTACTTTGTCTGATGATATTGAGCTTCTTCATCATCTCTGTGTACTCTATCCAGCAAGGTTCATATGTATAGTCACAGTTTGTGTTACTGAAAAACAATATTTTCAATGAATAAATTGTTGGACTTGCAAAGTTCTATCATTTGATCTCCCATGTTGTTTCTATCCCTAAGAACATATTTTCCAGCTACTGATCCTTCTTTTTTGTTTCCAATTTTTTCAGTCCAATCACGAGTAATGATCAATGCATCTTAATTGCATGTTTGATCAATTTCATAATGCAAAAATTTGTAAAAAAAAAAAAAAAAAAAACCTTCAGTTTCTTTAACTTTGGCCTTAGTGGTTGGTATGTAAATTTGAATAATAGTCATATTAACTGGTCTCCCTTGTAGGCATTGTACAAAAAGAGATTGGTCAATGTTCAATCATTTCAGGGGGCAGCGTATGATCAACAACCAATGGTACCAAAGGAAGAAGTCCAAGCTGCACTGAAGACATTGGTGAAAAACAAGTGTCCAAGAATTGATGGAAAACTGATTGAGACATTTCAACAAACAGATGCAACACTGGAAGTCCTCACTCCTCTACGCCACGAAATTTGGGAGACAGCTACCTGGCCAACTGACTGGAAGAGATCCCCATACCATATTTTTAAGCTAATAACAACTGACTTCTGCATTTGTTTGCCAGCCGTGCTCCCCTCTCTGAGGCACCCTCATGAGCACAGCCACGCTAATCCTCTTCTATTTGTTGCTGTAAAAACAACAAACAAAAAATTAGCATAGCGATCTTATGAAAGTACCTCATGGGGGGAAGGCACATGTTATTCCCATAAAAATATGGTGTGTGCCTATTCCAAAGAAAGATGAACCAGTTGAATGTGGACATAATTGAACAATATCATTAATATCACATGCACGTAAAATTTTGCTGAAGATAATTCAAAAACAGGTGCAGCAGTACGTAGAAAAGGAACTACCAAAATTCAGGCCAGATTCAGAAGTGGACATGGAACCAGAGATATCATTGCTGATGTCAGATGGATCTTGGCTAAAAGCAGAGAATACTAGAAAGATGTTTACCTGTGTTTTATTGACTATGAAAGGCATTCGACTGTATGGATCTGTCTTAGTCATCTGGTGCTGCTATAACAGAAATACCACAAGTGAATGGCTTTAACAAAGAGAAATTTATTTTCTCACAGTCTATTAGGCTGTTGTTGTTGTTAGATGCCATCGAGTAGGTTCCAACTCATAGTAACCCCATGCACAATAGAACAAAACACTGCCCGGTCCTGTGCCATACTTATAATCATTGTTACTCTTGAGCCCATTGTTCCAGCCATCTCACTGAGGGTCTTCCTCTTTTTCCTGACCATCTACTTTACCAAGCATTATGTCCTTCTCCAGGGACTGATCCCTCCTGACAACATGTCCAAAATATGTAAGACGAAGTCTTGCTATCCTTGCTTCTAAGGAGCATTCTGGTTGTACATCTTCTAAGACAGGTTTGTTCATTCTTTTGGCAGTCCATGACAAATCCAATATTCTTCACCAACACTACAATTCAAAGGCGTCAATTCTTCTTCAGACTTCCTTATTCATTGTTCAGCTTTCACATGCATATGACGCGATTGAAAATGCCATGACTTAGGTCAGGCACACCCTAGTCTTCAAGGCGACATCTTTGCTTTTCACCACTTTAAAGAGGTCCTCTGCAGCAGATTTGCCCAATGCAATGCCTCTTTTGATCTCTTGAGTGCTACTTCCATGGCCGTTGATTGTGGATCCAAGTAAAACAAAATCCTTGACAATTTCAATCTTTCATCAGTTTATCATGATGTCGCTTATTTGTCCAGTTGTGAGGATTTTTGTTTTCTTTATGTTGAGGTGTAACCCATACTGAAGGCTGTGGTCTTTGATCTTCATTAGTAAGTGCTTCAAGTCCTCTTCACTTTCAGCAAGCAAGGTTGTGTCATCTGCATATCACAGATTGTTAATGAGTTTTCCTCCAATCCTGATGTCCCATTCTTCTTCATATAGTCCAGCTTCTTGGATTATTTGCTCAGCATACAGACTGAATAGGTATGGTGAAAGGATACAACTTTGAAACACACCTTTCCTGACTTTAAACCAATCAGTATCCCCTTGCTCTATCCAAACAACTGCTTCTTGGCCTATGTACAGGGTCCTCATGAGCACAATAAGTGTTCTGGAATTCCCATTCTTTCCAGTGTTATCCATAATTTGTTAAGATCCACACAGTAGAATGTCATAGCACAGTCAATATCCTTCTGGTTTTCTCTGCTTTCAGCCAGGATCCATCTGATATCAGCAGTGATATCCCTGGTTCCATGTCCTCTTCTGAAACCAGCCTGAATTTTTTGCAGTTCCCTGTCGATATACTGCTGCAGCTGTTTTTGAATGATCTTTAACAAAATTTTGCTTGCATGTGATATTAATGATATTGTTCTATAATTTCCACATTTGGTTGGGTCATCTTTCTTGGGAATAGGCCTAAATGTAGATATCTTTCAGTCAGTTCGCCAGGAAGCTGTCTTCTATATTTCTTGGCATAGATTTTTATCAGCTTCTGCAGTCTGAAATTGATCAAACATGCGATCAGGATGCATTGATGATTACTGGTGATGGGAACGTGAAAGTTGGAAACAAAGAAGAGGGATCAGTAGTTGGAAAACATGGCCTTGGTGATAAAAACAATACTGAAAATCAAATGATAGAATATTGCAAGGCCAACAACTTCTTCATTGCAAATACCTTGTTTCACCAACATAAACGGCAACTATACACATGGACCTCACCAGATGGAATATGCAGGAATCTTATTGACTACATCTGTGGAAAGAGACAATAGAAAAGCTCAGTATCATCAATCTAGTAGTCTAGAAGTCCAAATTCAGGGCATCAGCTCCAGGGGAAGGCTTCCTTTCTCTGTTTGCTCTGTAGGAATGCCCTTCTCATCAATCTTTCCCAGAACTAAGAGCTTCTCCACACAGGAACTGGGTCCAAAGGACACACTCTGCTCCTTTCTTGGTGGTATGAGGTTCCCCTGTCCCCCCACCTCTTGCTTCCCTTTCCTTTTATCTCTTATAAGATAAAAGATGGTGCAGGCCACACCCCATGGAAATTCCCTTTACATTGGATGAGGGGCGTGACCTTAGTAAAGGTGTTTCAATTCCACTCTAATCCTGTTTAACATAAAATTACAATCATAAAATGGAGTACAATCACACAATACTGGGAATCATGGCCCAACCAAGTGGGGGGACACATTTCAATCCATGACAGGATTGTAACTAATTATGGGTAACATTGCCAAGAATGGGAATTCAAGAACACTTAATTGTGCTCATGTGGAACCTGAACATAGATCAAGAGGAAGTTGCTGGAACAGAACAAAGAAATACTTCATGGTTTAAAATTAGGAAAAGTGTGAGTCAGCATCGTATCCTTTCACAAAATGTATTCAGTCCGCATGCTGAGCAAATAATCCGAGAAGCTGAATTACATGGAGAAGAATGAGAAATCAGAACTGAAGGAAAACTCATTAACAATCTGTGATATGCAGATGACACAACCTTGCTTGCTGAAAGTGAAGAGGACTTGAAGCACTTATGATGAAGATCAAAAACCAAAGCCTTCAGTATGGATTACATCTCAATATAAAGAAAACAGAAATCCTCACAACTGGACCAATAAGCAACATGATGATAAATGGAGAAAAGATTGAAGTTGTCAGAGATTTTATTTTACTTGGATCCAAAATTAATGCCCACGGAAGCAGCAAAAATAATAAAAAAAAAAAAAGCAAATGATGTACTGCATTGGGCAAATTGGACAAACACCACAGATTTTGTATTTCAGCTGCAGGTAACTGACTGATATCTCGTAAATGTATATCTGCCACTCCACTGTGCCCAAAGTGCTCAAATCAGATGTGACAATGAAGTAAAGAGTTGATGGTGGTTTAGCAAACGCATTTGAACATATACCTTCACATTTATGTGAAATTTTCCTTCTCAGTAGTCACCTTAGAATGGCTCAATGTCAAAATCTTTGTAGAACATTTTCAAATCTGGTTTGGTCTCATTAACATAAAGTAAAGGTTCTCAACAAAGGCTGAATGTTGAAATAAACTGGGAGACTTAAAAATTGTTGATGCCAATATTCTATCCAAATATACTAATTTAGTTGGACTAAAACAATGGTTCTTATTCTAGGCCATCTGTAAGAATAAGCTGTGGGTACTTCTAAACATACACATACCTGGTCTCTACCTTCTGACATCTGAGCATGAATCTCTGGGGTGATACCTACACAATTGCAATTTCCAAAGTTTTTCAGATGATTCTACTATACAGTCAGGAGCTGAGACTCACCAGTCTATATTCACACTTCATCACTGGCCCAAAAGATCAGTAGCCATATCTATTCAAGGAAATGACCTCCATATGACTGTTGATTTTTTTCCAAATATTGAATCTATCCCTCATAACATTGAAAAGAATTTGTCACAGACATTAACATTATAGCAAAAATAAAAATGTTGCCTTAGTACAAATCAATTCATAACCCTAACAAACGATTTCTTTTTAGGGACCAACACTCTACTTATTATAAATAGATATTTCAGATGAATATGCCCTATTTTGAAGTCTTCAAAATAGCCCAAATTTATGAATGCTACTAAAATATATGGTTTAGTCCACAAAATATATATAATAGAGTATGAGTGAAGAACTACAAAGCCACAAGAAAGTATACCCTCGGGCAGTTTGTCTAGGCTTACTCACTATTAATACAAATAACAGCTAATAGTTATAGAGTAATTATTATATGTGATAAGTACAGTTCTACCTGAAAATTTTATTTGCATTATGGAATTTAATTCTCACAGCTGCTTTCTGAGATAGATACTATCACTACCCTCAAATTACAGACTGGAAAAATAAGGTTCAGGGAGTTTAGGTGATGCTTCTGTTCATCTGCTTCATAGAACTCTGATACGGAAGTAAAATTAAAAATTACTACAGGCCATAGACTTTCAGGATGATACAAAATAGTCAAGGCCATGACCCTTCTGCCTATAAATTCCGAGGTGTTAGTGTACAACTTTACTAAACATATTACAATACCGGTGTGTTAACTCTATATCTTGTATCAGATAAATCCATTGCCTAGCAAGCCTCAAAGCCCACAGTGAGATCTTTCCCTTTCAAAATGTATTATACCCTTCATTCTCTCAGTAGAGATGGTAAAGAACATTTAAGATAAGTTTCTAGGGAAACAGTGACTCAAAATTTGTACAAAGCAGTTTACTCATATTAAAAGAAAACACATACCACATAAACACACACACACTCACAATCCACTCTGCTGAGACATCACTGATTATTCAATGATTTATCATTATTATATAGTATTTCAGCTGATGTCAAATGGACTAGGAATGTTTTATTCACCCAAATCACAGACTGTATGGGCAGAATAATGGCCTTCTAAGGTGTCCACGGAAACCCCGGTGGCGTAGTAGTTAAGTGCTATGGCTGCTAACCAAAAGGTCAGCAGTTCGAATCTTCCAGGCACTCCTTGGAAACTCAATGGGGCAGTTCTACTCTGTCCCATAGGGTCACTATGAGTCGGAATCAACTCGAAGGCAGTGGGATTGGTCTGTTTTTTTTTTTTTTTTTTTTTAAGATATCCACATTCTAATACCCAGGACCTGTGAATATGTTGCCTTCATGGCAAAAGGGAGTTTGCAAATGTGATTAAGGACCTTTTGGTAGGTCTAATCTGATCATGTGAATTCTTATAAGTAGAAGAGAGAGAAGAGAGGGTCAGAGAAATGGGACTTGAAAAGAATTCAACCCACCTCTGCTGGCTCTGAAGATGAAGGAAAGAAACCATGAGCCAAAGATATAGGCAGCCTCTAGAGACTGGAAAAAGCAAGGAATCTATTCTCTTCTAGAGCCCCCGCAATGCAATACAGCCCTGCTGACAGCTTGATTTTGCCCAATGAGATCTATGTTAGACCTTCCACATTTTATAAGATAATAGATTTGTATTATTTTTAAGTAACAAGGTTTCTTGAGGACTAAGGTGCCCCTGACCCAAGCCATCGTATTTTCAATCACCTCATATGCATGTGAAAGCTGGACAATGAATAAGAAAAGACCAAAGAAGAACTGATGCCTTTGAATTATGGTGTTAGCGAAAAATACTGAATATACCGCAGACTGCCGGAAGAACAAACAGATCTGCCTTGGAAAACGTACAGCCAGAATGCTCTTTAGAAGCAAGAAAGTCTCACCTATTTTGGACATGTTACCAGGAATGACCGGTCCCTGGACAAGGACATAATACTTGGTAAAGTAGAGGGTCGGTGAAAAAGAGGAAGAACTTCAACAAGAAAGATTGACACAGTGGCTGCAACAATGAGATCAAGCATAACGACAATTGTGAGGATGGCACAGGACTGGGCAGTGTTTTGTTCTGTTGTACATTGGGTTTCTATGAGTTGGAACTAACTTGGTGGCACCTAACAACAAGTTTCTGGTAATTTGATATGACTGCAATAGAAAACTAAAAAACTAGCATAGAGAAAATCCTAGTTCTTTCTTCATACCATAATGTCTTCAGTTCTAAGTAGAGATAATAGTGTAGAATGTTGGAATGAATACATCCCCTTTGTTAGCTCCGACAGTTTTAAAAATCTTACGCTACTCTTCATTCTCATTTAAAATTGCCAGCAACAGTAATGTCAATAGTTGTATTGTCATTTGTTTAAATTCCCTGAATTCCATTTTTTTTTTTTTTTTTTTTTTTGTCGTTGCATATAGTCTACTGAACAACCATTAACTGAGGTCCTGCAGGCCTAAGGAACTTTCATGAAGGATACATGGCAGTTTCTTACTTGTAATTAAATATTCTGTAAAATAAGGTTTTTTGATCCAAAATAGGAGAAACTCAAGCCATTTTCCTGAATTTTTTCTAAGTTCCATCTATGTAGATAGAAATATTATTTACTCACTTTATTTTTTCCTAGTTTCTTCCTCTCAAAACTTTATTTAAAATGAGTATACATACCATGAATAACACAAACTATAGAAGAGACAGACCCTGGTAAATTTCAGAAAATAATGAAAATGCAACAAAATTTTGAAGTCATAATTTAACAAAATTTATATTTATCACGATCTTTGTCGTATATTACTATGGAAAATGATATATAAAAATAAAAGAAACAGAGGCAGGATCAGCCACAGGTTGGGAATAGGTGATTGGGGTTTATTATAATATTCTAACTGCTTTTACGCAGGTATGAAATTCTTCATAATATAAAGTTTAAAAACTACTAGAGGTTAGAAGAGTGACCACATATTTTTAACCTGGTGATAATTTAAATGAAAGTTCACAACAACAGTTCCCCTCCTCCCCCACCCCTCCCCCAACCCCTTGAATTGATTCTTGTATCTGGTCTTCTCTTTTGTGTTTTTCATGTTATAGCCACCCTACTTTGGACATTTGCAGGTGATACAACCTTCCTTGCTGAAAGTGAAGAGGGTCTGAAGTACTTACTGATGAAGATCAAAAACTACATCAAGAAAACAAAAATCCTCAGAACTGGACCAGTAAGCCACATCACGATAAACGGAGAAAATAATGAAGTTGTTAAGGATTTTATTTTATTTGGATTCATAATCAACACCCATAGAAACAGCAGTCAAGAAATCAAATGATGTATTGCATTGGGCAAATCTGCAAAAGACCTCTTTAAAGTGTTAAAAAGCAAAGATGTCACTTTAAGGACTAAGATGCTCCTGACCCAAGTCCTGGTGTTTTCAATTGCTTCATATGCTTGCAAAAGCTGGACAACAAACAAGGAAGACTGAAGAAGAACTGATACCTTTGAATTACAGTATTGATGAAGAATATTGAATATACCATGGACTGCCGGAAGGATGAACAAATCTGTCTTGCAAGAAGTACAGCTGGAATACTCCTTAGAAACAAGGATGGCAAGACTTTGTCTCACATACTTTGGACATGTTATTAGGAGGGATCGGTCCCTGGAGAAGGACATCATGCTTGATAAAATAGATGGTCAGGAAAAAGAGGAAGACCTTCAACAAGATGGATTGAAACAGTGGCCCAACAATGGGCTCGAGCACAACAATGTGAGGATGCCACAGGAACAGGCAGTGTTTCCCTCTGTTGTACAGAGGGTTGTTATGAGTAGGAACTGATTTGACAGCACCTAACAAAAAAACAACACTTTGAACATTTATTACTTGACCCCTACATTACTACAATTAACTCATACCTAATATCCTTTACTTTAGGGTCTCCTCAAAGCCATCCCTTTTACCACTCACATGCTAGTCTTTACAGCATTCCAGCATGCATAAAGTATAGAAGGACATTGTATATGTGAATTTTTCCATTCTGCATTTAATGTTCTTCACCTTCTGGCTCACACTATTTTTTTTTTTTAATTCTCTTTTTCTTTTCTTTTTTATTGCGCTTTAAGTGATAGCTTACAAATCAAGTCAGTCTTTCATACAAAAATTTATATACACCTTGCTATTTATGTACTCCTAGCTGCTCTTCCCCTGATGAGACAGCACACTCTTCCTCTCCACTCTATTCCCTGTGTCCATTCAGCCAGCTCCTGTCCCCCTCTGCCTTCTCATCTTACCTCCAACAGGAGTTGTTGCCAACATAGTCTCCTGTGTCTACCTGAGCTAAGAAGCTCACTCCTCACCAGTATCATTTTCTGTCTTGTAGTCCAGTCCAATCCCTGTCTGAAAAGTTGTCTTTGGGAATGGTTCCAGTCTTAGGCTAACAGAAGGTCCAGGGACCATGACCTCCGGGATTCTTCTAGTCTCAGTCAAACTATTAAGTCTGATCTTTTTACAAGAATTTTAGGTCTGCATCCCACTGCTCTCCTCCTCCATCAGGGATTCTCTTTGTGTTCCCTGACAGGCCAGTCATCGGTTGTAGCCAGGCACCATTTTGTTCTTTGGATCTCAGGCTGATGTAGTCTCTGGTTTATGTGGCTCTTTCTGTCTCTTGCGCTCATAATTAGCTGGTGTCTTTGGTGTTCTTCATTGTACTTTGCTCCAAGTGAGTTGAGACAAATTGATGCATCTTAGATGGCCACTTGCTAGCGTTTAAGACCCCAGGTGCCACTCTCCAAAGTGGGATGCAGTATGTTTTCTTTATAGATTTTATTATGTCAATTGACCTAGATGTCCCCCGAAACCATGGTCCCCAGACCCTTGCCGTTGCTGCTGTGGCCTTTAAAGCATTTAGTTATTTAGGAAACTTCGTTGCTTTTGGAAGCCCTGGTGGTGTAGTGGTTAAGTGCTACGGCTGCTAACCAAAGGGTTGGCAGTTTGAATCCACCAGGCACTCCTTGGAAACTCTATGGGGCAGCTCTACTCTGTCCGATAGGGTCACTATGAGTCGGAATCGACGCGATGGCACTGGATTTTTTTTTTTTTTTTTTTGCTTTGCTTTTGGTTTAGTCCAGTTCTGCTGACCTCTCCTGTATTGTGTGTTGTCTTTCCCTTCACCTAAAATAGTTCTTGTCTACTATCGAATTAGTGAATACCACTCTCCCTCCCTCCCCACCCACCATCAAAGAATATTTACCATGTTTAAACTATTTCTTGAATTCTTATAATAGTGGTCTTATACAATATTTGTCCTTTTGCAACTGACTAATTTCACTCAGCATAATGCCTTCCAGATTCCGCCATGTTATGAGACGTTTCACGGATTCATCATTGTTCTTTATTATTGTGTAGTATTCCATTTTGTGAATATACCATAATTTATTCATCCATTCATCCACTGATGGGTACCTTGGTTGCTTCCATCTTTTTGTTATTGTAAACAGTGCTGCAATGAACATGGCTGTGCATATATCTGCTCACATGAAGGCTCTTATTTCTCTAGGATATAGTCCAAGGAGTGGGGTTGCTGAATCATATGGTGGTTCTATTTCTAGCTTTCTAAGGAAGCATCAAAATGATTTCCAAAGTGGTTGTACCATTTTACATTCCCACCAGCAGTGTATAAGTGTTCTAGTCTCTCCACAACCTCTCCAACATTTATTATTTTGTCACAGTATTCATTTTATGCCCCTCTAACTCAACAAATGCTAGAAAGTTCAGTCTCCTCACTCTCCCAAAATGGACATCCTGCTGCAGGTGGACTATTCTTCCCATTTATTGCATCCTAGCACCACTCATCTGTCAGTTTGTGCTGCTGTGGTGGCTTACATACTGCTGTGGTGCTGGAAGCTATGCTGCAGGTATTTCAAATACCAGCAGAATCACCCCTGGTAGACAGGTTTCAGCTGAACTTCCAGACTAAAACTAACTAAGAAAGGTCTGATAATCTATTTCCAAAAATTAGCCACTAAAAACCCTATGGATCACAATGGAACATTGTCTGACGTGGTGCTAGAAGATGAGCCCTCTAGGTTGAAAAGCACTCATAATACACAGTGGCCGCAACAATGAACTTAAACATACCAATGATCATGAGGATGGCACAGGACCGAGCAATGTTTTGTTCTGTTATAAAGGCATCATGAGTCAGTGCCAACTTGATAGCAACTAACTACAACAAAACCACTCTTTTAAGATCAATTCATTTCCCTGAATAATTGCTTTTGTTTTGAATATTTGAAATAAATAGATTATAAAAGTGTGTGTGTGTATATTACATGTACTTTATCTTAATAGTTCTACATGGCATTTACTTAATTCGACCAACATAATAGTGTCAATTACTCAGGAATTTGTTATTTGAATAATTAAAAAGAAAGGACCTGATAAGAGTTCTCTCCTTCCTCAAGACTAGTTTTTGGCATTAAATCCAAACCAAGCTTTATTAACTCTACCCTTTTGAGGTGTTATTTAGAAATAGTGGCCAATTTTTTGGTTGTTTCTAAGTATCCCTGTAAGGATAAACATCAAAATGATAAAGATGTTAAGAAATATGAAATGACTGTTCTTTCTTCCTCTTACAGTTAAGAATCCAGTGTCTTTTTGAAATACTTTTCCCCGCTGAGGAGTAAGGCTGCCTAGAATGTGATAAGCCTATTGAGTCCTAAGAATTTACTCTGGGGCCATTGTCCCTTGTAAAATGCTTTCCATAAAGCTCTGCCTGTGTTAACCTCAAAGGAACAAAACTTGCCTGGGGCCAAGGCCTCTACAGCACATCCATGAAAATCAGAGGTAGAGAGGGTGTACCATAAGAATATACACATCCATACAAGGGCCCCTTGATGGGATAAACAAAATCTCCTGTCTAGGGCATCATGAGATTAAGGATAAAAATGCACTTCTACTTGAAAACACAATCGCATTATCTAATAGAAAATCTCTGTCACCAGTGAAAGTTTTTTTTCCACCCAGAGTACTTTTACTCTGAAATCACTAAATATTGTAGTACTTAAATTTCCACTGAGTTAAGTTAGCTTTTTGCATCTGGGTTTTACCACTCTTCTTGCTTTTCTTGAGGACTGGGCTACTCAGACAAAAATCTAGAGAAATTTATGGACCACCTTGAAATCTATTTGTGCTATCTACGTATCTAGGCTGCTGTAATAATCTTGATGTAGTTCTGGAGTTATTTCTATGTGTCATTTAATAAACACTTCTTAGCCCCTTTCCTTTGTAAATTCTTTCTTTGGCATTCTTGTCACTACTCTTCTTATTCTCCCCTTACCTCTTTGACTACAAATTCTTTTCCCAGCCCAGGAATTAATGTTGATTTTTCCAGAATCTAGTCTTTGACATGTGCCAAACAAACTCTGTCTCATTCCTTTCACAGTTACTCTTCTACCTCTTTAGCTTCCAAGCACCTCATTTTCTCCCAACCAACTCTCTCCTGGTTTAATTCCCTGCAGTGTTCTGCTAGGGCATCACTGAGATACTCTTTCACATTCAACTTCTTTCCCAAAATCCCAACTCTGCGTCAGTGCAACAGAGGGCTGCTTAACACTACTGAAAAAACAGAACAACCATGCCTAAAGTGTGTACAGACACTTATCATCTCACATCCACTGGCCCTCAAGTGCTAGTCTACAAGTTCCTATTCAGCTTCTTTTCACATTCCCCCTCCAGCTATGCCTAACTTTAACCTTTATTGAAGCTTCCTACTAAGCCTCACTTAATCGTGCTCATGTAAAACCTGCACACGGGCCAAGAGGCAATCATTCAAACAGAACAAGAGGATAGCAAGGGGTTTCAAATTGGAAAACGTGTGAATCAGGGTTGTATCCTTTCACCATATTGATTCAATCTGTATGCTGAACAAACAATCCAAGAAGCTAGACTATATGAAGAATATGTAGCATCAAGATTGGAGGAAGATTCATTAACAACCTACAAAACGCAGATGACACAATCTTGTTTTCTGAAAGCAAAGAGGATTTGAGCATTTGCTGATGAAGACCAAAGACATCAGTATGAATTTTACCTCAACATAAAGAAAACAAAAATTCTAACAAGTAGACCAATAAGCAACATCATGATAAATGGAGAAAAGGTTGAAGTTGTCAAGGATTTCATTTTACTTGGCTCCTCAATCAACACCCATGGAAGCACCAGTCAAGAAATCAAACAACGTATTGTGTTGGACAAATCTGCTTCAAAAGACCTCTTTAAAGTTGTTAAAAAACAATGATGTCACTTTGAAGGCTAAGGTGTGACTGACCCAAGCTATGGTATTTTCAATCACCTCATATGCATGCAAAAGTGGGACAATGAATAAGGAAGGCTGAAGAGGAATTGATGTCTTTGAATTATGGCGTAGGCAAAGAATATTGAATTAACATGGACTGCCAGAAGAATGAACAAATCTGTCTTGGAGGAAGTACAGCCAAAATGCTCCTTAGAAGTGAGGATGGTGAGACTTCGTCTCACATACTTTGGACATGTTATCAGGAGGGACCAATCCCTGGAAAAGGATATCATGCTTGGCTATGTTGAGGGTCATGAAAAAGAGGAAGACCCTCTATGAGACGGACCGACACAGTGGTTTCTAACAACGGGCTCAACATAGTAATGATTGTGAGGATGCCGCAGGACCAGGCAGTGTTTTGTTCTATTGTACATAGAGTTGCTATGAGTGGGAACTGACTCAGCGGTACCTAACGACAACAACTAAACCACACCCCCTTACACTCATAAAATGGTATTGCCTGAGAAAATAAAGATGAATAGGTGACACTTCCCTCAATTTCCTTTGTCATCACCTATAAACTTACTGGCATCTGTTTCCACTTCTCTCCCCATACTTCTGTCTTCATGGAAAAGGAGTCTCTCCTTCTGTTCAAGGTGATATTCTTCAATATACTTTAGATCCCATACCGTTTTGCCTTTAGGGACCCCACCACATCTAGCATGTATACTCGGCTACTGCATCTTTAACCTTTCTTTTTCTCAACTGTCTTTCCCTTTCAGCATAAACGTGCTCGAGTTAAACATGTTTAGGTTAAAATTTTTAAGAAGGTCTTAGACTGCATTCTCCACCCTATAAATAATCACATAGGACTTGTTTGAAATTTTTCTCAAGTAAATCCTTGTTTTAAAGAATCACTTCTCACCCTTGTAAGTGTGGAAATAAATCATTTGTGTATACTTGAAACTACCTACTGTGATTTTTATGGAAATAACAATGGCACTTCAACAATAGAGCTGAGGGTGGGAGTACCAAATGTTATAAATACATCACTGATAACGTCAGTGTATTTCCCTTGTCTTCCCTGTGGCTGCCTCTGGGGAAATAAAAACTCTGTTACATACTAACTTGAATTCCTGTCATTGTACTTCGTACATCAGTTTCTTTAGTCTCAGGCTTATGGCCTGTCGCTGAGGTTATCATCCATTGTGTCACACTCAGCCACTGACATAGAGTTGAAATACATGGAAAAGACCTTTTCCCCCATATACTAGAAGGAGAGGAATATGATTCATGAGCTCAGCAATAAATCAGAGTGAACCAAAAGCAACGGAGCAGTAGGGCAAATCTAGGCTGGAAAACCTAAAGATTTCCAGAGGAAACAATATTAAATATAAACCCTTTCCTATGTGTTGATAACTATATTTATTTCAAGTTTCTAAACCATTGAAAGTGATGACACATCTTAACTTTGCAACATGCCAAATGCATCATTTCCTTCCCTTTCCCCTCTACGTCACACCGTCTACCTCCCCACCAACATTTAAGGAAAAAGCTGAGAACAGCAAGCCCTACAAGATAATACTATAGAACTTTCATTTGCCTTATCTTGAGAGATTTTTGGCTTTTTTTTTTTTTTTTTTTTAAGTGACAACTGTTCTACAGAGAAGCAGGTGTGTAATTTCTCTGCATTTTTTTTTTTTTTTTCTTAACCTGGTTTCTGTGATGCCATTATGAGTACATACTAGTTCAGATACTTCTGGCTTTTAAGAGAGTCTTGCTTTGTAAGTATTAAGGCTTGAGATATGAGTCAGGGTTTGTGGTGCAAAAAAGCTGCAGAAAAGACTAATGATGTCAAATAGCAGCCAAGCATGCCTGTGTTAGTCTGATAATTCCAATATCTGTGTCTTATTTGAGTCTGGTTCTGATGCTTGCTTTGTCTTTTCAGACTGTTTTCTCTTGCCTTTTAGCATGCCTCGTAATATTTTGTTGAAAGCTAGACAATGTGTTGGGTAATAGGAATTGAGAGAATACTCCTTTAGTGTGAGATTTTATGTTAACCTCTTTAGGAGCTGGGCTTTGCATTTAACGTTTTTTTTTTTTTTTTTTTATAGCTGTAGGTGCCAGGGACTTCAGATTCCTTTAGTGCCCTTGCTGTCCTGTTGATCTAGGGCTTCCTCGGAGAGAGAGAGCCTGAGTCTTGTTGCAGCTCCCTCAGGCATTGTTCACTCTTGTTGCATTGAAGCCTGGTTTCTGTGATTTCTGCTCCAGGTAAGCAAATCTCAGCTGTCTTAGATGCATCTGTCTCTCTAGATTTTGCTGTGACAGTATGTCCTGTGATTCCATTTCTCCGAATACCTCAAGCTTGATTTTCAATTTGTTCAGTTTTTCTTACTATTATGGACAGGAGTAATGATTTCTAAGTTAGCTGTTGAAGTGGAATCCCGAAATCCATATGACTGACTTCGAAATGACCAAATACCTTCATTTGTTCATTCTTTAATCAAAAAGGAGCCAAATAATCTTCCCATGATCTTCCTAAAAATTAAAATAATAATAATAACTTAGCCGTGGGGAAAAGGATCTATTTTCAAAGCTAAAAATAAAAAGGAGCTATACAAAAGCATAAAATGCCCACACGTACAAATCAATAAAACCAAAAATCCCTGAATTTGAAGGTATCAACACAGGATAGCACCACAAGAGCCACCAGTTGTCCTTATAAGATAATGGGTGTTGGATTTATTGTAACTCCCAAGGTATTCACTCAGCTATTCACTAGCTACATCCTTTCCAGTATTTCACATTTGGGAATTTCCATATCAAAACATAAACTTTAGCATACCGACTTTTCCTTTATCCTTGGGCAGTTGTAGCAAAAATACTCTACTGGTAACATTTTTTTTTTTTTTATTAGCTTTTATTGAGCTTCAAGTGAACGTTTACAAATCAAGTCAGACTGTCACATATAAGTTTATATACACCTTACTCCGTACTCCCACTTGCTCTCCCCCTAATGAGTCAGCCCTTCCAGTCTCTCCTTTCGTGACAATTTTGCCAGCTTCCAACTCTCTCTATCCTCCCATCCCCCCTCCAGACAGGAGATGCCAACACAGTCTCAAGTGACCACTTGATATAATCAGCTCACTCTTCATCAGCATCTCTCACCTACCCACTGTCCAGTCCCTTCCATGTCTGATGAGTTGTCTTCGGGAATGGTTCCTGTCCTGGGCCGACAGAAGGTTTGGGGACCATGACTGCCAGGATTCCTCTAGTCTCAGTCAGACCATTAAGTATGATCTTTTTATGCGAATTTGGGGTCTGCATCCCACTGATCTCCTGCTCCCTCAGGGGTCCTCTGTTGTGCTCCCTGTTAAGGCAGTCATCGATTGTGGCCAGGCACCAACTAGTTCTTCTGGTCTCAGGATGATGTAGGTCTCTGGTTCATGTGGCCCTTTCTGTCTCTTGGGCTCTTAGTTGTCGTGTGGCCTTGGTGTTCTTCATTCTCCTTTGCTCCAGGTGGGTTGAGACCAATTGATGCATCTTAGATGGCCGCTTGTTAGCATTTAAGACCCCAGATGCCACATTTCAAAGTGGGATGCAGAATGTTTTCATAATAGAATTATTTTGCCAATTGACTTAGAAGTCCCCTTAAACCATGGTCCCCAAACCCCCGCCCTTGCTCTGCTGACCTTTGAAGCATTCATTTTATCCTGGAAACTTCTTTGCTTTTGGTCCAGTCCAGTTGAGCTGACCTTCCATGTATTGAGTATTGTCTTTACCTTCACCTAAAGCAGTTCTTATCTATTAATTAATCAGTAAAAAACCCTCTCCCACCCTCCCTCCCTCCCCTCCTCGTAACCACAGAAGTATGTGTTCTTCTCAGTTTATACTATTTCTCAAGATCTTATAATAGTGGTCTTATACAATATTTGTCCTTTTGCCTCTGACTAATTTCGCTCAGCATAATGCCCTCCAGGTTCCTCCATGTTATGAGATGCTTCATAGAATCGTCACTATTCTTTATCGATGCGTAGTATTCCCTTGTGTGAACATACCACAATTTATTTAGCCATTCGTCCGTTGATGGACACCTTGGTTGCTTCCAGCTTTTTGCTATTGTAAACAGAGCTACAATAAACATGGGTGTGCATATATCTGTTTGTGTGAAGGCTCTTATTTCTCTAGGGTATATTCCTAGGAGTGGGATTTCTGGGTTGTATGGTAGTTCTGTTTCTAACTTTTTAAGAAAACGCCAGATAGATTTCCAAAGTGGTTGTACCATTTTACATTCCCACCAGCAGTGTATAAGGGTTCCAATCTCTCTGCAGCCTCTCCAACATTTATTATTTTGTGTGTTTTGGATTAATGCCAGCCTTGTTGGAGTGAGATGGAATCTCATCGTAGTTTTAATTTGCATTTCTCTTATGGCTAATGATCGAGAGCATTTTCTCATGTATCTGTTAGCTGCCTGAATATCTTCTTTAGTGAAGTGTGTGTTCATATCCTTTGCCTACTTCTTGATTGGGTTGTTTGTCTTTTTGTGGTTGAGTTTTGACAGAATCATATAGATTTTAGAGATCAGGCACTGGTCGGAGATGTCATAGCTGAAAATTCTTTCCCAGTCTGTAGGTGGTCTTTTTACTCTTTTGGTGAAGTCTTTAGATGAGCATAGGTGTTTGATTTTTAGGAGCTCCCAGTTATCTGGTTTCTCTTTGTCATTTTTGGTACTATACTAGTAACATTTTTAATTTAGTTTAGTAGTTAGGCAAGACTCAGCCTAACCTCTGAGATTGGCTCCAACCAACTTTAAACCAAGAATTCTCTAACATCTAGCTAAACTGGATGACTCCCTGTTCACTGAATTATACCTTGGCACCTTTCTTCAAGCTGTTTCCTTCTGTTTAGAAATCTTACTCCTTCCACTCTACCTTTGGAAATCTTACTCGTCTTTTAATTAATGATACCAACCTCATAAATCTATCCAACACAAAGTGAGAGTTTCTGTCTTTGAAATACACATGGCTTTATTTATGTCTCTGTTATGCACTTAATATATTCTGCCTTTCATTTAAATTTAGTTGCACTTACTTTATGTCTAGTAAATGAGTTCTAATTTCTTTTAAGATGTGTCCTATGCTTGGTGCCTTATACATGTCAAAAATTGTCAGTCTAAAGAATAGAGGGAGAAGATCAAGTTCAAGCTGGGAACAGTGAGTTACTAGGGCTCGTTGAATTATATAATCTCAGAGTTGATAGGAATTGCCCAGTTCCAAGGCAACATAATAGATGGATATACTTAGGGAATGGATCCCACTGATAACAAGGCTCCTACTTTTTATTGGCTCAATACTCAGGACCCAGAATGCTCTAACACTCTTTGAATAATATTCCCCTTGGAGTGTTATTACTCACACTGAGACTCATTGTCCATCTTCCCATCAAGTCACATACCTGGTAGATCTTCCTAAAGTTCACTCCCACAAGACTGGCATTTTAACATCCAAAAGATCATGGATTATGGAAAGTTAAAGACCTTACCATGCAATCTGTTCTCCTGAGTGTTTAATTAAGTTTGAAATAAAGCAGGTGATCCCATGAACTTCACTATTTAGATTCTATTAAGTGGTCATTTAGCCTGAGCTTGAACGCATCCAGTGTTGGGGTTTCACTTTCTTGGGTCTCCTGAAATTTCTTGTCTCCCAAGATTCTTTCACATTTGTTAGCTCTATCTTCTCACAACAACCTCGTATCTATTTTATAGATAAGGAAGTATCTACTTTATAGATGAGGATCAGAGTAGAAAAGAAGAAACAGGGCCAAAGTTTAAAAATTTTGATACAGAGATAAGAGGTGTTGGTGATTGGAAGCCTCCTAACTATGGGCTGTAGGGCAGGGACAATTTCATTTAAAAAAAATCAGCCAGTGGAGTTCTTAATTCTCATCATGTGAAACCACTGTGCTGCTTCTTGAATCTCTTCCTACGCTTGGCTGCACTGACTCTCCTCAGGCTTCTCTGACAATTCTTTCTCAGTCTTTTTTTGTGTGTGTGTGTGGGATTGCTTCTGCACTCCCTCACCATGCCCATCCTGGACCATAGGATACAAATCTATGGCTGATAACCCCTAAACATATATCCGAAAACATATCTCAGACTCACACATCCAATTTGCAACCAGACATCACACCTGGATCACTCAGGAACCATAATCTAAACTAGTCCAAAACTGAACTGATGGCCTTTCCCCCAAACATTCTGGGTTTCCTCTTAATGAATAGTACCAAGCATGCACCTTTAGCAGAATATTATCTTAACTTCTCTTCTCATTTCCTTAACTCATGGAGACCATGTCTTGTGAATTCTGAGTCAAAAACAAACTCCTTAACCTACACCTATGCCCTCTCCAAATGTTCTAAGCCAGGGTCTCCTCATCTTGCTCATGAACCATGGCAACTTTCACCAGACTGCTCTCTGTATATCAAGACTTACCCCTAACAGACACACACACCAAATCCATCTATTAGTTGGTAACGAATGAGATTTTCTGACAAACTAATCTGCTTGTGACACTCACTGTGAGTTTACACACTCCCCATGCCTAAGAGGTAAGCCACAATCTTCTTAGACCAGTGTGCTGGATCTTCTGTGATCTACGCTGTGCTACCTTCCCAGCCTCACTGCATGTATGCTCCCCTTCTGCCTTCCATTCCAGTCATACTAACATTAAAGTTTCTTGGGTACATTAGGGCATTTTATATCTCTGATTCATTTATCAAGCTGTTACATTTTTCTGAAATCCTCTTCCTTCTTTTTGTTATCTAGAGAACATCTACTCATCTTTTACAGCTCAACTCCATTATGACCTTTTCTATGAAAAATTTCTTAAACACCCCCTGCCAAGGTAAAACTAATCATTCCTTCTTTTGTGCCTCTTCTCTGATTTTCCATGCCTTTATCACATACATCAATGAATCTCTTGTACAGCAAGGATCGTATCTAACTTCCCTCTGCACACGAAACTCCCACGCCTAGCATTGTGCTTAGAACCTAGTACTAACAATAGGCATTTTTTTGAATGGATACATGAATAAATTAAGGAATGAATGGCTGTAGCAATGGTGAATGTGATGGTTAATGTTAAGTATCAACTTGGGTAGACTATGATTCTATGATTTGGCAGGCACTGGATTGGTTATTTTTCCATAATGTAAGGCAACGTAATTACTTTCCATGTTGTGATCTAATGTGATCAACCAATCATTTAAGGGAGTTTTCTTGAGGATGTCTTCTACCTTCAGTATGTAAATGGATATTCTGGCAAAACTTGCTCTCTCTAGACCCTGAACTTTTCTGGTTGCCTGACTTGCAGTTTCTGGGACACAAGTCTGCAGAAGTTTCCAGCCTGCAGCCTGGCCTTCAGAACTTGGATTCACCAACCCCCGCAATCTTGTGAGACAGTAGAGATCTCCAGCCTGCTCCTTGATCTATGGATTTGGAACTTGCCAGCCCCAGCAACTGTGTGAGCCATTCCGACTCATGGTGACCCTATAGGACAGAAAGGAACTGCCCCATACGGTTTCCAAAGAGCAGCTGGTGGATTCAAACTGCCAACATTTGGTTAGCAGCCAAGCTCTTAAACATTGTGCCACCATGGCTCCTATACATACATACATATGTATACACACACACACACACACACACACATATATATCACTGGTTTTGCTCCTTTAGATAACCCAGATTAAGACAATGAATATCAACATGGCATGCACCCATAAAAACATGGGTTAATACATGAAAATTTAAAGTCCAATGTGCTACCATAAAGTAAGACAGTGTCTAGGGAAGAGAGTACTTAACATTTGTTAAATACAGTGTACAGATACTTTACCATCATTGTTGTTGTTCTTGTTAGGTGCTATAAAGTTGGTTCTGACTCATAGCAACCCTATGTACAACAGAACAAAACACTGCCCAGTACTACACCATCCTCACAATCCTTGTTATGCTTGAGCCCATTGTTGCAGCCACTGTGTTTATCCATCTCGTTGAGGGCCTTCCTCTTTTTCACTGTCCCTCTACTTTACCAAACTTTTTACCAAGCACAATATCCTTTTCCAGGGACTGATCCCTCCTGATAACATGTCCAAAGTACATGAGAGGAAGTGTCGCCATCCTTGATTCTAAGGAGCATTCTGGCTGCTTTGTTCATGCTTTTGGCAGTCCATGGTATATTCAATATTCTTTTCCAACACCACAACTCAAAGGCATCAATTCTTCAGTCTTCTTTATTCATCTCCCAGCTTTCCCATGCATATGAGGCAATTGAAAACACCATGGCTTGGGTCAGGCGCATCTTAATCCTCAAGGTGATAACTTTGCTTTTCAACACTTTAAAGCAGTCTTTTACAGCAGATTTGCCCAATGCAATTTGTCATTTGATTTCTTGACTGCTTTTTCCATGGGTGTTGATTGTGGATCCAAATAAAATGAAATTCTTGACAACTTCAATCTTTTCTCCATATATCATGATGTTGCTTATTGGTTGCCAAAAACCAAACCCAACCCATTGACGTCCAGTCAATTCCCACTCATAACGACTCTATAGAACAGAGTATATCTGCCCCGTAGAGTTTCCAATGAGTGCCTGGTGGATTTGAACTGCCAACCTTTTGGTTAGCAGCCATAGCTTTTAACCACTACACCACCAGGGTTTCCCTTATTAGTCCAATTATGAGGATTTTTCTTTTCCTTATGTTGAGATGCAATCCATAATTTGATCTTCATCAGTAAGTGCTTCAAATCCCCTTCACTTTCAGCAAGCAAGGTTGTGTCATCTGCATAACGAAGGTTGTTAATTAGCCTTCCTCCAATCTTGGTGTCCCGTTCTTCATATAGTCCAGCTTCTCAAATAATTCGCTAAGCATTCAGATTGAATAAGTACTGTGAAAGAATGCAATCCTGACTCACACTTTTCCTGACTTTAAACCACTTACTCTCCCCTTGTTCTGCTTAACCTACTGCCTCTTAATATGTGTTCAGGCTCCTCATGAGCATAATTAAGTGTTCTGGAATTCCCATTTTTCATAATGTTATCCATCATTTGTTATGATCCACACAGTCAAATGTCTTTGCATAGTCAGTAAAACACAGGAAACATCTTTGTGTTATCCTCTGCTTTCAGCCAGGATCTATCCGACACCAGCAGTGACAGCCCTGGGTCCACATCCTCTACTGAATCCAGCTTGAATTTGTGGCAGTTCCCTGTCGATGTACTACTGCAGCTGCTTTTGAATGATATTCAGCAAAATTTTACTTGCGTGTGATATTAATGATATTGTTCTATAATTTCTGCATTTTGTTGGATCACCTTTCTTTGGAATAGGCATAAGTATGGGTCTCTTCCAGTTGGTTGGGCAGGTAGCTGTTTTCCAAATTTCTTGGCATAGATGAGCGAGAACTTCCAGCACGGCATCTGTTTGTTGAAACATCTCAATTGGTATTCTATCCATTCCTGGAAACTTGTTTTTCGCCAATGCCTTCAGTGTACCTTGAACTTCTTCCTTCAGTACCATCAGGTCCTGATCATATGCTACCTCCTAAATGTTGGTTGGCCATTTCTTTTTTGGTATAGTGACTCCTTTCATCTTCTTTTGATGCTTCCTGTGCCATTTAATATTTTCCCTCTAGAATCCTTCAATATTTCAACTGGACACTTGAATTTTTTATTTCTTTCAGCTTGAGTAGTGCCGAGCATGTTCTTCCCATTTGGTTTTCTAACTCCAGCTCTTTGCACATGTCATTATGATACTTTACTTTGTCTTCTCAAGCCACTCTTTGAAATCTTCTGTTCAGCTCTTTTACTTCATCAGTTCTTCCATTCAGCTTGCTACTTGACCTTCAGGAGCAAGTTTCAGAGTTTTTTCTGACGTCAGTTTTGTTCTTTTCTTTCTTTCCTCTCTTTTTAATGACCTCTTGTTTTCTTCATGTATAATGTCCTTGATGTCATTCTACAACTTGTCTGGTCTTAGGTCATTTGTGTTCAGTGCATCAAATCTGTTCTTCAGATGGTCTCTAAATTCTGGTGGGTTATACTCACAACTATACTTTGGTTCTCATGGAATTTTCTTCAGTTTCAACTTGCACTTGTATATGAGCAATTGATGTTCTGTCCTGCGGTCTGCCCCTGGCCTTGTTCTGATTGATGATACTGAATTTTCTATCGTCTCTTTCCACAGATGTAGTCAATGTGATTCCTGTGTATTCTATCTGGTGAGGTACATATGTATATGTTGTTGAAAAAGAAGTATTTACAATGAAGAAGTCTTTGGTCTTACAAAATTCTATCATGTGATCTCTGGCATCGTTTCGATCACTAAGGTCATATTTTCCAGCTACCAATCCTTCTTCATTTCTAACTTTCGTGTTCCAATCACCAGTAGTTATCAATGCATTCTGACTGCATATTCAATCAATTTCAGACTACAGAAGTTGGTAAAAAATCTTCACTTTCTTCATCTCTGGCCCTTGTGTTTAACAGGTAAATTTGAATAATAACTGTATTAACTTGTCTTCCTCGTAGGCTTATGGTTATTATCCTATCACTGACAGCACTGCACTGCAGGATAGATCTTGAAATGTCCTTTTTGACAATGAACACAATGGCATTCCTGTTCAAGTTGTCATTCCCAGCTTAGTAGACCATATAATTGTCTGATTCCAAATGGCCAATACCAGTCCATTTCAGCTCACTAATGCCTAGGTTATCGATGTTTATGCATTCCATCTCATTTTTGACAACTTCCAATTTTCCTAGATTCATACTTCTTACATTCTAGGTTTGGATTATTAATGGATGTTTGCCGCTATTTCTTTTCATTTTGAGTGATGCCACATCAGCAGATGAAGGTCCTGATAGCTTGACTCCATCCGCTTCATTAAGGTCAACTCTACTTTGAGGAGGCAGCACTTCCCTAGTTGTCTTCTTAGTGACTTTCAACCTGAGGGGCTCATCTTCTGGCACTGTATCAGACTATGTTCCACTGCTATTCATGAGGTTTTCACAGGCTAATTCTTTCCAGAAGTAGAACCCCAGGTCCTTCTTCCTAATCCATCTTAGCCTGGAAGCTCAGCTGAAATTTGTGGGCCATCGGTGACCCTGCTGGTGTTTGATTACCGGTGGCATGGTTTCCAGCATCACAGCAACACACAAGCCTCCACAATATGATGAACTGACAGATGCATGGGGGTTATCATCATTATCTCCTTTATTTTAAACAGCAGTTCTTTAAGATAAGCATCGTGCAGTGCTTACAATGTGAAAGGTATTTGTCATTCATTTCCTCATCTAACCCTCCCAGAAAATGTGTAAAGTAGGTATTATTTTTACAAATATATGAATGATAACGGTAAGGCTCAGAGAGATTTAAAAAAAAAAAAAAACTGTTTTTAAGTTCAATCAAGTTAAAAGTGCCAAATTTAGGATTCCAACGTAGTTCTCTGCCCACCAGGATAAATGTTTCACAGTAAAATTTTAAAGTTTAACCGACCCATGATATTTTCAGGTATTTTGAAATGAGCATATGAGTTCCTAGCATCTTAAGATTACTACAGAAACAAACATTTCCAAAAAAAAATATTTGCAGAGCCTTCAAAACAGCCCATGTCATCAACATTTCTGAAATATACATAATGCAGAAGAAGGGAAATTTGCATGCTTTAATGTTTGGCAGAACATCAAAATTTGCTTCTCTAATGTAATGTGTCCTTTAGTTGGTCACAACAGATTTATTAAAACTGAATGTTCTTCAAAAGTCATTATGCTCCCTGACTTATTCATTTGTTTCAGTCTTGGAGAGATTTGAATTCCACTCTAAATTTGTGTAATTAAAACATTAAAGTTGACCTCTGTCGAAAAAGGGATGGAAAGAAAAACTGCCTTGGCAAACACCAGTTATTGGAAAGACTCACTGAGTGGTTTTGATTTTCATTGTATTGTCTATCCTTTCCTATAAGAATGTCAGTGAAGGCTGGATAATGAAGCTGCGAGTGTACCTAGACATGCAGTCTCAACTCAAGCCTGACCAAAATACTTGGTTAAGAACGTGAGATTGGAGTCAGACAGGCTTGGTCTCAGACCCCATTTACTAGTGTTGTGGCCAGAGGCTGTACATACCTTCGCTGAACCTCAGTAAGCTTGTCTTCAGTACTGGGAAAATAATACCTACTTCACAGGGTTTTTGTAAGACTTTAATAAAGCAATGCACATAAAGACATCAGGTGACAGGCAAATCATTGGGATTTTGCTCCATAGATGGAAACTATATTTCTATTATTATTGTTTTAAACAACAAAATCCAGTAGCTGTCCAATGGACTCCAACTCATTGCTATTCCACGTATGTAGAGTAGAATTGCACTCCATAGAGTTTTCAAGGCAGTGATCTTCCTTCTGAGCTGCCTCTAGGTGGGGTGGGGTTGAACAGTAAACCTTTTGGTTAGTAGTCAAGTACTTAACTATTTATGCCACCCAGGACTCCTTCCAACAATACCAGTTTCCATCAAGTCAATTCCAACTCATAGCGACCCTATAAGACAGAGTAGGACTGCTCCATAGGTTCCCAAAGCTGTAACGTTTATGAAGAAGAGCCCTGGTGGTACAGTGGTTTAAATACTGGGCTGCTAACTGAAAAGTCATTGGTTCACACCCACCAGCTGCTTCATGGGAGACAGATGTGGCAGTTTACTTCTGTAAAGATTACAGCCTTGGAAACCCTATGGGGCAGTTATTTAAATATTGGTGTTACAGTACTCCATGCTATTTAATTTTTTTTCTGGTCAGCTGTTAAATAGTTTTACTTCTCAATTTTTATAAGCAGAAGATATTTTACTGTTGTATTTTATATCTGAGAAAATATACTCCTTATATTGTGGCTCATAAAATGTATGCCTTTGTGTTGAGATTATAAAATTCTAAGATTATGAGAAAAATTTCCATCTGAAAATTATTTAACACCAGTCTTTGTAGGAATTTGCACCCAGAGTTTACTTATAGTGTAACTAAGTACATTTCTCAAGATCGCTCTTGCAGGCCAAAGTCCTCTAAGTGTCCCTCATATCCTAAAAAAAATTGTGACAGGTTGAGTCTTCTCTCATCACACCCTAAACATAGTCACCCACTCTTGTAGGCAGACCCTGATCAAAGCTGCCAAACTCGTGATTAGACATGGTTGTCCAACACAGGTGAAGAAGAAAGACAAGGATGGAACCTTTGAAATGCTAAACATCTCAAAGAAAATTAAAAATATGAGACATAACAAAGATGCTTCTGAATATGAGGATAATTAGTTATCTCGATAATGGATTGACTTTTTCATCAACATATTTTAATGAGTGGTCAAAGTACACACAGAATGTCAGGTCTGGAAGAAAACATCATTTAACCCAACATGGACCTTGGTTACTGTAGCCAGCAGTAAGAGACGGCAACATCCTTATCAAACCTATGAAATGAATGAGAGCTAACTGCTGTGGGAGTCAGCAAGCCCCCAACCAAGAGTGAAAGAGTCCAACACAAAATGTGAGCAGAGATATGAGGACACTACCAAGGATAAGCTAGCAGCGATAGGTTGTGAGATCCTGAAGGGCCTGGACCATTCCTACTGTGCTTGAGGATAGTTAATACATGTTTATTGAATGCCTAGTCAAAACGAGGAGTCCCTGCATGGTGCAACCAGTAAACACACTAGAATGCAAACCAAAAGGTTAGAGGTTCGCATGCACCCAGAGATGCCTCTGAAGAAAGGCCTGGCACCTATTTCTATAAAATCAGCCATTGAAAAACCCTGTGGAACACAGTCCTACTCTGACACATGGTATCAGTCTGGATTGGATTTGACTCAATGGCAACTTTTTTTTTTTCCATCAAAACAAAGAGGAAAGAAAGATCTGAGATTACTGCAACCAATCACTGACTAGTGAGTTATTGGCAAAGCTCAGAAATAAGAGTGATATTTGAAAACAAACAAACAAAGGCCTCATCTCTGGACGTGTATACTGTTAGCTGTAGTAATTTAAGATCACCATAAGTATTTGTGTGTATTTGCTTTAATCAATTTTTACTTCCCAAAAGAAACTTTCTAAATGTTTTGTCTCACCTCAATTCCGCATTCAGCCTGTAGGTGTGGGTCTCACACCACCACTGTGTTCCCACTAAGCACATAATAGCTCATTCACTTTCTTATTTGACCTCCTGACAGCATTTAATACAGCTCAACACTTACTCCGCAATGTGCAATCATCTGTCATTTAGTTTTATGTTAGGACGTCCCTTACTTTACGATTGTGTAAAGCACTTAGAGCCAAGTAGAACCTACCTGCAAGCTGGTGTTTCCCAGATAGGAAATGACTGCCCCAAATTGCACTGCCTGTATTCTAACTTAGAGTAGATGGAGAGAGAAAGACGTGAAAGGGAACACGTACGGAAATGTGACCCAGCAGATGCAGAAATGCCAAGAGGCAGGACACTCAAAGGTTTCTTGATAAATGAATGCGTAAGTGGGATGAATACATGAATTGTATACAAACCAACAATAATTTTATTAAAAATCTAAGCCTCAGGAAAAAATTATTATATGGAGGGAAAATTAAAAAGCATAGTAAATCATTCCTTCCTCCGATATGGAATGTGATTTAAAAACTAGTAACCAAACTAACACTAGTGTATCATCCCTGCTGTGGCGTCTGCCACCCCTACACCCAGCTGGGGCAATCTAACATCAAAGCAAAAATAAAAATACCAAGAACACCTTCTCCCAAACAACTAAGTGATTTGAGTACTCATTCATAAAAAGCAAAGCCAGTTCTTTTGAATTATTGCAAAGCACAATCTTTTCCGGGAATAGATGCATTGCCATTATTTACTAAAGGTCTCTTCCTCAGCCACATCAGGGAGTCTTCCTTACTGGCAAGTTAACGTAGTCATGTGATTCAGTGGAAGAAGTTTACCCAAGGTGCCTTGTTTTCAATGTAGCTGATAAAAACTTAACTTTAAATTTGTTGTTGTTGTTAGGCTCTGTCTCGTTGGTTCCAACTCGTAACAACCCCTTATATAGTACAATGAAAGGTTGCCTAGTCCTGTATCATCCTCGCAATGTTAGATATGTTTGAGCTCACTGTTTTCCCAGTTATATTGTAAGTTTTGTCTTAGTTATCTACTGCTGCTATAACAGAAATACCTCAAGTGGATGCCTTTAACAAACAGAAATTTATTTTCTCACAGTTTAGAAGGCTAGAAGTCCAAATTCAGGGCGCCAGCTCTAAGGGAAGGCTTTCTCTCTCTCTGTCAGCTGTGGGGGAAGATCTTTCTTTGTCTCTTCTCACCTTCTGCTCCTGAATGATCTTTATGTGGCTGGGTGTCTCTATTCTCCCATCTCCGCTTACTGCCAGGCTTATTTAATTTCTTTTATATTTCAGAAGAGATTGACTCAATAACTAATTCCACCTCATTAACATAACAGAGACAACCCATTCTCTAATGGGACTCTACCGGAAGGCATATAAGTTAGGATTTACAACACATATTTTTGGGGGACACGAATGTCTGCATCGAATGCCTTCCAACCTGAGGAGCTTATCTTCCAGCACTACATCACACAATGTTCTGCTTCTATCCATAAGTTTTCACTGGTTAATTCTTTTTTGGAAGTAGATTGCCTGGCCCTTCTTCCTAGTCAGTCTTAGTCTGGAAGCTGTACTGAAAACCGTCTACCATGGATGACCCTGGTGGTATTTTAAATACTGGTGGCACACCTTCCAAGCATCCTAGCAATTATTATTAATAGAGTGATTTTTTCTGAATATAACCGTATATTTACCTCATGAGAAAACATCAACATGTAATGTTTTTCCATTGTTTGTTGCAGACTTTAGTTTAAATTTAGTTTTAAACAATGTAATTTCTACTAGTATGTCAAATATATTTGTATATATAGATATGCCTACATATACATATATATGTATACACATGTACATGTATAAATACGCATGTGAATATATATTTTACAAATATTTATATATGGCTTTGTAAACCACTTTAGAAAAGAGAAGTTGCTTTTCTTTGAATCTAAGTCAGAATCATTTTGATTTTATAAACAATGATATATGACAATGTTTCCAACCCTTTCAAGAATAATGTTTATACTTACGATGTTAATATATTTCTTAAACACTCCCTCCATGTGACAGTAGTTTTGCTTCTCTTACCCATAGACTGAGACCACACATAAGGACAAAAAGCTGCCATCAATTTAATAAGCTTTTAAAACTACTTTCTCATTCTTTCTATGCATTTATAGTTTTCTAAAATCAAATTTAAGTAAGCTATTCATCCGACAAATGCTTACAGATTAACAGTATTAGCCTCTATTTCTGTGTAAAAATATTAGCTCGACACTTAGTAGCTCAAAACATCAAACATGTATTTTTTCCCATAGTTTTGGAGGTAAGGAAACCAGGAACAGTGTAGCTGGTGGTTCTGACTCATGGGTTCTCATTAGGGCTGAAGTCAAGGTGTTGACTGGGCCTTTAGTCATCTGAAGCTCAACTGAACCTGGAGGATCTACCTCCAATGTCATTCTCATGGCCATTGACAGACCTCGAGTCCTCACTGGCCATGGTCAGAGGCCTCAGCTCCTCCACAGGGAAAGCCTCTCTGTGGGGATGCTTATGACATGGCAGCTGGATTCCCCTAGATCAAGCAGGAGAAAGAAAAAGAGAGAGAGAGAAACGGGGGGCAGTGTCTTTTACACCTAATCTCAAAAGTCACACGCCGTCACTTCAGCCTTATTCGATTGGTCAGACAGATCAATCCCGGTACAATGTAAGGATGGCTTAGGCAAAGATTTGAATACCAAGTGGCAGAGATCATTGGGAACCATCTTGGAGATGGTTTACCAGAGTAACTATCTGCATGTCAATTAAAATATATTCTAAACAACATATGCTTGTAAATCTAGAAAGTAAGCGCTCTTCATAAACTTTCTACACACTCTCCCATCACTATATAACTATTATAAATGATTTGGTATTTGTCTTTTTCAGTTCTCTTCTATGTGTGTGTAGAATATATACATGTATGTGTGAGTATATATATATTTATAAAAATATTCTGGAGCTAAATATTCTGCTCTGAAGATTATTTTTGCACATAGCAATCTACTGTGGGCATCTTTCCTTGTAGACCTACTTTAATCATTAACAGCTAAACAGTATTCCATATTATAAATATAATAAAATTTAATCAATTTGCTTAATAGCTTCATTTAGATTGTTTTGAATTTTTCTCCATTGCAATTTTCTTTATTGTGCCTGGGATACATATAACAAAACATGTGTCTTTTCAACATTTTTGTGTCCAATTCAGTTTATCATCCCACTCAACCTTCACCACTATCTGTTTTCACATTTTTCCATCAACCTTAACAGAAGCTCAGTGACCCTCCAAGTCTCTCAGTTTGCTTAAATAAATTTGTCTTATGTTGATCACAACAACATCTGCATACATTTGAAATAAAATAGCATATAAATGTGGAGAATATTTTATATACACAACTTTGGAGCCCTGGTGGCACAGTGGGTAAGAACTACAGCTGCTAACCAAAGATTGGCAGTTTAAATACACCAGCTGCTTCTTGGAAACCACATACGGCAGCTCTACTCTGTCCTACAGGGTTGTTATGAGCCAGAATCGACTCTATGGCAACAGTGTTTTTTGTTTGCTTTTTGACAATTTTTGGTGGACACACAAATTTAAAGGCCTATTTCAGTAACTTTGCAACTTATCAGGAGTTTCAAATCCCTGAATGGGCATCTACTGATCTTTAATCACAAACTAATTGCCTAGACTGCACAAAACTCAGATTTATACAGCAAATGTCTTTTTTTTTTTTTTTTTACTGGCCCTTCTCTGCACTCAAACCACTAGGTCAAATCTAGGTGCAGAATGTCAGGAGGTTGTGTTGGTTCCCTAACCTCCACTTCTAATATGGTTATGATTGGTTACACAATGGCTATAATTATGGTTATAATAATTCATCTTAAGGTCCTTGAAGAGAAAGGAAACCACACAAAGCCATGATTTCTGTTATAAAAGCTAACAAAGTAAGTTATTATATGGTAAATGGAATGTACTGTGTCCAGGCTGACAATTGTAGTCCTTCCTTCTAACTTGTTTACCTTCTTCTTTTGCTAGTACTGCTTTTGTGAATGTGAATCTTGTTTGGCAGCAGCAGGCATCACCAGTACCTCCTTGTCCCACCTGGAATCTCCTGAGCAGTTATGGCCCTCAGCCCTCCAAGGAAGAACATTACTTGGTTTATCTTAGAGACTTCCCTTCATATACCAAATGAATAAAAAGTGACATTAAATCCCACCAGCTAAATATTTGAGGGTCTCTCCATAAGTTTTTTGAGAAGTAAATTACTATTTATCTTAAATAATTGAATTTACTTGTTTACATTGATCAAACTCCTTAAATGACTGTTTAACTCTCCCATTTCCCCTCAACAGCATAAAATGACTTTGTATAAACCTAAATTTAATTTGCAGAGCTATAATTTTACTTTCTAGCCACTATACCTCCTCTCAGATTGCATTGGATATCCCAGAAAATGCTTGATACTTAATCATTTGACTACTTACCTGCCCCAGAATTACTGGGGCTGATACATTCACCAAGGTATATGGACAAAAATGCTCATAAACTTATTGATAATAATTATGAAAAACTGAAAAATGTAAATGTTGAGCAGAAGAATTGTTAAGTAAATTATCAAATAGTCATTCAATAAAAAAACACAAAATAATATATAAAGGGATATTTAATGATAAGAGAAGTTAAAGTATGTTATCATATGGTATGTATAACAAGATCTAGTTTGCATTTAAAAACAAATTTATATAGCAATATGTTCTCTACATAGAGGATTATAATGAATTTTTATTTTCTTTATAATTTCTTATTTTTTTTCCAAATGTGTGTTGTATTCTATTTTATAAATCAAAAAATTCAAGTAATTTTTTTAAGATAAAGAAAGGCAAGAATTTCATGAGGGTATTTTTCAATTAAGTTTTAGAGACATAAACCCACATGCTTACACTTCAACTTCTGATACACACCTAAATGTATTTGTAAAAAATATACCTTGTTTGTATGTGTGCACATGGCCCCTGCTCTCAAGTGGATACGACCAGTGGTGGTACTGGTGGTGACGATAGTGGTGATGGTGACAATGATGGTGGTGGTGGTGATGGTGATGGTCACGGTCATGGCGTTGAAGTGAAGGAAATTATAGAGAAAATTTAGGCACACAAGCAAAGAAGTAAGTTCAATGTAGTGTAATATGTGCTATGAAAAGAAAGCACTTAGAAGACCTCATATAGTTAGGAATTGAGGGAAGTCTTCCCAAAGGAAATTTTCATATTAGCAGAGACATGAAGGATGTAGGTTATTCAGGTCATCTGAGTCAACCATTATTAATTGAAAAGCTGATTTCTGTTTCTAGTCCCCTTACTTATCAGTTCACACACACACACACACACACACACAGACACTTAAATTTATTAATATTTCACAACGATTAGCACCCTATGCTGGTAATTTATTCACTCAACCAATATTTTTTAAAAGCCTGCCATGTGCTTGCCAGTGTTCTGGACATAATAAATTTGTCGACGAACATGACAGAAAAAGTTCTTGGTCTTGTAGGCTATATATTCCTGTGGCTTGAGATAAACGATTAAATAGAAAAGTTCAAAATGTGTCAGAGTAAGGGAGGCAGGGTGATGGAATGGTGTTTATTTTAGACTAGTAGCCATTTAGTGTGATTTTTATTACTGGCTTTTGTATTAGTCATAACTACTTTGATTGCTGTTGACAGATATCCTACTGAAAATAATTTGGCCGAAAGGGGATATTTTTCTTTCTTTTTTTAGATATTCCACTACCTCAACCCTAAGGAAAGGTGGGGATAAAGATAGGTCTGAGAACAAGGGACTCAGAGTCAACAGGGTTCTTCCCCATCCTTCTTGGCTAGCTGGCTACATTCTCCTAATTGTGCTCAAGGAAGGACTCTAATAGGACAACTTAAGTCAAGTCCCACCTCAGCCACTCAGCTATAGCCAGCAAGGCCAGGTCATTTGGTACAAACATGGTTGACCCAAAAACCAAACCCGTTTCTGTTGAGTTGATTCCAAAGGGAAGGGCAATCCTATGGAGTCAAGACAATTACCAGAGAAGGAGGAATACCAAATAATGTTATAAAAGAATATCTAATGATAGAAGAAAAAGTTAGCAAACTGTTTCAGGAAGCCTTTTCAGGAATATCAATTACAAGCAGGGTGAAGTTTGTTTCGAAATGCTTGTTTTATGAAATTTGAAAAATTCCTTCACAGTGTAAGAAAAGGCAGACTTGGGACATGATTTTTTTTTTTTTTATTAACTTTTATTGAGCTTCAAGTGAACATTTACAAATCAAGTCAGACTGTCACATATAAGTTTATATACACCTTACTCCGTTCTCCCACTTGCTCTCCCCCTAATGAGTCAGCCCTTCCAGTCTCTCCTTTCGTGACAATTTTGCCAGCTTCCAACTCTCTCTATCCTCCCATCCCCCCTCCAGACAGGAGATGCCAACACAGTCTCAAGTGTCCATCTGATACAAATAGCTCACTCTTCATCAGCATCTCTCTCCTACCCACTGTCCAGTCCCTTCCATGTCTGCTGAGTTGTCTTCGGGAGTGGTTCCTGTCCTGGGCCAACAGAAGGTTTGGGGACCATGACTGCTGGGATTCCTATAGTCTCAGTCAGACCATTAAGTATGGTCTTTTTGTGAGAATTTGGGGCCTGCATCCCACTGGTCTCCTGCTCCCTCGGTGGTTCTCTCTTGTGTTTCCTGTCAGGGCAGTCATCGGTTGTAGCTGGGCACCATCTAGTTCTTCTGGTCTCAGGATGATGTAAGTCTCTAGTTCATGTGGCCCTTTCTGTCTCTTGGGCTCTTAGTTATCGTGTGACCTTGGTGTTCTTCATTCCCCTTTGATCCAGGTGGGTTGAGACAAATTGATGCATCTTAGATGGCCACTTGTTAGCATTTAAGACCCCAGACGCCACATTTCAAAGTGGGATGCAGAATGTTTTCATAATAGAAATATTTTGCCAATTGATTTAGAAGTCCCCTTAAACCATAGTCCCCAAACCCCCGCCCTTGCTCCGCTGACCTTTGAAGTATTCAGTTTATCCCGGAAACTTCTTTGCTTTTGGTCCAGTTGGGACATGATTTTAACTATAAACTCTAATAAAACTGAGCCACTTCATCAGTGTCTTTACATTATTTGCAGTTGCATATTATTTTACTCCCAAAGACACATGTGAGTATTTTAGATGTTGCCCCCCAAAATAGAAATCTGGCTTTATATAGTGACTTTAGGAAAGCAGACTGGAATTATTTTAGTCAACACTTAGTCATGACACTGCACAGCAACTATTTAGATGCTGCTTTTCAAAATCAGCATCTGGAGACTGAGTTGTTGTTTCTCTTTGGCTTGCAAAAATCATCATTTTGCTTCTAAATATAGGCCTATGTATAATACACATTTAGAATTTGTGTCTTTACCTTATAAGGCAAAAGTAGGTGTGAAAGTGTCATAAAATAGATATTGCTACAAATTCCACTGGTACCAATAACAAGACCCAGCTGTGCATGTTACACATGAGTGCCTCTAGTTTGAAACATTGCTGTTTACACTCCTCATAGACCAAACTTCAGGCATAGCATGCATCTAGATAAGTCTCATTATTGCCAGGAATATTTCAGAATTGCTGAAATCTCTACTTTGGTGCATAACAGATGTATCAATAAATGCTGAATTTTTTTAAATCGCTTTTAGTGTATACTTTTGAAAAGTTAGAACTTACCAACTATCAATATTTCTGACAGTTTTTTGGTCTCAGATTTGCACTGTTACAGATGATTTTTGTCCACCATTGTGGAAGTTTTTCTCTGAAACCATTTCTCCAACAATACATGTTTCCTTGAGAACAAACATCCCAAGGAAGAAGAACTCAATAATTCGTGGCACCGTTTTACAGATGTTTAATGATATTAAATATAAAATTAAAAAGAGGTGTCCTGAAGCAAAAATTGGACCCAATACCCTCACAGACCTGTTATTTATACATCCCTCTCTGAAAGCAGCGTATTGAGAACACATTTCCAGCATGTAAGTGTATTTTAAGAACTTGCCAAAATAAATAAGGCATATGAATCTATATCACTCTGTAGCTGATGCAGAATCTGCTGCCGACATAACTAATTTTCACTGCTTTCAGTCTTTTTGGCTGGTTTTAAAATAGCTTCGTTAAATTGCTCATAAAGCTCTTGAACATGTCATTGTAGAGCAATGAACTATAATCTCTGAGGTCGTCAGTTGCTCCCATTTTCTGGTCATCATATAGCTGACCATCAAAATGAAGACAATCCATCATTACCACTAAGGCCAATGATTGTTACCAAGGATTAGCTATCAATCAACCCGTAAATACATACACTCTAGAAGTCGTCCCCAGGTACTGCAAATGGATAACACGCTCAGCTGCTAACCAAATAGTTGGAGGCTCAAACCTACCCAGAGGCACCCTGAAAGAAAGTCCTGGCAATCTACTTCCCAAAAATCCACCCCTGAAAATCCTCTTGAGCACACTTCTACGCCGATATGCACAGGGCCTCCAGGAGCTGGAATTGACTTGATGGTAAATGGTTAATTACAAGCAAGCTCTTTCTAAAAAGACTCCATTGTGCAGTCTAATGATGTCCCCACCTTAATATTTACCTTCCAGGAACTAGAAATACATTAATAAAAACGATGGCGGATATTTACTAGACAAAAAAAAAAAAAAAAAAAACCAGTGCAGTCACTCTACTTCAGGCATTTCACTGACTTTTTTTTTTTAATTGTGCTTTATTTATTTATTTATTTTTAGGTGAAAGTTTACAGCTTGTTAATTTTTCATACAAAAAAAAATATATATATATATATTCTTTTGGGACATTAGCTGCAATCCCCACAACGTGACAGCACACTCCCCCTTTCCACCCGGGGTTTGCTGTGTCCATTCGACTAGTTTTTGTTACTTCCTGCCTTCACATCCTGCCTCTGGACAGGAGTCCCCCATTTGGTCTCCTCTATCTGATTGAACTATTCATAAGGTTTTCACTGGCTCATTCTTTTCAGTGGTAAACCACTGGGTCTACTTCTGAAACTTGTCCGCCATGGGTGACCCTACTGGTATTTGAATATCGGTGGCATAGCTTTCAGCATCTCAGCAACATGAATGCCCTCACTGTATGACAAACTGACAGATGCATGGGGGTTCTGACTCATAGTGACCCTATATGACACAGTAGAACGGCCCCCATACAGTTTCCAAGGAGCACCTGGTGGATTTGAACTGCTGACCTTTTGATTAGCAGCCGAACACTTAACCACTGCTTTTGCTGTGTCCCAAAGGTCCTGGTAAGATGTGTTTTCATTCTCATTTGATTCTATAATTTTTTTTTTTTTGTCCTTGATTGCTTCTGGAAACACTGGTGGCATAGTGGTTAAGTGCTACAGCTGCTAACCAAGAGGTCGGGAGTTCAAATCCACCAGGCGCTCCTTGGAAACTCTACCGGGCAGTTCTACTCTGTCCTATAGGTTCGCTATGAATCGGAATCGACTCAACAGCAGTGGGTGGTGATTGCTTCTATAACCCAGGAGTTTTTGAGCAAGGTGTTGTTCAGTTTCCATGTATTTGATTTTTGTTCCTTGCTGTATCTGTTATTGATTTCTACTTTTATGGCATTATGGTCAGAAAAGATACTTTGTAATATTTCAATGTTTTGGATTCTGTTAAGGCTTGTTTTGTTGCCTAAAATGTGGTCTATTCTGGAGAATGTTCCATGTGCACTGGAAAAGAAGGTATACTTGGCTGTTGTTGGATGAAGTGTTCTGTGTATCTATAGAAGGTCAAGTTGATTGGTCGTGGCATTTAGATCTTCTGTATCTTTATTGAGTTTCTTGATGTTCTGTCCTTCACTGAAAGTGGTGTATTGAAGTCTCTTGCTATTATTGTAGAGCTGTGTATTTCTCTTTTTCAATGCTGTTAAAGTCTATTCTATGTATTTTGGAGCCCTGTCATTGGGTGTGTATATGTTTATAATGGTTATGTCCTTCTGGTGTATTGACCCTTTAATCTTTATATAGTGTCCTTCCTTACTTATCCTTTGTGGAGTATTTTGCTTTAAGTCTATTTTGTCAGAGATTGATATTGCCACTTCTCCTCTTTTTTGGTTGTTGTTTGCTTGATATATTTTTTTTCCATCCTTTGAGTTTTAGTCTGTTTGTGTCTTTGAGTCTAAGGAGTGCCTCCTGTAGGCAGAATAGACATGGATTTTTTTTTTTTTTGACCATTCTGCCACTCTCTGTCTCTTTATTAGTGCATTTAACCCATTTACCTTCAGTATAATTATTGATAGGTATTTTTTTTTATGAGTTTACTGCTGTGATTTTTATTTTTTTGAGGGGTGTAGACAGTTTGTTCCACTTAATTTTCTGTGCTGATACATTTTTCTTTATGTATTTTCTTTTCATCTTTTCCATTATTAATGATTTTGTGTTTGCTGAGTATTTATGTTTTTCTTCTTTTTTTTTTTATTTTGTTGGGTAGGTGTATTAGCTTCCTTTTTGGTTACCTTATTTACCTTTATTTTTCTAAGTTTAAACCAATTTTTTATTTCTTGAGATCGGCTTAACTTCCTCTCCGTATGGAAGTTCTATGACTACACTGTTTATTCCCTCTTTTTGCTTTGACGCTGTCATCCTTTACATATTGATGTCTCTGGTTCTCTATTTTCAGTCTTTTAGCTTTGAATTGGTTTTGTGACTTCCCTGTCTCGGTTGATAACTGGATGATCTGTCCTGTGTTCTAGTCTTGGATTGTTGTCTGATATTGTTGGTTCTCTAACTGGAGGACTTCCTTAATATTTCTTGTAATTTTGGTTTGCTTTTTACAAATTCCTTTAACTTCTGTTTATCTAGAAACATCCTAATTTCACCATCATATTTGAGAGATGGTTTTGCTGAATATGTAACTCTTGGCAGGCAATTATTTTTTTTTCTTCAAAGCTTTATGTATGTCTCCCCACTGCCTTCTTGCCTGCATGGTTTCTGCTGAGTAGTCAAAGCTTAGTCTTACTGGCTCTCCTTTGTTGGTGACTTTTCGTTTATCCTTAGCTACTCTCAAAATTCTCTTTGTCTTCAGTTTTGACATGTTTGATTATGATAAGTCTTGGTGACTTTCTTTTGGGATCTACCCTGTGTGGGGTTCATTGAGTTTCTTTGATAGGTATCTTCTCATCTTTCATTATATCAGGGAAGTTTTCTGCCAGCAATTCTCTCTGTGTTTTCTGTTATCCCCCTTGTTCTGGTACTCCAATCACTCGTAGGTTTTTCCTCTTGATAGCATTCCACATAATTCTTAGGCTTTCTTCATTTCTTTAATTCTTTTTTCTAATTTTTCCTCAGATAAATTAGCGTCAAAAGGTTTATCTTCAGTCTCACTAATTCTGACTTCCCTTTCTGCTCCTATGACCTTCTATTGAGTAGTCTAATTCTGAAATATTATTGTTAATTTTTTTGTATTTCTAGTTGCTTTCTCTCTATGGCTTCTAGCAGCCTGTTAAATTTGTTATTTTGTTCTTGTATTGTTTTTCTGAATTCTTCCATTACTTTATCTGAGTGTTCCTTGGCTTGCTCTGAGTTTTGTCTGATCTCCTTTCTGATCTCTTGGAGAGCTCTGTATATTAGTCTTTTGAATTCTATCTCAGGTAATTCCATTTCTTTATCTTCCTCCAGAAGGTTTCCTGGTTCTTTATTTTGGTCACTTGCTGGAGCCATTTTGACCTGCTTCTTTATGTGATTATATATTGACTTGTCTCTGAGGCATCAATAAGTTATTGTATTTATTTATTGTATGTATTTTTACTGTGTCCTAACTTTTTCTTTTGTTTTGTTTTGATATGCCCGAGTAGGCTGGGAATGCAAACTACTTTGGTTATTGGCATCTTTGAAGCTCTCACATCCTGTCTCTAGGTAGTTAGAGCAGCTACTAGGTGTGTGAGCCCAAGAGCCTGTCTACTTTTCTTGTGGGTGAGTGCACAGGTGTCCAGATCATTTCTGGTTGCAGTGGGGGGTTATGTGTGGAGCAGGGCAGGGGGCTGACAGCTATGTCCAGGTGTCTGGGTGGAGGGCGTGTCCCTGTCCCTTAAAGCATGTTGTCGGGGGGGTATTGCAGCTGGTCCTTGGGCACCCAGTGCTGTTGGCTGGAGGGACTAGGAAACGCCACTTATTTTCAGACCTCTGTCATGGGTGGCTAGATGGAGTGAGAGGTACCATCAGCCTTCAGGCCTCTGATATGGGTAAGTGAGGTCCCTGCTTAAGGGACAGGGCAGTGTCAAATGTTATGAATCTGTAGCGCCCCCTTGGCTGCTATAGATGAAAATGGGCTTCAGGTGTATGCCCTGCTGTTTTATGCTAATGAGGGCATGCGGTGTTGAATCAGCCCACACAGGTCTAGGCAGGGGTGAAGGGTTCTGCAAGACTGTGAACCCCTTAGGCTGGTGGCCGGATGAAAGGGCAGCGCCTCCAAACCCACCCTGAGTTCAGGCTTAGGCGATGTGGCAGTTGTTGAATACTGCTGGACTGGTGTCAGTGCTGAGCTGGGTGGGGAATGGGTAAGGGAAGGAAGCACTTCTCCACTGTGAAACTCTGTGGGGGAGGGGTTATTTTGCCCCTGCATGGTAGGTTAGATTCTTACACTTAACTTTTGCAGGTCCAGTGCAGCTTCCACCCAGCTCTGGAGGTGTGTGCAGACTCACCGTTGCTGGGCCTCACTCAGCCTGGTGGTGAGAAGTGTCTCGAATGCTACTGCTCTCCTCAGCCTGAGTGTATTGGCAGACCCAGCCAGCAGGGCATTGGCAACCTTGCAGCTGGAAGTTCTTTGCTGCTTTTGAATTGTCTGTCTTTCCCACTGCCACTCAATCTGAATCTTCAGCTTTGTCTTTGATGATAAGGGTTCCTTATCATATATAATAAATAATAATAATAAAATAAATATATATAATAAATAAATCATATATAATCGATTTGCTTGTTTTCTTGGTGGGGGGGTCTTTGTTGTAAGAGGGAGGACAGGAAGCATTTGACTATTCCACCATCTTGGCTCCGTCTCTGAATGTTTTATAGTATTTAAGTCTTGCACTAGAGGCACTATTTTTTTTTTTTTTTTTATTCTCCCTTTAACTCACCAGATAGATTGAGTTGAAATGATTGTGTAAGCCTTCACAGTTAGGTAAACAGCCAGAATTCCAAGTGTCTGACTTTCATGTTCTTTTTTCTAGACCATCACCCTTGCAAAAGGGCATGATCCTTTCCTGTCTTTCCTGTTCCTAGTCCAGAAGTTTAAATTACCAGGAAGATGTTGATAAAATTGCCTGCCATCTGTAAAATAGTCTTCAGGGCCTTGAGCAACACCTAGCCCACATGAGAACTAATAGAGTTTATACCTCATTGCTCCAAGATAGACAGATATAACTACGGAAAATACATAGCAGAAACAATCCATTATAACATATTTCTAGAAAAATAAAGACCACCTACAGAGGAAAGAAATTACTTTAGCAGACCAAGCTTAAGCCAATAGATGATTGCTAAAAATCAAGGAACATTCTCACTTACATACACATGAATGAAAAGGTGCATCTACATTGACCAATTATGTATTTATGTTACCCCCTTTGCCCTACATTATGTCTGTGACTTGTGGGAGATTAAGTCCTGTATAATTTTGTCCTCTCGCTGCTATGCAATGAGGGTTCCTAATTATCAAAACACTTCATGGTATTGGGCCCATGTTAAATTTCCTCATGGCAAGTAAACAAGACCTTTGTAGGATTATTTCCACTGTCAGTCACTTCCAGAAATCTGTTGTAACAAGTAACGAAGTGACAAGTACAGGAAATGAAGCACTAACTCTTTGACCTTCATCAGTGTCTTTGCAGCTAAAATTTAAAGCTGATACATGTTTGAATATGACTGAATTTTTCACCTGAAAGTGCTTACTACTGAATTTACTATTTGTGCTTTTGATCCTCATTCTCCGTTATGTTAATGACCCTAGGCCCTAAGTGAATCTGACAACTATAGGAATTAATTTAAAAGTTGGGGGTTGAAAAATGGTTGTTATTGCTAAATTAAGTGTTAGAATTATTTTAGGAAATACTTAGGAAGTTTTTCTTAAATAATTTAGTGAAAATATGACTAAGACAATGACATTTTACCTTTACTTCTTATCCCTAGAGCAAATTCAGCTTTTCCCTAGAGTAAAGGTAAGAATAGCATTGTTCTTGGACTTGACCTCTTCACTTCCAAGAAGCTGTGTTGTGTCTGGAATTCCAAACAAAAAATGCCCATGTTGTTTTTCAGGCAAATCCATTCGCATTTATATATTTCAGATTAAATAGCTTAATTTTTTTTTTTTAAGAGCTAATTTTAAACAAAACATGTTGTTGATGCCTCCGGTGGTAAACATTTTCAGGAAAAGACATTCCTTTCAAAAACAAAGCATCTTAAAATATCATGTGCTCTAGCTAATTTTACACCAAATAACACTACTATAAAAAAATACATACGTAACATATTTGGTAACAATAATGAAACCACCACCTTGTGGTAAGCAAAAGGGATGAAATATTTCCTCAGAACATTTCTTGGTGGCAAATCAGGGCCACCAAAGATCAGGTCCTTTGGGTTTTGACACTGGTTAACATTGCAGCTTTGAAAATATGAGAATTACCAAAATACTGTGAAGTAAAATTTAGAACCAGCCAGATATCAAGATTTTTTCACTTGATCCAATGTTAAAGCTTTTTTTCTAAATACACAAATAGGTCTTGATTATTTTCAGCATCCATATCTTCATTCATTAATATTTGCTTGCTGTAAGTACTTTCAGTGGATATTAATATTAGTGAATTATTTAATCTATGATTTTCTTAGCACACAAGAGAGTTGATGGGTCCAAGCACTTGCCAAATAACATATATGTGTGTATATATGTATGTACGTGTATAGATATATATTTAATAAAAAATGTCTTATTTGTCACCTCGAATTTTCATACAATAAAAGGTTAATTTAATTCCTTTTCTACTTGCTTCCATATAAAAGATTAGTTATACCTGAGTGACAATAATGTTTTTTCTATAAATACTTGACTGCCTCACACGTTATGGTTTATTCATTGTGAAGATCTAGATCAATGGATGGAGAAAGGTGCTAGAAGGAAAGAAGCCGTGACAATCTAAAGGTGTTACAGCTCTTGTTCAGGGTAAATTCTTGCCAAACTTTCCCAGTGATGGCAGTCATTCACCCACTTTTTAACTAACTTGGAATTGGAAAAAATATCATGAAAACATCTGTATCAAGTTTCTGATTGTCAAATTCACCTAAATTCCAGAGCTAGTCTCTTGCCAATTTGTCAAAAGGAGTGATTTGTCTTAAATTTATATCAAATAGATCCTCCCTTGTGGGTCCTGGCCTTAGTCCCTAACACTGACTTCCCCAACCCCCATACCCTAACCCTCCATGTGCAATTGTAGGCCTTCCCAGTTCCTAAAAAGATCTAGAACAAGACAGGATATAGTTCAATAGCCCAACCCTCGGCCTCAACCTATGCCAACTTGCGACTGAATAGACTTGGGTCCTGTGGTCGAGGACCTGAGGGCTCAATGCTCCCACAGTGATCTTTGAATCTCAGACTTCTGTTAGTAGGAATGAAAAACTGAGTAATTAAAACAACCTTTCTGTTGATAAATACATATAGACAGACAGACAAATAGATAATTATAGACTCAAACATATACATTTACATTATATGTGAATATGTACATATATATGTAAATATATATATGTAAGTTGTATTTCTACATATACATACAGGAGCCCTAGTGGTGCAGTGGTTAAGTGCTTGGCGGCTAACCAAAAGGTTGGTGGTTTGAACTCACCAGCCACTCCTCAGGAGAAAGAGGTGGCAATCTGCTTCCTTAAAGATTTACAGCCTGAACACCTTATGGGGAAGTTCTAATCTCTCCTATAGTGTCACTATAAGTTGGAATTGATTTGATGGCAATGGGTGTACATATACATGCATAAAATACATGTATTTTAAGTGGAGGAACAACTCAGAAAGGAGGGTGAGAATGGTTGCACAACTTGAAGAATGTAATCAATGTCACTGACTTGTACATGTAGAAACTGTTGAACTGGTGTATATTTTGCTGTGTACAGTCTCAACAACAGCAACAAAATAAACAAATAAAATTTTAAATAAAAAAGTATCTTAATCTGCTTGAAGCCATCAAAGAGTTAATAAGGTAATAAAGAATTATTGGGCTGAAGTTCCCAGAGAAGAAGGACATCCAGAGAGGTGAACCTCACACTGTGAGGCCACTTTCATCCTCAGGTATTTACCAATCCAGTTCTAGATAAGAGAAGTTTTTTTTTTTTTTTTTTTCTGGCCTCGCAGAGGTAGGAGAACAAAAGTTGGGGCCCAGGATATACCACGGGTATGGCCCAGGTAAACTTCTCACATTTTGAGTTGAAACTCTAAGGCATTGCCTCTGAAAAGCTAGAGCGGAACAGAAGTAAATAGGCTCCCACATGAGGTACAACCCAGCTTCATGCCATCTGCCAGCAACGTGTGTGCAGAACACCCAGTTGCTCTCACTATTGGGGGTTGAATTTTATCCTCCAAGAAAGTATGTGGAAGTCCTAACCCCTGGTACCTATGATTATGACTCTGTTGGAAATACGGTCTTGGAAGACGTTATCAGTTAGGTTAACATGGGGTCATTCTGGAGGAAGGTGGGTCCTAATGCTATAAGTCTGATGTCCTTATAAAAGAGGAGGAGAAACACAGAGATAGGGAGACAGAAGAAGGATATCATATGAAGTTGCAGCTGCAAACGAAATGATTTAAGAAAATGTCCCAGAATAATACTCGCTGTCCAACTGTATGTCCAGTATTTTCCATCACCAGATTCCCCTGCTATATCCTTCCTGCCTGCCTGGTATTTGGAGCTCTCCATTTCTGAAGTGCTCTTGTTAAACCCAATTCTCATATGGCCCGACTGCCTTCTTGTGGAGTCCACCTCCATAGAGGAATCAATTATTTCTGGCCCTGTCCCACAATGACTTGGATCTCTGCTCTTCACTGACCACATTTAGTGACCCACATGCTTCTGACTTCTATTGTTGGAACCCTTGGAATCTATCTGGTGTCTCCCATTCAACTACCCCCCTCCCCTGCTGCCATAAACCCTGACAATTCTCTTCATCTTCCCAATAGGGGAGAAAAAAAAAAAAAAAACCTGCTCTCAGGAAAAGATCATAGCACATTATTTCCTGATTGTGGAATTTCAGGTATCAAGAAGCTAGAGGGAAAGATATGCATTCGAGTAATGTTGAGGAGAGCAGTAAGGCTTCTCAGAGGTCTTGATGTCATATCATTGTTGTTATTAGGTGCTCGTGGTTGGTTCTAATTCATAGCGACCCTATGTACAATAGAACAAAACACTGCCTGGTCCTATGCTGTCCTTACAAACCTTGTTATGCTTGATCCCCTTATTGAAGCCACTGTATCAATCCATCCTGTTGAGGTTCTTCCTCTTTTTCGCTGACCCTCTACTTTACCAAGCATGATATCCTTCTCCAGGGACTGATCCATCCTGACAACATGTTCAAAGTATGTGAGAGGTAGTCTTGTCATCTTTGGTTCTGAGGAGCATGCTGGCTCTACTTTCTCCAGGGCAAATGTGTTCATTCTCTTGGTAGCCCATGGTATATTCAATATGCTTTGCCAACGCCACAATTCAGAGGTGTCAATTCTTCTTCTGTCTTCCTTATTCATTGTCCAGGTTTCGCACGCATATGAGGTGATTGAAAACACTATGGCTAGGAAGAAGAACCTGGTGGTCTACTTCTGAAAAGAATTAGCCAGTGAAAACTTTGATTTCATATTGTATTATAAGACCAATCACACTCAACGCTGTGCGAATGTTAATTCCTTCCCATTGCAACAGCCAAAAGATTATCCATTCTCTGGTAAACACTGGAGGAAAGAACTATCAAGGACTGATAATGGTGCAAGTTATATTAAACAAAAAAACCAAACCCAGTGCCATCGAGTCGATTCCAACTCATAGCGACCCTATAGGACAGAGTAGAACTGCCCCATAGAGTTTCCAAGGAGCGCCCGGTGGATTCGAACTGCCGACCCTTTGGTTAGCAGCCGTAGCACTTAACCACTACGCCACCAGGGTTTCCAGCAAGTTATATTAGAAATCAAATATTCATTCATTCATTTAGCATCGGTACTGTCCATTGTATCAGAATAAGAAATAAGGAGGAAAGATAAAAGACAACAGTTCTTTCAATCTTGATACATTTAGATAAATGCACCATGACATTTTATAATATAACGGTTCATATTTTTCTATTCAATGATACTACCAGTTGCCATGCAGTCCGTTCAGACTCATGGCAACCCCATGGGTGTCAAAGTAGACCTGTGCTCCACAGGGTTTTCGATGACTGGTTTTTCAGAAGCAGATTGCTAGACCTTTCTTCCAAGTTGCTTCTGAGTGGACTTGAACCTGCAACATTTTGGTTAGTAGCAGAAGGTATTAGCCATTTTCATCACCAAGGAACTCCTCAATACTATAGGTGAGTTAATTTCTGAAAGCTAGTTTGCTTTAAAATAGAAGCAATGTATGTATTCAAATGATTAACCACTACCTGGATTCCCTGTTGCTATATCCTGCCTGCCTACCTACCTACAACTTCCTACCCACTACCTCAGCAGTTTGCCCCTAAATACTATCCTCACAACCTCCAGCTGCACTCTTAGGAAAGATGTCTCCTGTGCATTTCCTGTGAGATTATGTGAGCAATTTCATTTGGATTTAATCCATAGTTGATGAAAGATATTTCATAATCCCTGTCTCCACAGATAGTGACAGCTTTTCTTCATAGCAGGCCTGAAAGACAAGAGGCAATTTCCTGTTCACACATCACTAAGGGAAATTAAGGGAAACATTTTATGAAATTGGACATGTCTTTGAAAGCACTCAATGATCCCTCACTGTGCCAAAGGTATACCATAACTCAGAGGTGTTTACTTTAGACTGGGCTGGAGATCAAATTATTCATCTAGCATACAGTAAGTAAGCTTCCAGAAAAATCATTGTTTTCCTTTATATTTTGATTCAAGCAATTGTGTTCTCCTATAGCTAAATCTCAAAACAGAGGAAACTTTGTAGAGATGTCAGCAGATTTTGATTGGAAAGATTTCCCTTAAAATCTAGGGCTCTGTTATTACCAGAAATAAAATAAAAATATCTCATTGATTAAATTCAATTTCTAAAATCCTTTCTGTGTCTCCCAACATACTCTCTTCTATACTGCAAAAAACATTCCTTTAAAAAAATAGCAACTCTCCTTCATTCAACAGGGAGAGTTAAAGCCACCAAGTTTCTCCTTGTCCTCTCTTTCTAACTTCCTTTGATGATTCCACGTTTCTTTGGATGCATCATTTGGATATTAAAGAAATGGAAGCCAGTAAGGTGAAAATTAACAAAAATATGTGCAGGTAGAACGGAGGAGGTGTGAACTTGTCATGAATTACATTCTGTATGAAATGTTGTTGTTAGGTGGCTTCAAGTTGATTCCCACTCATAGCAACCCCATGTGGCAGAGTAGAAATGCCACGTGGGGTTTTCTTGGCTGTAATCTTTACAGAAGCAGATCACCAGATCTTTCTCCCACAAAGCTAACGGATGCTTTTGAACCACCAACTTTTCAACTGGCAGCCAAGAGCTTAACCATCGTACCACCATGGCTCCTTCAATATGAAATAACAGCCCCCCAAAAAAGCACCTTACACTTGACAGAATTGTTTTAACATAAATAACGAGAGTGTTTTCTTTATGACTGAATGGCCTATGAATAATGTAAATAATTATCAAGCAAGCAGTCTCAATCAAGAAATTATAGTGTGGACTGCCTGCTTAGATCGGAATTTCTAACACATTTTTAATTATGCCAAAGAGTCCCTGTGATCAGTTTTAAGGCGTTTCTGGCCGAGTTACACGGAAAAAATGCTTACATCAAAGAAAAGAATATAAAGATTACTTAAGCCATAAATAGGAAAGCAAGGCATTACCCTTTAATTAAAGTAGATCATAGACTGAAGTCGTTGAACTATGTTGCTATTTCAAACAGAAAAAAGGAAGTGTGGCTTTCTTGTTTCTTGTATTTTTTATAACCAGAAAAGAATTAATTACATGTTATTTCTTACTCTTAGTTACTCTAAGTTTATCAAATTTTTTCTTACATGAGGGAACATAGATTATAATCATGTGTTATCAAGCAATCATAGATAAAGTTTTACATTTTAGATTCTTGAAATTTATAACCACATCTGTAATTTATGAACCATGTCCAATTATGTTGTATTTATTATGGTGCTGTTGAGCCGGTCTGACTCATAGCAACTCTATGTACAACAGAACGAGACACTGCCCAGTCCTGTGCTGTCCTCACCATCATTTTTATGCTTGAGCCTATTATTGCAGCAACTACTTCAATCCATCTTGTTAAAGGTCTTCCTTTTTTTCCCCAACCTGCACTTTACAAAGCATGATGTTGTTCTCCAGAGACTTATCCCTCCGGATAACATGTCCAAAATATGTGAGACTTTTACTTTTTAGTCTCACCATCCTTGCTTCTAAGGCTCACCATCCTTGCTTCTAAGGATCATTCTGGTTTTACTTCTTCCAAGACAGATTTGTTTGTTGTTTTGCCAGTCTGTGGTATATTCAATATTCTTAGTCAATGCCACAATTCAACAAGTGTCTATTCTTTTTCGGTCTTCTTTATTCATCTTCCAGCTTTCGCATGCGTATGAGGTAATTGAAAACGCCATGGCTTGGGTCAGTTACACCTTAGTCTTCAAGGTGACATCTTTGCTTTTTAACACTTTAAAAGAGGTCTTTTGAAGATTTGCCCAATGCAATTCGTCTTTTGATCTCTTAACTGCTGTTTCCATGGGTGTTGATTGTGGTGTTATTGAGTGGAAACCCCAGACCCTGCTGGCATGACTTGAGGTGGCCAATAAATGAGAGATTGAGGTGGGACAGCAGGAAAGACACCTTCATTTCCTTGAGCAAGGAAAAGAAATCAGTTGGAGCTGCTGCTGCCAAGACTGCTAACCGAGACCGAGGGAAAAACTACTTTTAAGGGCTTTACAAGTAGGGAGTTCATACAAGTCACATCAGCAACATTCTTAATCATACTGTGCAGGCACAATGGGGTTTACGTGTAACTTCCAAGTGAAGAACAATTTTAATGCAGAAGATGTAGGGTAGGAAGCCAAGTAAACGAAAAAGATTTTAATGCAACACCTTGGTAGAGGAAGTCAAGCAAAGAAAAACAGTATTTTGATGTAAAACTGTTTGGAGTTCTGTCTTAAGTGGATTCAAGTAGAATGAAATCCTTGACAACATCAATATTTTCTCTGTTTCAACTATAGAAACTGATAACATGTGTAATTTAAGTTGATAAAGCAGAAAGGACAGTGTCTTAATGAAAAAGAAATAATGTCTTAAGAGGAATATTGTTCAAATCCAAAATATTCAAATTTTGCTACTTTACAAGAAAGCATGCATTTTCAAAAAGCTCCCTTAGGTATGAATTACAGGAGCATATGGTGGCACACTGGTTAAACACTCAGCTGCTAACTGAAAGGTTGGTGGTTTGAACCCCACCAGCTGCTCTGTAGGAAAAAGATGTGGCAGTCAGCTTCCATAAAGATTACAGCTTTGGAAGGCCTATGGGGCAGTTCTACTCTAGCCTATAGAGTTGCTAAGAGTCAGAATCAACTTGAGGGCAATGGGTTTGGTTTGGGTTTGGGGATACATTTATCAAATCTCATCAAACTGTACACTTAAGCTCTATACACTTAAGCTCTATGCATTTAGCTGTGTATAAATTGCATCTTCATAACAAAAAAGGGACCCTTATCCATACCGCCCAAATAGTTTCATTCACTTAATATAAGAGAAAATCCAAGAAATAGATATACTCTGGCTTTTTTCTGTTGATTTGTGCAGTTACTTTAAATTTCTTTATGTCTTTACTTCAACCACTGTTTGATCATTGGATCTTTTCCTAGGAGTCTGTGTGCAGAAGCAATTGAACAAACTCTTTCTATGTTTTCCACAGACCATGTCCCTCAGCATTCAGGATTTAGAGAATTCAAGGTGGTTTTGAAAGGTAAATTCATGTCAAGGGGATTACATGATAGTATTCACTTTTTGGTGACTAAAAGGGCTTGTCTTTGTTCCTTTACCAGGGGAAAAGGTTTGCTTTGTGTGAACTTCCCATGGCAAACCTCCTTGAGGAATGAATCCTGAGTTGCGTTCAGCCATGTCTTTAGGGTCCAGTAGTTAAACCATTAAGAAGGAATAGTGGGACATTAACTTTCACTGCTTTTCTGACTTCAAGGCGTGATCTTAACCAATCTATTTTTTTTTTTTTAACACTTCCTAGGATACTTTCACCTTGTAGAACATTCCACACTTACCTAGACAAAAAAGACAAAAACACAAACCTTCATAAATGCAAAATTAGTTCAAAGCTGAAAGTTTTAAGGAATCTTAAAATTTGATACAACTTTTAGCTCATATGTATAAATGAAACTTACACAGTGCTTTCACTGCCGGCGAGTTTATAAATAAGGTCTATCCATAAGTGATTTGAAGTTATAAGGCAGAAAACAAAAAACAGCAACTGGGTCACACCAGTACCATTCAAGGCATGAGTACAGGAAGTAAGAGACACTGGCATAGGATCCGTTATGTGCTTGGGACTTGACATCAGTCATTCACGAAGATCAAAGAAGAAATCTTTCAAATGGTAACCTTTACATTGTAACTCAATTTGAAATTAAACTTCGATTAAATCTTACTGATGTTTGAAATATTCCAAGATAAATAAAAGAGAAAAAACTCTGTCTAGACTTTATATTATTAAATTCATCAAAAGCACAGTCCATGTAATCAGAATAGACTTGAATTCAAGTCCTAGTTCCAAACCCTAGCCCAACACTCAACTAGTCATGTGGTCTTTAGTGAATTGGTTAACTTCCCCGACACTGAGTTTGACTATCTGTAAAACCATGAAAAGACTGATGTGAGAGAGTAAATCAGATTCTGTGAGTAAGGTGCCTGATATAGGTGTTGCTGTGTGCCATCGAGTCAAATCTGACTCATAGTAACCTTAAAGGACAGAGTAGAACTGCCCCTTAGGATAGGGTCGCTGTGAGTTGAAATCAACTCAACAGCAATGGGTTACACCTTTATGGGTGCAGACAGCCAGGTCTTTTCTCCTGCAGAGTCGCTGGTGTGTTTGAATCTCCAGCTTTTCAGTTAGTAGCCCTGCGTTTAACCCGCTGTACCACCAAGGCTCCTTAATATGTATTATAGTGCTTATAACATATAGCCAATATTGTTGTTTAAATTTCAAATGAAGGATGTGTATATTTGCCTTAAGATTATTGGCTTTATGTTGACTAAAAAAAAAGTTTCCATTGAGTCAACTCCAATTCATGGCAACTTCACATGTGTCAGAGTAGAACTATGCTCCACAGGGTTTTCAGTGGCTGACTTTTGGAAAGTAGATCACCAGGCCTTTGTTTCCAGATGCCTCTGAGCAGACGCAAACTGCCAACTTTTTGGTTAGTAGTTGAGGATGTTAACCATTTGTACCCCTCAGCAACTCCATACTTCAAATACCCAACCGAACACATTGCCGTGGAGTCCATTCCCAGTCATAGTGACCCTACAGGACAGAGTAGAATTGCCCAGTAGGGTTTCCAAGGCTATAAATCTTTACTTAAGCAGACTGCCACACCTTTCTCCCATGGAGCAGCTGGCGGATCCCAGTTGCAGAGCTTTTGGATAGCAACCTGGTGAGCAGTAGAGAGCTTTAGCCACTGTGCCACCAATGCACTAGTATAATTCCTCATTCACATAACACTATGTATCCTTACTCAGCTCAGCAATGAAGCAATTGAATATTGACCTTGTTTTTACTGAGACAGGGAGGATACGAACTATGTTCAAAATGGCCAGATGTGGAATTAGCACTCCCAACCCTAGACCATATTTCTTATTCCTTTGGCCGACTCCTTAGTCATTTTCTTTAGATTTCAAGTTCACCCTTTTAAAGAGAAAACACTGCATGGGGCCAAAATTCCAAGATTCTTGTCCCACCTATGGCATTTACCAGCTAGGAAACCTGCTGTCTAGGTGAACTCACTACAGGAATGGTTCCTGCTGGGCCTGAAATGTCACAGACCAGCAAGGTGGACAGCAGAGTAATATCCAGTGTGCTGCTCACAGCCTGAACTCCTGAGTTTTGTTTTATACAATCTTTGGGCAAAACCATCAGTCACTATTATTTCCCTCTAGGCTACAAAAATGGAGTTCATGAATAGATACGAAAATGTATGTTATTGCCTCTCCTGGTAAATGAATATCATCCTGAATTTGAGTGGCAGCTTTCTGACTTTTAGGTCCCCTAAAGTATTTCTTTTTTTTTTTTAAAGTATCAGGTACCTTATAGGCCCCTTATAAAAGTCCCTGAGGTGGTCCAGGGGCAACACTCCAGCACATGCGAAAGGAACCCAATACCTTGAGGAGGAGAGAACAGCTGCTGCCAAAGAATGTGAGAGAGGGCCCTTAGTACTCTCTCTGAGTAATGAGACCAACACCAGTTATCCGTGGAGTTATTCCGACCCATGGCGCCCTCACGTGTACAGAGTAGGTTTTCAAGGCTATGGCCTTTCAGAAGCGGACCTCCAGACCTTTCTTCCAAGGCATCTCTGGGCGGGTCTGACAAAGTTTTGGTTAATAGTCCAGCGCCTAACCGTTTGCACCACCCTGGGACGGGACAGTAAGAATGTCTCCGAGATAAGGACAGCGCTCTTTCCTATCAGGGCCAATATATACTTGAAAATTTAGGGGGAAAACAAATCAAAACCAGGGTGAAGAGCAGCACCCTCCAAACCAACTAAGTCTTAAATAACACGGCGGGCTATTTAACTGTAAGAAAAGTCCCAGTCGACATTAAAAGTCCAGATAACACGTTTGCTGTAGAGCCCTGCTCTAGTTTGTAGTCCCGGAGCCTCGAGGCTGCGTGATAACTTGTCCTTGATTTAGGCTTGTCTTTTGAAGAACTTATAACTTATGACAAATAAACCGCCTCTTGGACGCGTCTCTGGCCAGCAACTGCCCTCTCCTACCCGCAGCTCCGGCTGACGCTGTCCAGGCATTGCCGAGGGGGAAAGGTTGCAACGCGGTCGGAAGGCGCGGGAGGAGTTCAGCGGTGATTGATGGGAAGGGACGAATGAATAAAAGTACTTGTCTAGCGACAGCAGAGACCCCGAGCGAGCTGCGGAGGCTCCTCTGTCTGGCATTCTCTCAGCGTTTCGTCAGAGGCAGACCCGCCTGCAGCTGAGTGTAGGCGTGCTCTGCTCCCGGAGCCGGCTGGAACCGAGCCGCGGCCGCGCGCGCCTCTGCAGCAGCCCCGCGGCCAGCTACCCAGCGCCCCCAGATCAGCGCTCTCCTCTTGTCGCTCTGCGCCTGGTGGCCACCATCAGCGAGGTAAACCTTCTGCCCTGGTTTTCAGGTAACACAGTGACCGTGCCTTGTCCTAAGGCTTCCGCTTGGAAAACTAGTTTGGGATTTTTTTTTTTTTTTTTTGTAATAAAATTATAAATACAGCAAGTTGAAGTGAGATGGGGTAAAGCACAGAGCGTGAGTGTTTGGAACTACTTGGGAGGACAGAAATTTCCACCTTAATAGCTGATATTCTCCCAAATCGGCCTGAGTTGAGAAGTCTGAGATTTTCCGAGTTAGTGCACACCCCTGGGAGCACGGGTGGAACCGTAACACTGCCACCAGCCCCGGAGCAGCGGCTTTCTCCCGCGGGCAGGAGTCTTGGAGTTCAGATGCAGGATATCGGGATGTCCCTGGGCAGCAGAGTGCAGAGATTGGCATGTGCTTTTGGGCACTAGGTGCCTTGATTCTTCGCCTCCATGCACCCGTAGCTAAAGCGTACGTGCCTCCCTCCTGGCATACCACGTAGTTCAGACCTTTGCCTTGGACTCGCAGCTTTGGGCACACTTTTTCCAGAATGCCCTACCCCACTGCAAATGATTTACCCCTCAGGGGGACGCCGGGGAGAAAAACTCAGGGAGAGGGGCTTAGAGATGGCGATTCAACTGGCGGGAACGCGTCGCGCGTGCAGGAGTTCCCCACTGGCTCACAAATTTGAGCTACTTTTGCGCTCGGGTTGTGGCGGCGAGACAGCGCTCTGCGCTAGCTGTTTGCAGGTAAGTGGCTAGGGTGGCTGATCTGTGTCCTGTTTTCCTTCCCCTGTCGGTCTCCAGGCACAGAAAGCTGCGAGACGGTCACCAGAAGCCCACTCCAGCAGGCAGCAGCATGCAGTCGCCTTCAAGTCTGTGCAGATGCGCCCTGGTGGCGCTGCTTCTTGCCTGTGGCGTCGCGGGGGTCTGGGGAGAGGAGAGAAGATTACCGCCGGCCGGGACCACCTTGCCACTCCTGAAGATGGAAGAGATAATGACGTATTCCACTAGGACCTCTTGGCCGAGAGGGTCCAACGCCAGCCTGCCACCTTCCTCAGCACTTCCGCAAGTGCCTAACGGAGGGAGGACCGCAGGGGCCCGGCCACGCACTCTTCCTCCTCCCCCGTGCCAAGGATCTATCGAGATCAAGGGCACCTTCAAGTATATCAACACAGTGGTGTCCTGCCTCGTGTTTGTGTTGGGCATTATCGGGAACTCCACCTTGCTGAGAATCATTTATAAGAACAAGTGTATGCGAAATGGACCCAATATCTTGATCGCCAGCCTGGCTCTGGGAGACTTGCTGCACATCACCATTGACATTCCCATCAATGTCTACAAGGTAAAGGGGGCCTGTTCACACTGGGCTTTAATACAGGAGGGGGACCAGGTGCAGAGGGGAAGCTTGCTTAAGAAGATCTGTCCCTTCCTGAAAGTCAGTAATCATCAGAACTAAATTCCCTTCTGGTATTTAGTAGTCCCTTGCTAAGCCCAGAACCAAAATAAACAAACAAAACAAAAACAGTTGCTATTGGAGTTGATTCAGACTGATGGTGACCCATGTGTGTCAGAGTAGAACTGTGCTCCCTAGGGTTTTCAATGGTTGACTTTTTGGGAGTAGATGGCCAGGCCTTTCTTCCAAGGTGCCTTTGGGTGGGTGAGTGCTTTAACTCTTTGCATCACCCCAGGACTCCAAACCTAGAAGAGGGCTTCTCATGGTGTGGTCCCCAGACCAGCAGCATCAGGGTCACTTTAGATCTTGTTAGAGAAGATTTTCTAGGCCTACCCCAGACCTACTAAATCAGAAATTCTGGAGTGGAGCCCGGTTGTTTGTATTTTAATAAGTTCTCCAAGTGATTATGATGAACTGTGAAGTTTGAGAACCACTGGTCCAGAAGGATCTATTCTATAGGGGCAACTAGCTCCCTGTATGTTTTCTACCCAATACTGACATCATCTGAGAGCTTGTTAGAAATGCAAGTTCATCCCAGACGTATTAAATCAAATACTGCAAGTTAAGGCACCTGGATAATTCATATACACACTAACTTTGGGAAGCACTGTCCTAAAGGAACCTGAAGGTAGGGGGCCTGAATAGGTTTTTAAGAAACAAATGGCATGGAAGAAACGGGCCTACACTGGTGAGTTGGGAAAATGCCGTTGACCTCTTGTGAATAACTGTAGCTACTTTCTAAGTGCCTCTAGTGGACCACACACTGAGATAGATGTGTTACTTTCTTTACACCTTCTAGAAATCCACAAGAAGCTATTATCCCCATTTTACAGATGACTAATAGAATGCTCAGAGTTTCATAACTAGCAAGAGGTAGAGCTGGGAATCAGGCTCAAATCTGTCAGGTGCCATCTCTCTACATCCATCAATAACTTGGTGGACAAGACTAAGAGACTCAACTTAAGGTCTGTGTAACAGTTTCAGTAGTGAACATTCTTGTGTGATTACCATGGGCAGCAGACAGAAGCCTCCATGCTATTGGTTACTTTGGAAATCTGGACACATACCAATATCCCTGGGCCTCGGTTTCCTCAACTCTACAACAATGCTGCTAGTGCCCAGCCACTGAGGTTGTGTGTGAATTAGGCAAAATACCCTAAGTGAACTCATTGCCGTTGAGTCCATTCCAACTCAGAACGACCCTATAGTACAGAGTAGAACTCCCCTATAGGGTTTCCAAGGAGCAGCTGGTGGATTCAAACTGCCAACCTTTTGGTTAGCAGCCAGTATCTTAACCATTGCTCACAGTTCAAAAGGATTATGAGTTGGAACCAACTCGACGGCAACAGGTTTGGGGTTTGGTATACAAATAGGCAAAACTCTGCATCTGCAACGTGTTCAACGATAGAATGTTAACACATTAAAATGCAACCAAAGTACAGGGAATGGGAATGTACTTTATGGACTTGCCTAAGGTCAGTTCTGGGCTCAGTATAAGTAAAAACAAGGGATGTGGGGCTGGGAAAGTTTGTAGGGGATGCTTTGATCTTTGTGGCTGGAGCAGTTGCCATAACCACGATGCCTATAAATCGCCCTTTGTGAATCTCTGGAAATCCTTATCCCATAGCCATATTTTAAGGGAATTCCAGAAATATCTGAGGTTTAGAGGTGAGATTAAGGTTAGGATCTAGGCCTGAGAGAGAAACACTTCCAAAAATAAGGAATAAATTGAGAAAATCCTAAAATCCTGGATGGCAGTTGGAACTCTGAAGATTCGCAGGAAGGATGGGTTGAATAGGCCCTTAGAATGCATACACTACTCCATCGGGGCTCAGAAGTGACTCATCTACTCAAAGAATTCCACAGACTAAGTTCTACCCCTCCAATTTGGCAGAAGAATTTCAACCCAATTCTTCAAAACTGAATTGAGAAACTTTTGAGTATAAGAAATAAGAAATTTAAAAGTAAATAAAATAAAAAAAATAAGAACCCTACAAAAAGTGAGATTACAAGTTAGTTTTGCATAGATTTTTTGTGTGTGTGTGAAAAGTCTGTTTAGGAAGATCCTAGGAAACCCTGCAAGTCCAGCCCGGGTTTGAAACCCGCCAGCAGTTCAAGTGCTTTGTAGAAGGTGGAAGATAAGGAAGTTTTCTTTCGGTGTGATGAGCTCCATGCCAGATGGTAAATCAGCTCTCCCAGGACCATCTTACTTTCTCTGTCTGGTCATATTATTACACTGATTCCTTTCATTTCACATTCCTTTATGATCTCCCTAGGAAGTTGCATCCTTCTGCCTGAAGCCATTCAGTCTGTTAAAAGTTCTGCTTTTACTTCTGAGATAAACAAACTAATGAGTCATTGCAAATCTAGTCATCTAGTCATCTAGACTGCCTGCCTATAACCAAAGCCATCACATAGAATTAGGTCTCATTGAATTTTACTTCATGACCTTTGGCTTATTTTTATAACGTGTCAATATGCTTCACTTGAGGTATAAAAGCAACAACGTTGTTGTTATCGTTGTGTGCCGTCCAACTCATAGCAACCCCATGTGACAGAGTAGAACTTCCACATAGCCTTTCCTAGGCTGTAATCTTTATAGGAGCAGATTGCCAGATCTTTCTCCCTCAGAGCCACGGGTGGGTTCGAATCACTAACCTTTCGGTTCACAGCCAAGCGGTTAAGCATTGTGCCACCAGAGCTCCTTAATATAATAATAATGGTTATCATTTATTAAGTGTTCAGTGCTTAGTTTACTTCACTAAATCACTGAAACAACCCTACAAGGTAGTGTTCTTATTATCCCTCTTTTAGATCTCAGGAAACTATATGTCTGAGAGATGAGGTTACTTGCCCAATGTCACAGCACCAGAAAGTGCTGAAACTAGAACTTGAACCCAGACCATCTGGCCCTAGAACCTGTGGTCTTCCACATCCCACTACACGGAGTATACATAGGCATGGCGTGCCCTTCTCTAGCCTTGAGAGTTTTAGGACCTCATCTGAGTCCATTGGAGGAATTACATGACATACAACATCAAAGGCTACTTGCTAAACACTTTCAGGAATTAATTTAAGTCGTCTGAAGAGTTATATCTCCTGACGTCTCCTTCAGATGGTCTGTACTGTTTAATACCAATACTATCAGTGGATCTTACTGTAAAGGCTTTATTTATCAAAATGCCCAATCCAGGACTAGTTAAAGCCATTTCTCCCCCTAAATTATTGTGCAACCATAGTAAGTTAAAAATACACACTTAGGATTTCAGAGTAACCAGGCGTTGTAATCCACAAAAAGCAGTTTAAGTGAATTATGGATGCCATTTAAATTTATCCTAAAGTAAGAGCCTTGAATTAAATCCAGTTTTTGCTGATCTTTTTTTTTTTTTTTTGTGGAGTGTTACAATTCTCTTTGAGAATCTGATGAATGTTATGTTGTTGTTAGTTACCATGGAGTTGGTTTCAACTCATGGTGACCCCGTGTGTGCAAAGTAGAACTGCTTCATAGGATTGTTCAAGCTGTGACCTTTTAGGAGCAAATCACCAGGCCTTTCTTCTGAGGTGCCTCTGAATAGGTTCAAATTGCTAACCTTTCAGCTGGTCGTCAAGCAGTTAACCATCTGCACCACCCAAAAAACCAAAACCAAACCCACTGCAGTTGAGTCGATTCCAATTCATAGCGACTCTATAGGACAGTAGAACTGCCCTGTAGAGTTTCCAAAGAGCGCCTGGCAGATTCGAACCGCCGACTTTTGGTTAGCAGCTGTAGCACTTAACCACTATGCCACCAGAGCTTCCCAGGGACTCCTTAATGAATGTTATACATATATACAATTCCTGGGGGTTCGTACCGAAATGCATCTGATCCCCAATCCATCTGTCGGCACACTAAGGACCCGGGGCCTAGATATGTCAAGGCAAATCTATTGCATCAATCTGGAGTTTAGTACATCTAAACAATGTTGACAAGCCACACAATTTCACCAGGAGCCCTGACGGTGCAGTGGATAAAAGTTTGGCTACTAACCAAAAGGTCGGCAGTTTGAATCCACCAGCCACTCCTTGGAAACCCTATGCCGCAGGTCTACTCTGTCAGTATGGGTCACTATGAGTTGGAAACATACTTTATGCCAACAAGTACCACAGAGGTAAGCCAGAGTTTTTTTTTTTTTTTTTTATTTAATAACTTTTATTAAGCTTCAAGTGAACGTTTACAAATCCAATCAGTCTGTCACATATAAGTTTACATACATCTCACTCCCTACTCCCACTTACTCTACCCCTCTTGAGTCAGCCCTTTCAGTCTCTCCTTTCTTGACAATTTTGCCTGCTTCCCTCTCTCTCTATCCTCCCATCCCCCCTCCAGACAAGAGTAGCCAGAGTTTTTGATATTACAATAGAATGGGTTAGGACTTTACACAGAGATACTGCTGTGAGGGGCTGACAAACCTTGGGAAATCTATGTCTGCTGTACCTTGAGGAACTGGGAAATTTCAGGGACAGTCAGTCCCCTCACCAGGTCTCCTGTGTAAGGGCGGAGGTCCTGTGTTAAAGGCGGTGAGGTGTCTTAGGGCACTCAGCAAAGTGAGGTTCTTGAAGCACTTCAAATGCTCATGTAAAAATGTTGAAAATAAACCATATTTACCCTTCTCATCAGTACTCACTAAGGCTACGCCAACATTACACAAGACCACCCAGATGAAAAATGAAAAATTCACTCATTCAAAGTGGACACAAAAATATATATGTGTATGTGTGTGTACATATATATACATATGAATATTAAATGTTATAAGAATGTATACATACGTATCACTTAGCGTAGTGTCTGACATATGGTATACAAACAATGGATGTTATTAGAGTCTGTGTGTATACGAGTGTGTGTGCATGTATGAATAACATTGGGAATTTATGTTTTGGGATTGTCTTTCCCCCCCATTACAAATGTAGCTAAAAATAACATCTTTGTACATATGCCTTTGTACATATGTGTGCTTACCTCTGAAAGATAAATTTCAAAAACTAGAATTCCTGAATTAAAACTATGTGCATCTGTAGTTTTGATAGATATTGTTATATTGAGCTCCAAAGATATTGTTGTGCTCATAATATTTTATACACTAGCTTCATATAGGTATATTTATATATACATATCTAATGTGTGTGTATATATGTTTGTGAATGGTATATATATATGTATATATGTTTGTCTATGTATGTATTTATATGTATTACTAGGAAACCCTGGGGCATAGTGGTTAAGAGCCTGGCTGCTAACCAAAAGGCCAGCAGTTTGAACCTACCAGGTACTTCTCGGAAACTCTATGCGGCAGTTCTACCCTGTCCTGTAGGGCTGCTGTGAGTCGGAATCAGCTCGATGGCAACTGATTTTCGGGTATATGTGACTATGCCCAACATTTTTGTAGCCTATGTATATAATTCAACCAAAAGCCAATGTTTAAATATCTAATGTGAGAATGAATTTCTCCTTATTCAGTGGCTACTTATTGTGTCCTTCTTATATATAAATAAATGGGATAATCTGGATGTTTGCTGCATATGAGAGCCTGGTATCTGACTACTAAATAGGAGTAGCACACAGGTGTCTAAGTTGTATAAAAGCAAAAGAGCTGGGTGTACCTGTGGATGGCAATGAAGGTCTTTTTTTGTTTGTAACAGTGAATTGTAGCAAGACTTGGTTGTAGGTTAGGGAGAAGTTAAAAATTCTTGCAAAAAAAATTTTTTTTTAATTATTTCTGAATTTTATTTAACAATTTAAGGTTTTTTGTGTTATATTTACATGGGTAACTGAGTTAAATTCTCAAATATAGCTTCCTTTGTGCATAAGAAAATTGCATTTGAAAACAAATCTGTTTGTAAACTGATAAGACAGATACAGGTTTTAACTAGTTAGATAAGAATTCAAAATCTAATCAGGTGTCCATCGGTGATGGAGAGCTAAAAATGAGGTTGGTGACCCATTCGAGTACCTTGAGATAGTTGTGCTATTAGAACTTTACAGACTATTGCTAGAGGTAAAGAGGTTCCTTTCTCCCCAAGCTTATGGCCCCCAGCACCCTTTTAACTCAGTAATGAAGTCAGTCCTGAGGTTCATCCTTCAGCCAAAGGTTAGACAGGCCCATAAAACAAAACAACACTAAAGGGACACACCAGCCCTGGGGCAAGGACTAGAGGCAAGAGGGCATAGGGAAGCCGGTAATAGGGAACCCAAGGTCGAGAAGGGAGAGTGTCGACATGTTGTGGGGTTGGTCAATGTCACAAAACAATATGTGTACTAATTGTTTAATGAGAAGCTAGTTTGTTCTGTAAACCTTCATCTAAATTACAATAAAAAAGAACAGAAAATGATTAGAAAGATTAATATGCAAAAAAAAAAAAAAAAAGACTGCTTTCAAAGCTCTGAGAAGCAACACTGCTGATCTTTAACTTCTAACTAGTTAAGATGAGGTACATATAACACTAAAAGGCTGGCATGCTGAAATGGGGAATTGCTTCACCGAATCCAAAATGAGTTTTGAGTGAAGTGACCCTCTCAGGTAATCAGATATTCTCTGCATATAACACAATCCAAATGATCTTCTGAACATAATTACCTTTCTCTCTAGTACTTAACAAGATAGCATTTAATTGACTAGTTTTAATTAACTAGTTTAACAGTTAAAAGTACAATTTAATGGAAAACAATCACTTAACTTTTAAAGTTATAATTTTCCAATCAATAAACTGAAATATATGCGTATATCTCAATACAAGAAGTAAAATTATCATCGGGGGGTAGTGTCAGCTGCCGTAGAGTTAGTCCTGACTCACAGTGACGCCATATACAATGGGATGAAAATTCTGCCTGGTCCTCTGCCATCCCCATGATGAATTGTGGATCAAAGTACTGTGGTCCATAGGGTTTTCACTGGCTGATTTTCACTAGTAGATGGCTAGACTTTTCTTCCTGCTCCCTCTTAGTCTGGAAGCTCTGCTGAAACCTGTTAAGCATCATAGCAATGTGCAAACTGCCACTGATGATTGCGAGGTGGCTGTGTGTGAGATGCGTTGGCCGGTAATCAAACCCAGGTATCCCACATGGGTGGCAAGAATTCAGCCACTGAACCACCAGTGCCTCATATCATTGGAGTCTGATTTCTTCCAAATTAATATCACTGTTCCCATTCCCAGTCAAGTAACTGAGATATTTTTATGATATTTAGAGATATGTTAGTGGTGGCAGCATTTTGACCTAAAAATGGAATCTATTTACCTTTGAAGTTTATTTATTTAAAGCAAAAGCTTTTTAAAAGAAGTACCAATTACACACATTTAAAGTATTAACTTTTTTAAAAAACCCTTATAAACCTAGGTATATACCCAAAAGAATTGAAAGTAGAGACTCAGTCAGATAATTGTATACCAATGTTCATTGCAGATTATTCACAATAGGCAACAGGTAGAAACAACCTGAATCTCCAGTAACAGGTGAATGGATAAGCATAATGTGGCATATACGTACACTGGAATAAATTTAGCCTTAAGGAGAAATGAAGTCCTGATACATGCTACAACATGGATGAACTCTGAAAATACTACCAGTACCAGTACCAGTTGCCACTGAGTCAAATGACTCAATGGTGACCACATATATGTCAGAGTAGAGCTATGCTCTGTAGGGTTTTCAATGGCTGATTTTTCTGAAGTAGATTGCCAGCTTTTCTTCCAAGTCACCTTTGAATGGACTCAAACTCCTAACCTTTCAATTAACAGCCCACTATGTTAACCATTTATATCAGCCAGGGACTCTCTTGAAAACATTATATTGAGTGAAATAAGTCAGTCACAAAAAGACACATGTTGTGTGATTCCACTTGTATGAAGTATCTAGAATAAGCAATTTCATAGAGAAAGAAAGGAGATTAGTGGTTACTAGTTGATACACAATGCTAACTATCAGGCCAGTGATTTGGGAGAGAAGAGAATGGGAAGTTATTGCTTAATGGGTGTCTTAGTTATCTTGCACTGCTATAACAGAAATACCACAAGTGGATAGCTTTAACAAACAGAAATTTATTCTTTCATAGTCTAGGAGGCTAAAAGTCCAAATTCAAGGTGCCAGCTCCAGTAGAAGGCTTTCTCTACCTGTCAGCTCTGGGGAAAGGTCCTTGTCATCAATCTTCCTCTGAGTCTAGGGGTTTTGAAAGAGTTTCTTGAGGACCCTGGGTCCAAAGGAAGCGCTCCTTTCCTGGTTCTTCTTTCTTGGTGGTATGAGATCCCTCTCTCTCTCCCCTGCTTGCTTCTCTCTTTTATAACTCAAAAGAGATTGACTCAAGAGACAACCTAATCCTGTAGATTTTGTCCTGCCTCATTAACATAACCGTCTCTAAGCCTGCCTCATTAACATTGTAGAGGTTAGAATTTACGACACAGGATAATTACAACATATCACAAAATGGAGGACAACCACATTATACTGGGAATCATGGCCTAGCCAAGTTGACACATATTTTGGGGGACACAATTCAGTCCATAAAAATGGGTACAGAGTTTTTGTTTGGATGATGAAAACATTTTGTAAATGATTCATGGAGATGGGTGCACAACATTGTGAATATGATTAATACAATGGAATCATATAACCCACTGCCGTCGAGTCAATTCCAACTCATAGCGACCCTATAGGACAGAGTAGAACTGCCCCATAGGGTTTCCAAGGAGCAGCTGGTGGATTCGAACTGCTGGCTTTTTGGTTAGCAGCCAAATGCTTAACCACTGTACCTCCAGGGCCCTTAAAATGGTTAAGATGGCAAATTTTATGTTATATATTTTTTTATATGTTTACCACAATTAAAAAAAAGCATTAATAAAGAGTAAGACTATTAGCTCCAAATGACTTTCAGATCAATTAACGAGTAAAACTAATACCCCTCCACCCAATTAGCATAGTGCCTATAAGACCTATACTAGACAAATTCTTTTGATAAATAATCGTATATAGGAGACCTAAAGGCGGTGGGTTTTTTCTACTTATATTTTTGCAACTGTCCAAGGGGAAAAGAAGGAAGGAAAGTTTGTTCTTCCTTCTGTATGAGGATATTAGTCATAACTGATTTATAAAAGCAGAGTTCAGATAACCCAGAAACTCAAGACTTTATATTCCTAACCCACTGCTTCACATTCTGACCACGATTTCCCATGACAAATGTGTGGCAAACACTTGACTTTGGGCAATGAAAGGTTGCCTGTGTTGACTTTTTTCTTTGCCTTTGATCTGCCCCTGGGTCACTCCATAAATCCAAGCCTCTTAGAAATTTCAAGGCCATGTTTCTTTCAATATGGTAAGAGTTGTCTACTAAAGGCTTTACATTTTTTCTTTCCTCACTTAAAATGAGTCTTTCAAGATTGAAGATATTTCCGTAACTGTGCAAGAGAATGACATAGCCAAGACCCTGTTGTCTCAAAGCCAGGGAGCCATGTTCTTTATTTCACAAAGAAAACCATATAAGGTTATCTCTGTGTGGCTAATATGCTATAGTTGATTATTTTTAGAGAAACATGCCAAATGCTAATAAATGATTAAGTGCCTTAAAGGGTGTTGACAGATAAAGCCTGAGCTGAAGTAAGATTCAAGATGTAATTTATGATGTGAAACATTCTCTTGCAGGACTTTGTACAGTTAAGAAGAGGTTGGTTATGTTCGCAAGATAGTTGAGCGTGGTGTATGGGTATATCTTAGCCAACAACTTCTCCAATTTTAGACTTTACTTATTCCAAATATTCTTATTTAGAGGCTGATTATTTCTCGTCCCCTATAAACCCTCTGATTAAGGAGTCTCTGACTGGTGCAAATGGTTAATGTGCCCAGCTGCTAACTGAAAGGATGGCAATTTGAGTCCATTCAGGGGCACCTCAAAAGAAAGGTCTGTGATCTGCTTCCAGAAAAAAATCAGCCATTGGAAACCCCATGGTTAAAAAAAAAAAAAAAGGTAAAGAGAAAATGGCCAAAATGTGGTGGTAGAGAGATAAAGAGATAGAGGTAGAGAGAGAAAGAAAGAGATAGAGCCAGAGAAGAGGATCATTTTTGAGTTAGAAATTGACTAGCAGAGTTGACTGAAGCATTTCTTAGGTGATTTTCTCCTTAAGCTCAAAGCCATCCTCATGCCTGACCTTGTAAAGAAGGCAGATCTCCACGTCTCTTTTCTGCTTCTCTCTTTTTCAACTCCTTTGTCCTTTCCAGAATGGAGGAAAAATATTCTCTGAATGGTTACATTATGCATTGTCTTCTTGTCCCTCAGTCAGTGATTTCAAGCTGTTAACAGGGCTTTCAGATTCTGCAGTAGCAAGTGTTCAATAAAATACAGATAGAATTAGGTCTAAGTTTTTTTTTTTTATGGCACGAAATTACTGAATAAGGTTTGTTGGACTCATAAAGTTTGGAAGTCCTGGTCCTGAGCCATGAGGCTATCCGGATATATCCAGCTGAATACTATGAACATTCAATTTCTTCAGGTGCCGTGGTGATCTTAGAGGACCCAGCTCAGATAAGCAAATCTAATAACTGGTTTATAAATAGTATTTGTTGTTTCTCTTAGCTGGGGCTTTTCAAAATATTTGAAGTGCTAATGGAATTTTTTCAAGCATAATCTGTGGATACTTTTTTAAGTTCAGACAATAAGAGAGAGCAATCCATTTCTATTACAGGCTAAATAAATTTCATTGTGAAATTGATTGAAAAATACATTTGAGATGAACTTAAATATCTCCTAAGGAATATTTTCAATGTTGTTTTTTTTTTTTTTTTTTTGGTTCCTATCTCTTTGCTTCTCAGAGATTTTGTTTCAAGAACTTTAATTCATCCTGCACAACTCCAGGGGACACTATTCACATTGTTGTTGTTGTGTGCCGTCAAGTCAATTCTGACTCATCATGACTCTATAGCAACCCTATAGGACAGAGTAGAACTGCTCCAAAAGGGTTTCCAAGGAGCAGTTGGTGGATTTGAACTGCTGATCTTTTAGTTAGCAGCCTGAGCTCTTATCCACTTTGCCACCAGGGCTCCATTCACATTGTAGTCTATTTAAATGATACCCTTAAGGGAAGAGCTGACATTACTTCTAACAGACTTATTCCTAACCCACATAGCCTGACCTTTATGTGATTAAATGCATTTTGATGGATGCTGGCGGAACTTGTAATTGATATTTGTCCCTGAAGGCAGAATGTATGTCAAGAAAATAATTTACTGTGCACTTGACCAGCAGCTTACTTTGAATTCTCTCTGTATGTATGAATAAGAAAGAAAGGGAGTTCTGACATGGAAATCCTTGAATGAGGGTGTCCTATCTTGTTAAAACACTAGTATAAACTCAGAAAAACTCTTATCTGCTACAGGAAGCCAAGATAAAAAACAGAAGAATACACCCCTTCCCAACACTGTGAAACGCTACCACCCCATTACTTCCCTCTTTTGACTTTTACTGCAAAAACATTTCTTTAATGCCAGTCATTGGAGAGAAATGTTCATGGTGCACCGTGAGACGGAGCAGACTGTAATCTGGCAAAGTCCCGGTGGTTCTTCTATTTAATATGCAGCTCACCCATCCTCTTCTATGATCATCTCTTACCAGGCTGTTATGTTTACTGCATCCATCTCCTCCAAATTTACAATCCTCTGAGCAATTAAAGCTCTTCAGAGAATCCCAGTAGATAGTAAGCAACAGTAGGTTCTGTTTTATATCAGTAATTTCCTTGACAGGTTTGAGGAGGGGAGAGAGAGGGGAGAGTGGAATTTTTGTCTTTCACTTTTTCCAGCTTGCTTGGAAGGGCAGAACGCCAACAAGAGAACAGCAGATCCTCAATCCTCAATCCCAGGGCTCCTGGCTCTGTGTCAGGATGACCTGATCATCTGGAAGGGAGAGGACATAAACTAGAAAATATAAAAAGCTAATGAATGCACAGTTGAAGCCCTGGTGGTGCAGTGTTTAAGAGCTATGGATCCTAACCAGAAAGTCAACAGTTCAAATCCACCAGCCACTCTTGCAAAACCCTATGGGCAATTCTACTCTGTCCTATCGGGTCGCTACAAGTTGGAATCAACTCAACAGCTGGTTTTGTTTTTTGGTTTTTTAATGCACAGTTATCTCACCTCTCTAAAAATTCACTTAGAATATGAGCACTGGAAAGCTTGTGACAGAGGTTTTATTACATAGAGGATTTCTGCTTTATGATCAAATTCATTTGTTCATTCATTGTTACTCAGCAACGAGTGGTCACTGTGTGCCAGGTAGTGTGATAGGCACTAGGAAAGTTGTAGAACATCCTGAAACAGACTTAAAGCTCAGTGTAGAGGCTTAATTTTCAAAAAGAGGAAAGGAGAACAGTACGTACGGTTAATGAAGCAAGTGAACATTTGTTCCTGCAAGATGGTTAACTTCGGCATTTCCTGAATTTATGGGGCTTGATTCCTTCCGGCATTAACAGTGGTATGTATTAACAGGGCTTTCCCCATTTAATTTCTAAGGAATGTGATTTTTAATTAAAAACAGAAAAGAAAAAATGTAAATCCCTCAGTTGGAGAAATTTTGCAGGGCTCATTTAACAATACCCTTAAGAAAAGATATTTATTTTCTGTTCCTGCTATCCTTCTAACAACAACAAAAAAAGCTATATTGCATAAAAACAATGTTAATATAATATAAACATAATTTTATATAATATAAAAATAGTTTATTTGCATTATAGAGTTATGAAATCATGACCATCCTTGAGCAGAAACCTTATAACCAGCTTCATCACATCTTTATTCTAACCAGTAACTAGTTGGCGATGAGACAACTTGGACTCATGGAGAGCCCATGTGTGTCAGAGTAGAACTGTGCTCCGTAGGCTTTTCAATGAGTGATTTTATTTTTGTAAATAGGTTGCCAGGCCTTTCTTCTGCAGCACTGCTGGGTGAACTTAAACCTCCAACCTTTCAGCTAGAGCTGAGTGCATTAACCATTTGCATGACTCAGGGACTCCATTTTCAGTGTTTATATATTTATTTGTGTTTATTCATACCAAAAAAAAAAAGCTAGGGGAGCAGAAGTAGCCTTCGAGGGAAATAAGGGCCAGCACGGACACAGGTTGTCATTTGGTTAAGTGAACACCACATTGACCGTAGGGCCTGACACTGCAAAAGCTGTTGGTTGAATGAGCCATTACAATGTTAACCGTGGGGTATCTTCTGACTCAGGTTTGATAAATGTTAGGTAACATGTTCAAACTGAACTTTAAACAGGACCTAGAAATTGTCAGTCACGTAGCAGGGACACAGAAACAACGCTGAATGATAGCATCCTTTTTGCCATCAGAGACTGAGTTTTTTCATACAGTATTTGATTTGCCTTCAGTATTCAGACCTTGCCCTCAAGTTATCTGATTTCATAGAAGAAAAGTCCAAAGGAAACCCCCTAACACCTGGGAATAAGAAATGTGTTTTTGCTGGGCTTGAAGTTAGAGGTGCTTTCTCTTGCAATAAAGGAAATCGATTTCCTCTGCAGAGAGGAAAGCTGGACTGTTGAACTTTGAAATATAGATGTCGAATGTCATTATTTTTGTCAATAAATGGCAGAATAAATAATTTCCAGGAACCATAACAATCTATAAGAACATTTCCTTACCAAATTTTGAAGATAGTGGGAGTGATTTTTGGCATAGCCTAAGGGCATTTCCCCCCATGCAGGGCACTGATTGTTTTGCATTAAACAAGTTGATGCCTTTGCATTTTAAATAAGCTCCCTGCACTGTTGACTCTCTTGCTAGAGGCCATCAAGATGACAGAGATGAGCGTTAGGAGGGGGCATGGGTCCTGTCAGCTTCTCTGAGTGTCCACAAAGCTTCTGGTTAGAGAGAGGCAATTGGTGAGCGTTTTACAGGAGGCAAGTGGCAGCCTGCCGAAATCGTCCTTCTCACTAGGAATTAAAGGAAGCAACAGTGCGCGGTCTTCGGCTATGCTCTGTGGACCAGTAGCATTTGGATCTGAACTGGGAACATGAGACAGTGAAAGCTGATGAAGGTTAATGCTCTCTTCTTTGCTGTCCCTTCCCCTTAGGGAGGGTAGATTGGAAAATTGTAATCTCTCAGTTATGATTAGGTCTCTCGCTAACTCTCTGTGGAACTTGAGTAGAATGGTTACAATTTCCAGTTTGTGTTTCTCTGTCCTCTGTGATAGCGTGGGTCAGAGGTTGGGCTGCAGGCTTCCCAGTGGTATGAAAAGCAATAATCCAATTTTTAGGCTGAGCCAAAAACAATAGTAACCTCAAAACAGGGCCAGGATTCAGTGCAGTGCTCATTTTCATGAGGCAGGCTGGTTTCTCTTCAATGATCAGGACATTCATTCATCCTGATTCTTCTGGTGTCTGTACCTACATGGTACCAATATTTGCACTAAAAAAAAAAAAAAAATTGCCATCAAGTCAATTCCGACTCATAGTGACCCTATAGGGTTGAGTAGAACTGCCCCATAGGGTTTCCAGGGAGTGCCTGGTGGATTCAAACTGCTGACCTTTTGGTTAGCAGCTGAGCTCTTAACCACTGCACGACCGACCGGGGCCTCCAGTATTTGCATGCAAAAAAACCCATTGACATTGATTCAAGTCTGACTCCTAGTGATCCTATAGGACAGAGTAGAACCGCCCCATAGAATTTCCAAGGAGTGCCTGGTGGATTCAAGCTGCTGACCTTTTGGTAGCAGCTGTAGCACTTAACCACTAGGCCACCAGCAACCTTACAGGACAGAGTAAAACTGGCCGATAGGGTTTCCAAGGAGCACCTGGTAGATTTGAACTGCTGACCTTTTGTTCAACAGCCGTAGCTCTTAACCACTGAACCACTAGTGCTTTAAGATTTGCGTAGTTGGAAGTAATCTGAGACAGAATAAAATGTTTAACAATATCCCCAAATATGGACATTATAGGGTTAAAACAGCTAGGAGATGGGGAGAAAATTTTACCCTGAGTCCTGTTATTTCATCATTGACAGACACCTATGAACCTATAAATAGTAATATTTTATTTAATCCTAAACATTCTTTTCTATAGAATAAAACCAGTTGCCATCGAGTCAACTCCAACTTCTGGTAACTTCCCACATGTGTCAGAATAGAACTGGGCTTCATAGAGTTTTCAAAGGCTGATTTTGTGGAATTAGATCACCGGGCCTTTCTTCCAACTGCATTAACTGTTTACACCACCCAAGGACTCCTCTACAAGATAAGATTTTACAAAACTCCATCCCAAAGGTGTTGTAGTAGTTATAAGCACAGACTCTGGAGCCAGACCACCAGGGTTGTAAGGTGGATCTGTTACTTACAGAAATGAGCAGTCTTGGGCAACTATTTTAGCAACCCAATGATAAGCAACAAATTCCCCAAAAGTTAGTGGCTTGACACAATGAACACTTATTTTCTCTCTGTGCCTGTGGTCAGGATTCCAGGAATGGCTTCGCTGGGTGGTTCTGGCTCAGGGTGTCTGCCATTAGGGTACTGGCTAAGACTGCAGTTATCTGAAGGCTAGACTAGGGCTGCAGGGGCCGCTCCATCACACATATGGCAGATTAGCCTTAGTTATGGTCAGGAGGCCTCAGTTCCTTCCCACGTTGGCGTCTGCATAGAGAAGCTTGAATGTCCTGAAGACATGGCAGCTGACTTGAGTGGTCCGAGAGAACAAAGAAGATGCCAGAAAGCCCTGTAAGAACTCATCTCAGGTGTCACACAACATCATTTCCACCACATTCTCTTCCTTAAAAGTTAATCACTAAGCCCAGCTCACACTCTAGGAGAAGAAAATTAGACACCACATTTTGAAGGGAAGAATATCAAAGAATTTGTTGGCAGATTTTTAAAACCAGCACAACAAGTTAATAACTTTCTAAGTGTCTCCATTTTCTTATCTACACAGTGGGGATAATAATAGTACTACCTCTTAGGGTTACATTGAAGATTCAGTGATATGTGTAAAGCACTTAGAATCACACCTGGCTTATCATAAGTGCCATGTAAGTATTGTTTTTATTTTCTTCGTGATACAACTAAAGAGAATAAAATGATTAGACAGAATATTATCTGAGTAATTTATACCAACCTGGATCTGACAAAGTCTTTGTAGAGTGAAACCTGTGAGAGCCGGAATTCTACGGGACTACCTTTTTTTTCTGGGTCCTGCAAGTTTTCTGCCTTTGACAGGGTGAGGCCTTATCATTTTTCTGTTGCTGGTTTTAGTGGAAACTATTTGAGTTTTCCTTCTCTGACAGGTTTCCCTCTTACACAGGTTCTGACTTTCTCAGGTTTTACTGTAACTGATGGGAACATTTTTATTCCTGTTTCCAAGGGCAATTGGCAGTTCTTTTGAAGAATCTTAAGTTTATAGCTTGCTCAGAGTCTTTCCCATCTCAGTAATGGCTCCACCATTCACATAGTAAATCCTTGAAGTGTCTTGATTCCTTCCACCCTACATCCAATCCGTCAGCATACCCTACTGGCTCTGCCTTCAAATTCTATACAGTCTATAACCCATTCTTCTCAGCCCCAGGGCACCACAAAAGCTTCTCACTGATCTCCCTGCTTTCTCTCTTGACCCCTACAATCTATTCTACACCAAGTAGCCAGAGTGATCTTTTAAAAACATAAATAAGGTCATTCCACTTCCTGGCTCAAAACCTTGCAATGAATTCCCTCAAAATAACATTCAGACTTCTCGCCCTACAACTTTACTTACTCAGTAGCTGGGTCTGTAACCTCAGTCATCTGTTGTAGGAGCCTTGCTGACTTTCTTGCTGTTCTCCAGATCATCAGGCATATCTTGACTCCAGGGCCTTTGCACGTACTCTTCTCTCTGTCTAGAATGCTCTTTGCATGGCTCACTCTCTTATTTCAGTTAGGTCCCTGTCGTGGATTGAATTGTGTCCCCCCAAAATACGTGTCAACTTGGTTAGGCCATGATCCCCAGTATTGTGTGGTTGTCCTCCATTCTTTGATTTTCCTATGTGTTATAAATCATAATCTCCGCCTGTGGTTAAAGAGGATTAGGGTGGGATGTAACATCTTTGCTCAGGTCACATCCCTGATCCAATGTAAAGGGTGTTTCCCTGGGGTGTCATCTGCACCACTTTTATTTTACAAGAGATAAAAGGAAAGTGAGGCAAGCAGAAAGTTGGGGAACTCATACCACTAAGGAAGCCTTGCCAGGAGCAGAGAACATCCTTTGGACCTGGGGCTCCTGCACAGAGAAGCACCCAGTCCAGAGGAAGGTTGATGAGAAGGATCTTCCTCCAGAGAAGACAGAGAGAGAAAGCCTCCCTCTGGAGCTGCTTCCCTGAATTCGGACTTCTAGCCTCCTAGACTGTGGGAAAATAAATTTCTCTTTTGAGATATAAAAGAGCGAAGTGAGCAGAGAGACAGGGGGACCTCATACCAACAAGAAAGTAGCACCAGGAACAGAGTGTGTCCTTTGGACCCAGGATCCCTGTGCCTGAGAAGCTCCTAGACCAAGGGAAGATTGACAACAAGGACCCTTCTCCAGAGCCAACAGAGAAAGAAAGCCTTTCCCTGGAGCCGATGCCCTGAATTTGGACTTATAGCCTCCTAGACCGTGAGAGAATAAATTCCTCTTTGTTAAAACCATCCACTTGTGGTATTTCTGTTAGAGCATCACTAGATGACTAAGACAACCATATAAACTGTTTGTTTCTAGTCTGTCTCCCTCAGTAGATTATAAACTCTATGAGAGCTTGGGGTTTTTCTTGTTCACCAATATACACCCTGCATTCAGAATAGTGTCTGGCACATAGTGGGTACTCGATAAATGTTTGTTGAATCAGTGAATGAATGAATAAGCAGAGTTATGAGTCTATTCATTAATGCAGAAGTTACAAGATGGAGGCTAGTCTGGCCCACAAATAGATTTTGTTAATACAACATTCCCTGATAGTGTTTTTTTTTTTTTTTTAAGTGAATTAGTCGATAACGTTTATAAGTTGCTGAATTTCTCATACACAGTCTGATTTCTCACTTCTTCTGAAAAATCAAGAGATATTTGTATCTGGAATCCTGATGGTAAAAATTGTGTGATGTTGATTAGCAGCTGCTCCTTTTAAACAGGGTTTGCCCCAGACCTCACCACTCCCTATTATTTTCCTGACACCAAAGACTTTCTTATACCTTCCCCTCCTCTGTGTTACCTGCCTGGCCCTGCAGGCTTTCAAGACCCCTCAATTAAGCATATTTGTGGTAAGTCTGCAAACTTCTGTTCCACCCGTCTGTAATTTTTCACGTCTAACTTAAAAATGAGGAGGCGGAGCCAAGATGGCGGACTAGGCAGACGCTACCTCGGATCCCTCTTACAACAAAGACACGGAAAAACAAGTGAATCGATCACATACATAACAATCTACGAACCCTGAACAACAAACACAGATTTAGAGACGGAGAACGAACTAATACGGGGAAGCAGCGATTGTTTCCAGAGCCTGGAGCCAGCATACCAGTCAGGTACGGCACAAGCACAGAGACCTGCTCCACCCCCCTGAACTAACCCCGGGAGGGGGACTAGCCGGTTCCACGGGCGGCGTGGGACGCAGCCGTTAGGAGAAGTCCCCGGGAGGCAGTGACTGATCTTGGAGCAGAAAGAGCAGCACCCGAGCCGGGGAACCGTCCCACAGGGATTTGGACTGCACGCAGGTACGCCATAAACACGGAGAGTTGCTCCACCCCCTGAACTAACCCCGGGAAGGTGACCATCCGGGTCGCGCGGGCGGCGTGGGACGCAGCCGGTAGGAGAAGTCCCCGGGAGGCAGCGACTGGCATTGGAGCAGGGAGAACAGCGTTCCAGCCGGGACACTCGGTCGCGGCACAAGCACGGGGAGCTACTCCACCCATCTGAACTAACCCCGGGAGGGGGCCCACCTGGTTCACGGGGGCGGCACGGCCACGCGGCTGGAGGGACGAGAAGTCCCCGGGAGGCAGCGACTGATTTTGGAGTCGAGAGTGCACCGTCCCAGTAGGGGAGCCTTGACGCTGGGCGTGGGGCTGGAAGCGGAGGATCTGACCGTGACTCCAGCGGGCCAGACCCCCCGGGGGCAATCTCCACACAGACAGCACACATAGGCGACGCGCCCGCGGGAATCTCAGATATAATAGCCTTTCCAAGCAAGACAAGCAACTCTGGCTATATTCTGAGTTGCTACTCTCCTATCTCTCTGTTCCCTCCCCCACCCTCCCCAGGCGGCTTCATTAACATCTGAATAGCCTGAGCCAGAGGGAGAACTCTGATAGGGATCTGACTGCAGTTTTTTTTTAGCGGATTTTCTGGAAAAACTAGTTTCCCAGTGATGGCTCGGAGACAACAATCCATATCAAACCACTTAAAGAAGCAGACCGTGACAGCTTCTCCAACTCCCCAAACAAAAGAATCAAAATCTTTCCCAAATGAAGATACAATTTTGGAATTATCAGATACAGAATATAAAAAACTAATTTACAGAATGCTTAATGATATCACAAATGAAATTAGGATATCTGCAGAAAAAGCCAAGGAACACACTGATAAAACTGTTGAAGAACTCAAAAAGATTATTCAAGAACATACTGGAAAAATTAATAAGTTGCAAGAATCCATAGAGAGACAACATGTAGAAATCCAAAAGATTAACAATAAAATAACAGAATTAGACAACACACTAGGAAGTCAGAGGAGCAGACTCGAGCAATTAGAATGCAGACTGGGACATCTGGAGGACCAGGGAATCAACACCAACATAGCTGAAAAAAAATCAGATAAAAGAATTAAAAAAAATGAAGAAACCCTAAGAATTATGTGGGACTCTATCAAGAAGGATAACCTGCGGGTGATTGGAGTCCCAGAACAGGGAGGGGGGACAGAAAACACAGAGAAAATAGTTGAAGAACTTCTGACAGAAAACTTCCCTGACATCATGAAAGACGAAAGGATATCTATCCAAGATGCTCATCGAACCCCATTTAAGATTGATCCAAAAAGAAAAACACCAAGACATATTATCATCAAACTCACCAAAACCAAAGATAAACAGAAAATTTTAAAAGCAGCCAGGGAGAAAAGAAAGGTTTCCTTCAAGGGAGAATCAATAAGAATATGTTCTGACTACTCAGCAGAAACCATGCAGGCAAGAAGGGAATGGGACGACATATACAGAACACTGAAGGAGAAGAACTGCCAACCAAGGATCATATATCCAGCAAAACTCTCTCTGAAATATGAAGGCGAAATTAAGATATTTACAGACAAACACAAGTTTAGAGAATTTGCAAAAACCAAACCAAAGCTACAAGAAATACTAAAGGATATTGTTTGGTCAGAGAACCAATAATATCAGATATCAGCACAACACAAGGACACAAAACAGAACGTCCTGATATCAACTCAAATAGGGAAATCACAAAAACAAACAAATTAAGATTAATTAAAAAAAAATACACATAACAGGGAATCATGGAAGTCAATAGGTAAAAGATCACAATAATCAAAAAGAGGGACTAAATACAGGAGGCATTGAACTGCCATATGGAGAGTGATACAAGGCGATATAGAACAATACAAGTTAGGTTTTTACTTAGAAAAATAGGGGTATATAATGAGGTAACCACAAAAAGGTATAACAACTCTATAACTCAAGACAAAAACCAAGAAAAACGTAACGACTCAACTAACATAAAGTCAAACACTATGAAAGTGAGGATCTCACAATTTACTAAGAAAAACGCCTCAGCACAAAAAAGTATGTGGAAAAATGAAATTGTCAACAACACACATAAAAAGGCATCAAAATGACAGCACTAAAAACTTATTTATCTATAATTACCCTGAATGTAAATGGACTAAATGCACCAATAAAGAGACAGAGAGTCACAGACTGGATAAAGAAACACGATCCATCTATATGCTGCCTACAAGAGACACACCTTAGACTTAGAGACACAAACAAACTAAAACTCAAAGGATGGAAAAAAGTATATCAAGCAAACAATAAGCAAAAAAGAAGAGGAGTAGCAATATTAATTTCTGACAAAATAGACTTTAGACTTAAATCCACCACAAAGGATAAAGAAGGACACTATATAATGATAAAAGGGACAATTGATCAGGAAGACATAACCATATTAAATATTTACGCACCCAATGACAGGGCTGCAAGATATATAAATCAAATTTTAACAGAACTGAAAAGCGAGATAGATACCTCCACAATTATAGTAGGAGACTTCAACACACCCCTTTCGGAGAAGGACAGGACATCCAGTAAGAAGCTCAACAGAGACACGGAAGATCTAATTACAACAATCAACCAACTTGACCTCATTGACTTATACAGAACTCTCCACCCAACTGCTGCAAAATATACTTTTTTTTCTAGCGCACATGGAACATTCTCTAGAATAGACCACATATTAGGTCATAAAACAAACCTTTGCAGAGTCCAAAACATCGAAATATTACAAAGCATCTTCTCAGACCACAAGGCAATAAAACTAGAGATCAATAACAGAAGAACGAGGGAAAAGAAATCAAATACTTGGAAAATGAACAATACCCTCCTGAAAAAAGACTGGGTTATAGAAGACATCAAGGAGGGAATAAGGAAATTCATAGACAGCAACGAGAATGAAAATACTTCCTATCAAAACCTCTGGGACACAGCAAAAGCAGTGCTCAGAGGTCAATTTATATCAATAAATGCACACATACAAAAAGAAGAAAGAGCCAAAATCAGAGAACTGTCCCTACAACTTGAACAAATAGAAAGTGAGCAACAAAAGAATCCATCAGGCACCAGAAGAAAACAAATAATAAAAATTAGAGCTGAACTAAATGAATTAGAGAACAGAAAAACAATTGAAAGAATTAACAAAGCCAAAAGCTGGTTCTTTGAAAAAATTAACAAAATTGATAAACCATTGGCTAGACTGACTAAAGAAATACAGGAAAGGAAACAAATAACCCGAATAAGAAATGAGAAGGACCACATCACAACAGAACCAAATGAAATTAAAAGAATCATTTCAGATTATTATGAAAAATTGTACTCTAACAAATTTGAAAACCTAGAAGAAATGGATGAATTCCTTGAAAAACACTACCTACCTAAACTAACACATTCAGAAGCAGAACAACTAAATAGACCCATAACAAAAAAAGAGATTGAAACGGTAATCAAAAAACTCCCAACAAAAAAAAGTCCTGGCCCAGACGGCTTCACTGCAGAGTTCTACCAAATTTTCAGAGAAGAGTTAACACCACTACTACTAAAGGTATTCCAAAGCATAGAAAATGACGGAATACTACCCAACTCATTCTATGAAGCCACCATCTCCCTGATACCAAAACCAGGTAAAGACATTACAAAAAAAGAAAATTATAGACCTATATCCCTCATGAACATTGATGCAAAAATCCTCAACAAAATTCTAGCCAATAGAATCCAACAACACATCAAAAAAATAATTCACCCTGATCAAGTGGGATTTATACCAGGTATGCAAGGCTGGTTTAATATCAGAAAAACCATTAAGGTAATCCATCACATAAATAAAACAAAAGACAAAAACCACATGATCTTATCAATTGATGCAGAAAAGGCATTTGACAAAGTCCAACACCCATTTATGATAAAAACTCTTACCAAAATAGGAATTGAAGGAAAATTCCTCAACATAATAAAGGGCATCTATGCAAAGCCAACAGCCAATATCACTCTAAATGGAGAGAACCTGAAAGCATTTCCCTTGAGAACGGGAACCAGACAAGGATGCCCTTTATCACCGCTCTTATTCAACATCGTGTTGGAAGTCTTAGCCAGGGCAATCAGGCTAGACAAAGAAATAAAAGGTATCCGGATTGGCAAGGAAGAAGTAAAGTTATCATTATTTGCAGATGACATGATTATATACACAGAAAACCCTAAGGAATCCTCCAGAAAACTACTGAAACTAATAGAAGAGTTTGGCAGAGTCTCAGGTTATAAAATAAACATACAAAAATCACTTGGATTCCTCTACATCAACAAAAAGAACACCGAAGAGGAAATAACCAAATCAATACCATTCACGGTAGCCCCCAAGAAGATAAGATACTTAGGAATAAATCTTACCAAGGATGTAAAAGACCTATACAAAGAAAACTACAAAGCTCTACTACAAGAAATTCAAAAGGACATACTTAAGTGGAAAAACATACCTTGCTCATGGATAGGAAGACTTAACATAGTAAAAATGTCTATTCTACCAAAAGCCATCTATACATTTAACGCACTTCCGATCCAAATTCCAATGTCATATTTTAAGGGGATAGAGAAACAAATCACCAATTTCATATGGAAGGGAAAAAAGCCCCGGATAAGCAAAGCACTACTGAAAAAGAAGAAGAAAGTGGGAGGCCTCACCTTACCTGACTTCAGAACCTATTATACAGCCACAGTAGTCAAAACAGCCTGGTATTGGTACAACAACAGACACATAGACCAATGGAACAGAATTGAGAACCCAGACATAGATCCATCCACGTATGAGCAGCTGATATTTGACAAAGGACCAGTGTCAATTAACTGGGGAAAAGACAGCCTTTTTAACAAATGGTGCTGGCATAACTGGATATCCATTTGCAAAAAAATGAAACAGGACCCATACCTCACACCATGCACAAAAACTAACTCCAAGTGGATCAAAGACCTAAACATAAAGACTAAAACGATAAAGATCATGGAAGAAAAAATTGGGACAACCCTAGGAGCCCTAATACAAGGTATAAACAGAATACAAAACATTACCAAAAATGATGAAGAGAAACCCGATAACTGGGAGCTCCTAAAAATCAAACACCTATGCTCATCTAAAGACTTCACCAAAAGAGTAAAAAGACCACCTACAGATTGGGAAAGAATTTTCAGCTATGACATCTCCGACCAGCACCTGATCTCTAAAATCTACATGATTCTGTCAAAACTTAACCACAAAAAGACAAACAACCCAATCAAGAAGTGGGCAAAGGATATGAACACACATTTCTCTAAAGAAGATATTCAGGCAGCCAACAGATACATGAGAAAATGCTCTCGATCATTAGCCATTAGAGAAATGCAAATTAAAACTACGATGAGATTCCATCTCACACCAGCAAGGCTGGCATTAATCCAAAAAACACAAAATAATAAATGTTGGAGAGGCTGCGGAGAGATTGGAACTCTCATACACTGCTGGTGGGAATGTAAAATGGTACAACCACTTTGGAAATCTATCTGGCGTTATCTTAAACAGTTAGAAATAGAACTACCATACAACCCAGAAATCCCACTCCTCGGAATATACCCTAGAGATACAAGAGCCTTCATACAAACAGATACATGCACACCCATGTTTATTGCAGCTCTGTTTACAATAGCAAAAAGTTGGAAGCAACCAAGGTGTCCATCAACGGATGAATGGGTAAATAAATTGTGGTATATTCACACAATGGAATACTACGCATCGATAAAGAACAGTGACGAATCTCTGAAACATTTCATAACATGGAGGAACCTGGAAGGCATTATGCTGAGCGAAATGAGTCAGAGGCAAAAGGACAAATACTGTATAAGACCACTATTATAAGATCTTGAGAAATAGTAAACCTGAGAAGAACACATACTTTTGTGGTTACGAGGGGGGGAGGGAGGGAGGGTGGGAGAGGGTTTTTTTATTGATTAATCAGTAGATAAGAACTGCTTTAGGTGAAGGGAAAGACAACACTCAATACATGGAAGGTCAGCTCAATTGGACTGGACCAAAAGCAAAGAAGTTTCCGGGATAAAATGAATGCTTCAAAGCTCAGCGGAGCAAGCGCGGGGGTCTGGGGAACATGGTTTGCGGGGACTTCTAAGTCAATTGGCAAAATAATTCTATTATGAAATCATTCTGCATCCCACTTTGAAATGTGGCGTCTGGGGTCTTAAATGCTAACAAGCAGCCATCTAAGATGCAGCAATTGGTCTCAACCCACCTGGAGCAAAGGAAAATGAAGAACACCAAGCCCACATGACAACTAAGAGCCCAAGAGACAGAAAGGGCCACATGAACCAGAGACCTACATCATCCTGAGACCAGAAGAACTAGTTGGTGCCCGGCCACAATCGATGACTGCCCTGACAGGGAGCTCAGCAGAGGACCCCTGAGGGAGCAGGAGAGCAGTGGGATGCAGACCCCAAATTCTCATAAGAAGACCAAACTTAATGGTCTGACTGAGACTGGAGGAATCCCGGCGGTCATGCTCTCCAGACCTTCTGTTGACACAGGACAGGAACCATCCCTGAAGACAACTCATCAGACATGAAAGGGACTGGTCAGCGGGTGGGAGAGAGACGCTGATGAAGAGTGAGCTAATTATATCAGGTGTACACTTGAGATTGTGTTGGCAACTCTTGTCTGGAGGGGGGATGGGAGGATAGAGAGAGAGGGAAGCCGGCAAAATTGTCAAGAAAGGAGAGACTGAAAGGGCTGACTCAAGACGGGGAGAGTAAGTGGGAGTAGGGAGTGAGATGTATGTAAACTTATATGTGACAGACTGATTGGATTTGTAAACGTTCACTTGAAGCTTAATAAAAGTCATTATAAAAAAAAAAAAAAAAAAAATGAAATGTGCCCTGGGCTGGATCTCTAAGTAATAGTCATAATGAGACACACATTTTAGTCTTAGGTGCTGTTCTAACTATAGAACCGTCACCCAGCTTGAAAAACTCAGAAAAGAACAGAAAGACTCAATTGTGTTTCAAAACAGTTTTCAATTTTGGAAATGTATTTTTAAAAGCATTTTAAAAAAAAGAAAAAGAAAAACATAGATGTGAAATAGTTGTCTTTATTTTAAAAATCTCATGAACATTCTATCCAGATGTTTACCTAAAGTGATTCATTACTGGTGTGGGATACACCCAACTGTCCTTCGAAAGAAAATAACTGTTTAACAATAGATGATTGCTTATTTTGAAGACAGATAAACAGAAATAGAGTAGAATAGTAAGAACTATGTCTTTTTGCTGTTGTGTAATCAAATAAATTTTAAAAATATGCACACATAATAGCAAGAGCTATGTTGTTTTGCTTGTCGTATAGCCAGTGCCTGTATATTTTAAGGAAACCCTGGTGGTGTTAGTAGTTAAAAACTAACGCTGCTAGCCAAAAGGTCAACAGTCCTAATCCACCAGGTACTCCTTGGAAACTCTATGGGGCAGTTCTACTCTGTCCTATAGTGTCGCTATGGCAACGAGTTTGGTTTTTATATGTCTTAGGGGTTTGAATATTTATTAAGCATCTACTGTGTGTCAGGCACTGTTCTAGGCATTTGTGGAGCACATATTCTACCTCATTCTCTAGGGAAGCCAGTCAGAAAAAAAAAAACTAGAAAAGAATGATATACACAATACAAAGTAATTGTGCTATGGAGGAAAGGGAAAGTAAAACAGGTTCCCGGGCAGTGCAAACCATTTGTGCTCAGCTGCTAACCCAAAGGTTGGTGGTTCAAATCCACCCAGCAGCACATTGGAAGAAAGGCCTCGCAATCTATTCCTGTAAGATTACAACCATTGAAAATCCTATGGAGCACAGTTCTGCCAACCTGTTTGCTTCATGCCACTCTGAAACACGTGGGCTCGCCATGAGTCAGAATCAACTTGATAGCAACAATTTGTTTTGTTTTTTAGAGTAGGGGAAGGGAGATTGGGAGGCTTGGCTGGTTACTGCATTTAATAGTGAGGTCAGGATTGGTCCCATTGAGAAAGTCAGATTTGAGCAAGAGCTGAAGGAGGTAAGGGAGTCAGCCAAGTGGATCTTGGCAAAGAGCCAAGAAAAGGAAAGACCTAGCGCTGAAGCTCTAAACCAGGAGTATGACTGATGTGTTTGTTCAAGGAGCAGCATGGGGCTGAGCTAATGTTTAGTTAAGTAAGTTGTTTATAGTAAAAAAACAAGTGTGTGGACACACACACTATTCTCCATATGATTAGTCTGCTCTCCTCAGCTTAGGAGCAATCTATTTTTAAATTAACCTAAAGCTTGATTAAGCCATCACCTGGGCTTGTTAAGCTCATGACAGTAAAGAGATGTTATCAGCACTGCGGGTTCAATTTTGCGAGGGGAACCTAAGCGACCGGTACCAGTTGGTCCACACTGGAGATCCTGACCCTTAGCTCTGCATGATGGAGCCTCATGAACTGGCTGCTTTTTCATTATTGCCAACATACTGTCCTGTTCCAGATATCAAACCTGGTGCTTTTCAAAGGGGTGTTCCATGAGGGAAAGAAGAAGAACCTGGGTTTGTTATCTTACTCCGCATGCTAACTACTCTCCACTAAGCAATGCCGTTCAGAAGGTGCTGTGTAAAACTTCCTCTCAGATTCTTGTCTTCTCCTCGATGTAGCTCCTCGCAGGGGACTGGCCCTTTGGACCTGAGATGTGCAAGCTGGTGCCTTTCATACAGAAGGCCTCCGTGGGCATCACTGTGCTTAGTCTATGTGCTCTAAGTATTGACAGGTGAGACCTTCTATTTAAAGCCAGGTATATCCTGAATACTGTACTCTTGATCACTACATTGCTTAAAAAACAAACTCTGTAATTCAATAAAACTAGGCTCTGCCAGCTTGAGAACCCATGCTATTTTGATCTTCAGATATCGAGCTGTTGCTTCTTGGAGTCGAATTAAAGGAATTGGGGTGCCAAAATGGACAGCGGTGGAAATTGTTTTAATTTGGGTGGTCTCTGTGGTTCTGGCTGTCCCTGAAGCTGTGGGTTTTGATATGATTACGGTTGACTACAATGGAAGTTCTCTGCGAATCTGCTTGCTTCATCCCACTCAGAAAACAGCCTTCATGCAGGTAAATTTTACTCCTTTTCTCCCCCCTTTTCTATTCTTACCTTGCAAATATTTAGCTATTTTCCTCCTGACCACCCTTCTTGGGATAGCTATCGATTTATAACTGTCCTTGGCATAAATTGGAGCCCACATGGTGCAGTGGCTAAGAGCAAGGCTGTTAACCAAAAGGCTGGCCATTTGAATCCACCAGCCACTCTTTGGAGTCTTCAAGGGATAGTTCTACTCTGTTGTATAGGGTTGCTATGGGTTGGAATTGACGTGACAGCAATGGGTTGGCATAAATTAAGAGCATAGATCCCAGGACTGCAGGGCTCACATGGACTAATGGCCCAAGGTGCGAGAAGCTGGGTCACAAGTCTCTAAAAGCCCTCTGGCTCTCAGGGACACAGATCATGCCACTGCCACAGATAAACCAAGTTCACACATTAAGAATTTATCTGAATTTATAGCTTATCTGCCCACAGCCTTATAAGGTATGGCAACTACTACAGGTTCTGAATAAGACCAAACCCTACTCCCCCCCTCAAAAAAAAACAAAACCTTTGCCATTGAGTTGATTCTGACTTATGGCGACCCCATGTGTTACAGAGTAGAACTGCTCAATAGGGTTTTTGTTGGTTGACTGGTTTTTGTGAAACTATGCACAACAAGGGGAGCCCTGGTGGTGCAGTGGTTAAGAGCTCGTCTGCTAACCAAAAGGTCAGGAGTTCGAATCTACCAGCCGCTCCTTGGAAACCCAATGGGGAAGCAGTTCTACTCTGTCCTACAGGGACATAATGAGTTGGAATTGACTTGACAGCAACAGGTTTTTTTTTTTTATATATATAACAAAACATACATTCATTCAACAATTTTTACATGTACAGTTCATTGACAATGGTTACATACTTCACACTGTGTCACCTTACTCCCCTATCTCTGTCAATATGGTTTCACTACTGTAAACTTAGACTCTGTCCCTTAAAGTTCTCCTCTGTGTTTTAGAGTTACTGTTGTCCATTTAATCTCATACAGATATTTCTGTAAAAGAGAGCAAGGTTCAAGGCGAGCATTTTTTATTAATTGAGCTCCATAAGGATTTCTTGGAGTGCCTTCTGAGGTACTGCAGGGTGGGTTTGAATTGCCAACCTGTAAGTTAGTAATCAAACACAAACCGTTTGCACTACCTAGGGACCACCACCACAGTAATCAGAGGGAGTGGATGGTTCAGTGGATATTCAACTAGAAATCACCCTGATAGGGATGGATTCTCAAAGGCAAGCCTGTCCTTTCTCTTTGTCTGTGAAACTAAAGGGAAAGCCGCCATTGCAAAGAACTTTTGCCATTTATTAAAGAGCATTTCTTCAGGAAATAAGAAAAGAATAGCCATGCTCATCTCTGGAAGACTGACCCTAAGCGTAAAAGGCCCTTCCCAAAGAATGGATTAAGAGGACCTAGTTTTTTTTTTTTTTTTTAATGCAAAGGGGGCTGGTCTAAGTGTTGCCAATGGTAATTTCTATTTTTTAATAAGATTATATTAAACTTTATGAATTGCATATTATACGGTAAGCAAAATAATAAAGAGAGACATCGCTGTGAAATTGAGAATGAGATTGCTGTTTTCTGGTTTTACTGGTAAAAAGAAAAAAACGTTGCATAGGTTACAAAACACAGATGGATCCAGAGAAGCAATTTTTTAAAAAAAGGTAGCTTAGAGCAGAAAAAAATATAGGAAAAGGCATAAGTCATAGACAGCTTTGAGTTTTTAATAGAGAGGTTAAATGTATACATTATTAAGCCGAATGATTAACATAGACTTTCTCACGTCCGTTTTTCCCACTAAACAAACTTGATAAAACACGAAAACTTTATGTAAACACTAGGATATCTTTCTGTATTCAGTGTGGTATTTTATACAAAGAAAGCCCTAAGGATAACTTGCTTATGTGTACAGAAAACATTGAGTTACCAAATATTTTAATTTTTGCCCAAGTGCTTAAATTCTTACGCATAATTATAGCACACTGCCTTAGAGTATTCAAATATTTTTTAGGAAAAATTTTGTTTCACTTAATATAGTTATTTAATTATTTATTCAGTAGATGTAGATGTGGCCTGAGAGTTTCTATATTAAAAAAAAAAAAAAATTCTTTTTTATCTATATAGTATTTATAAAATGCATCTCCTTTAGAAGGTAATTATTCCTTGATGAATATGTTATTTTCTGTGTAATATTTGGTGTAAAAGATTTTCTTATGGATGAGAATTAATCATAAAAATCTTCCCTTCTCTGTAGTTTTACAAGACAGCTAAAGATTGGTGGCTGTTTAGTTTCTATTTCTGCTTGCCATTGGCCATTACTGCACTTTTTTATACCCTGATGACCTGTGAAATGTTGAGAAAGAAGAGTGGCATGCAGATTGCTTTAAATGATCACTTAAAGCAGGTAAGAAAATGAACATATTTGCTGACATAGTTATAGTTATTATTATGAGTATGAAAATTATCATGATAATACAGTAAAATTATTATACACCAGAGCATAATATTTCCTTTTTCTGGCATCCTTGAATATAGAAAATATCTAATCTATATTATCTATTTTGAAATATTCTCTGTAATCTAAAAGTGTCTAGATAAAATCATTCCTTTGAAAAATAAATCAGTCATTTTACTTCTGATTATTCAATTTAAAGTTCAGTTTCCTGAATTTTTACAAATGCTACTGGCTTTTTGTAAACCATATCGCATACTCTGTTTGGAAGAGAGAACAATGTGACTATAGTGAGCCATCTTTTAAGGGTCTGACTGGTGGTTTTATTTCAGAGACGGGAAGTGGCCAAAACAGTCTTTTGCCTGGTGCTCGTCTTTGCCCTGTGTTGGCTTCCCCTTCATCTCAGCAGGATTTTGAAGCACACTCTTTATGATCAGAATGACCCCAGTAGATGTGACCTTTTGAGGTAAGAAAGGTAAAATAGAAATAATTTTATAAATAAAATGCAATTCAGGTGCGTTTCCACTGATCCCATTCACAGGCAGAAAGAGTACCATTCTTTTAACCATTAAAAAAAGAAAACGGTTGCCGTCAAATGGAAGTCGATTCCAAGTCACGGTGACCCCATGTGTGTCCGGGTAAAACCGTTCTGCATAGGGTTTCAATGGCTGATTTTTCAGAAGTAGATAGCCAGGCATTTCTTCGGAGGTGCCTCTAGGTGGACTGGAACCTACCACTTTTCTGTTAGCAGTGAAGTACATTAATCGTTCGCATTACCCACGGACTCCTTCTAATCCTTAGGGAGCAATTAAGACCCCCAATTTGTACCTTTACTCCTATTTTAGAGGGAGAAATGGATGGGGACTTATGGGAACACTGGGAGTGGAAAGCCAGAATTGTCAAAATGATGAGGGAGTGACAAGTTTGAAAATATCAGGTCTGGTTCTCCTTTGCACTTTGTAAACCCTTTATTTTCAAATAGCTTTCAGCACCTCCAAATGAGATTTTATTGTAAAAGGGAGAACTGGGTGTATGTAGGGGGTGGGGGTGAGGAGCTTGGGGGAGAAAGGATGACAAGTAGAGAGAGAGAGAGGAGAGAAAGAGAAAATAGAGAGGGAAAGAAAGAGAGGATGAGACAGAGAAGGGGGATATCATTATCAGAAAGGACCATTAATAAATTCAAAACAATTATACAATATGAATAAGCTATATTTCTTCACAACAACACAAAAGTCTGCAATGAATACATGCGCAGAGAAGCATATTTTCCACAGACACATTTTGGGTTATTTTTTCCAGCTTTTTGTTGGTCATGGACTACATCGGCATCAACATGGCCTCCCTGAACTCCTGCATTAATCCAATAGCTCTGTATTTGGTGAGCAAAAGATTCAAAAACTGCTTTAAGGTAAGAGAGTACTCTAAAAGAAAAAGCTCTTTTAATCTGGCATCAAAGATAGCCCCTCAAATCCATTAGCATTTTTATCCAAAGCAATCTAGTAAATTGTTTTACCATTTTCCCTTGCATTATATCATCAATGATGTTTAAATTTTTTTTCATCATGACTTTTACTTACAAATCACTGTAGTCAGTTTTTGCCTATGGATCGTAGTCAACCACTCCCTACTGCCTCAACCCATCAGTTATACTCATGAAATTGCTCAGAAAATCAATAAAAATTATACTCATAGATGTCTGACAGATGTCACATAATAAGATCACAGCTGAATATAGATTAACTGTTCTGCTCCCCAGTTTTTGGTCAATTTTGGATTATACAGCTACAACCAATCTGAATTAAAAACAAATCAGTCCCTTTATCCATGGGTGGTGAAAACAGCAAGTTAAAGAAATACAATTAAGCTTCTCCCTCCTCTTGGTAAAGCAGAATTGTGCTGCTCAGTGTGGAATATGTGTGATTACTCCTCAGTCCACTGCTTGCAGCCTAACAGCCATCCATCCGTTCATTCACTCCTTCAACAATCTAGTGTGAAATAAAATATGTCCTCCCTTATGTGGGAACTGTTCATTTGTCCCTGGGATTCCATCATTGGAAAGCCAAGAAGTTAGCTTCCCTATAAAATCTAAGGCAGTCTATAAAATCCTCACTCATAACTTAAAGATTTTACAGCTGGAAAATCATAAACTCATAGATTTTAGCACTGAAAGAGAATGTTCTTTCGTGTTTTATCACTTTATAAAACAGAAGACAGTGGATCAACCATTGTCTTATTATGTAGTTTCTGAGAAAACAAACAGAATGAACAAAGTTTTGTATTAAAAAAAAAATCCAAGAAAAAAAATTGGAAGAATAAAATTGAGATGCTTGTATATTTTAAAACCTTACTGTATAACAAAATTGAAATGGCACATGAGAATACCATGTGGCTGAAGAAAGTGGTGATGTGGCACTAAATTCACTGGCATTGAAAGGTGTTTATGACATTGCTAAGTGAAAAATATCAGGCTATGGAGTAGTATGAGTACTATAATCTCAGTGAAATGAATGATAGCCCACTCACAAGCATAGGCACATGTACAACCATGTGTATGTAAGTGCATGGTAGTATCTATATTTTTCCTGTTTGCATAGAAAACATATTTAAGTATCTTTTTTTTTAGTGTAACAATACATTTATTGTGAATAGATATGATTCGAATCACTCAGTGTCACCCAAACATATCAAGAAGGCACTCCAAAAGGGAACATTGAAAGCTGGTTATATAGGTCACCGCAATGTTAATTTCTCAGGAGGCAACATCAAAGCATGAGCAGGGCTTCAGGATCCACAGGTTACAGAAACAGGGTCACTAAGGACATTCCATACATACTAAAACACAGCCTCTAGTCAGACCCTGGAATTCCTACTTCTCAAAGCTGGGTTGTGCATAAATAATTTTCCAGAAGAACTCAATACTTAAGGCCAAAGGACTCCACTAAGCTGCTTACTAAACTTTTATCTGACTTGAAGGTGACTCCAGGGAATCAGTTTCTTCAAGGCTCAAAAGGACACCTAAGGGCGATGGCCTGGGTGGGTCACCTCATTTGAGTATCTGTTTATCCAAAGTATTGAGAGTGGTTTTCTCTGAGAGAGGACTCTTAGGCATATCTTTTTTTTTCCTTCTCTGTATTTTCTAGTATCACATGCTAGTATCATTTACATGCTCTGTATATACTTTTAGTATCATATGCTACCTGTGTAATTATATAATTATATATTTTTGAGGGTAAAAAAATCAGAGAGCTTAGAAAGGAATTGGTCAAAGAATTCCCAGCTATGCACAGAAAGTCAGAACCTTGGAGAGTATGGAGAGTTGTGACAGTTGAACTGATGTCAACATGTAATGAGTGACTTTGTTTTGTACAGTCATGCTTATGCTGCTGGTGCCAGTCATTTGAAGAAAAACAGTCCTTGGAGGAAAAGCATTCCTGCTTAAAGTTCAAAGCTAATGACCACGGATATGACAACTTCCGTTCCAGTAATAAATACAGCTCATCTTGAAAGAAGGAATATTTACTTCATTTTCTTTTTTTTTTAATTTTGGACAGAAGTCATTAAAACAATGAGACATTTGCCAACAAAACAAAACAAAAAATTGTGTTTGCACAAAAAAAGTGTGAAGATGTAAGAGTGGTTATTAACATTCATAATCACACATGGCATTTTAAGCTGTTTACAATATAGGAAAAGCAGTGAGAATGAAGAAAGCCTCATTGTTAAAGCACTTAATTTTTTAGTTAGCACTTCAACATGGCTCTTAATAACTACTAGTAGATTCATACACCATTTAGCTTTAAAATGAACTCACTCAGAATTCTTATTGCTGTTGTTAGGTGTACTAAGTCCGTGTCGACTCATGGTGACCCCATGTGACAGAATAGAACTGTCCTATGGGGTTTTCTGGGCTGTAATCTTCATGGAAGCAGGTCATCAGGTCTTTCTCCTGTGGAGCCTCTGAGTGAATTCGAACCACCAAACTTTTAGTTAGCAGCCAAGAGCTCAATCATTTTTGCCACCAGGGCTCCTAAGAATTCTTATTAACCCACCGCCATTGAGTCAATTTCAACTAATAGCAATCCTGTAGGACAGAACAGAACTGCCCCATAGGGTTTCCAAGGCTAATAAATCTTTATGGAAGCAGACTACCATATCTTTCTCCAGCAGAGTGGCTGGTGGGTTTGAACTGCCGATCTTTTGGTTAGCAGCTGAGCGCTTAACCGCTGTGTCACCAGAGTTCACAGAATTCTTAACAGAGAGGTTTATTTAAAAATTCATGTGACTGCTATAAAGCAAAAATGTATCACTGTAAAACAGAATTTTTAAAGAAAATTTAAATTAACTCAATTTGAATAAAAACATACTTTAAAACAAACTTTTTATTAATAAAAATAGTGTCACACAATTTGTCAAACTATGATTGGATACAAAATGTGAAAGCAGCTTAGCTGCCATATTTTTTGAACACTAGAAACATATTTAATAATCTGGATGGAGTATCAGGAAGTGAGATCTCCACTAAATTTTTGAAAATCATTAAAGTCTTTAAATTCAGACAAGACCAAATTTCCCAAAGGGAAAGAGAAAGATGGTTTGGAATGCTGTCCCAAAAGACTTCTTTGAAATCTTCCATTCACATACTCTACAAAGAAATACGGATTATTAAAATATTCATCTTCTTGTGCTCTTTTAGTCTAAACTACATTTGCTTCTTTTCATTATCTGTACTTAGCTATAGACACTACATATGGATTATCAAACCAGGGCAGGGCCCGTGTTCATACCATTACAATGGAGAGATGCTAGAACTCAAGAATGGACAAATGTGAATTGCCTGGAGCAGTGTCCACATGCCAAAGGAGCAAGCAGCATCCTCTCTCACCGATGCTATAGTTAACATTGTGTCTGGCATAATAATAAAAAAAGTATAGGTAAAACGCTACTTTTTCAAATCACTCAAATTAGTTGATTAACAGCTACCTGTAAAACTTACTAAACAAAACAAACAAACAAAACAACATTGCCTTGGAGCCGATCCCAACTCATAGAGACCCTATAGGACAGAGTAAACTGCCCCACAGAGTTCCCAGGGCTGTAGATCCTCGTGGAAGCTGACAGCCACATCTTTCTCCCACAGAGCAGCTGGAGGGTTCCAACTGTCGACCTTTCAGTTAGCAGCCAAGCCCTTAACCACTGCACCACCAGGGCTCTTTTGCAAAGCTTACGACTAATTTCTATAGTATTTTTGTAAATAACCTTTAGAAAAGGGTTCTTGACATGGTGCTTTTTCTATCACTTAGAGGCAAAACTGCTTTTGGAGGCTGTAAGAAACTCGTGTTTTGTACATTCTTGCCTATTTCTTTAATCTCCCCGGCAAAGTGCCTTAGGTTTCCTTGAGATGAGATGCGTGTGAAAGTATGTACAAGAGAAAATAGAAGGGAGAGGAAACGAGGTGGGGTGGGAGGAAGCCCATGGGGACAGATTCCCATTCTTAGCCTGACGTTCGTCATTACTCCGTCACATCAATGCAAAAGGTCCTGATTCTGTTCCAGCAAAGCACAGTGCAATGTTCTCAGAGTGACTTCAGGAACAAATTAAGCCCAAGAGCTTTCACTCAGTCTTAAAATATAACAGAGTTTAGATTTTTTTTTTTTTAGTAACCTGGGCCACATGTTGGACATAACCTAGCAATGTTGTTTTCTGCTAGCATCTAGCTTGATGATACAGTAAACCAAAACTGATAACCTGGCCAATAAGAAATAACAATAATTAATTCACATGCCACATAGACTCTACTTACAAATCCTTCACAGTCCTGTCTATTGTTTCCCAATCACTTTGTCAAATGTGTGTCATCTCAAAAGACATTTCAAGCTTTGGACTTCAAATTAAAACTTAGGTCACAGATATTTTCACAGTTTGTTAATATATTTTTTTATTCCCATTTAAGTTTTAACTCATTTCTATTACCATGTACTAAATTTAGGCTCTTACTCCTCATTCCATCCTTATATTCTTTCCTTCTCTGTATCAGAATAGTGACCTGTAATCATCTTGCCAAGCCTCAAAACTGCATATAGAATATACAGGCACTATTTGTAAAGAAATGGGACTCACTAGCGTTTCTAAAAATGTTTGATTGCAAACTTCAACAGACTGTTCAAGTGTGATAAGAAACAAATAGGATTTCTTGTCATGATTAAAACCAGATAGGAAAAGGTGCTACTGTTTAACTTTAAAATATTTTTTCCTAGTGTTATGAGCTGCTTAATATAGCAATAGGCAAAAATAATGTTAACACTGATATTAGAGCTCAGAAGATTTATAAATGAATTTAGCCTATTTTCTCCTTTATATACACTGCTAATATGTCAGCATGTTCAAAGACCTTTATGGATTGACAGCTTAAATATGGCTAAAGGAATAGTTTGTAGAAAAATATGGGTATGCTACAGCTAACTTTATAAAATTGTAATATAACTATGTAAAATAATTATATATTTTGTTTTTCTGTGGTCACAAAGTGGCAACTACTGTAGTTGCTGATTCCTTACTATGTCAACAAGATCAATAAAAGTTAAAGTCATTTTAAAAAAAAGGGTTCAGATTATTTTTCAACATGCAGGCAATAATTAATGAAATACTAATTGATAAAATGTTTAAAGGAAATACAAATGCTACAAGTGGACATTAGTTTTTTAGCATGTAGTTTTCAAAAACATACAGAAGTTCTTTAAAAGCATGCCACTTTTCTGATCTGTAAGCTGTGTTATTGTTGTTATATTTCATTGTCATGGGACCAGATATATATACAGACATTCAATATTCCTGGGTTTGTTATCTGACTGATAGCTTCCAACGGCCTCTCATGTCAGGCTTTGGTCACCTGCTTTTGGGGCATTTCACTACTTAATCATCATTGAGTCACAGGTCAAAGGTGACAAGTTAGAGGGGTTGAGGTTTTGAGGTTGCCCATTTCATTCCACAAGTTTCTTTTGATTGTTTATTATGTGCAGGGTGGGATAAAATTAACAACACGTAGGGTCCCTGCTCAATAGGAGACAGAGAGGATAAACTTTAATACAAGGTAAAATAAAAGTACTATATTACACTTGAGACTGTGTTGGCACCTCCTGTCTGGGAGGGGGGTGGGAGGATAGAGAGAGTTGGAAGCTGGCAAAATTGTCACGAAAGGAGAGACTGGAAGGGCTGACTCATTAGGGGGACAGCAAGTGGGAGTACGGAGTAAGGTGTGTATAAACTTACATGTGACAGTCTGACTTGATTTGTAAACGTTCACTTGAAGCTCAATAAAAGTTAATAAATAAAAAAAAAAAGTACTATATAACCGCATGCTGACTGCTATAGAAGTTCACGTGTCTGTGTCTGTTAGTACATGGTCCTATTCTCCATCTGCTAAAAAAATCACGAATTTGCATTTACTCTTTTCCCATGTAATTATGTCAAACACTGCCTACTGTTTCCAGAGTTTTCCATCATTTCTGACTGATCTTTCCTGGATTTAGCTGCCTAACATCAAAGATGTGTTGAAACCCATGTGAAACTGTTCACTACAGATTAGTAAATAAACACAAATAAGCCCATGGTACCTTGCTTTATGTAAGCCCATGCACAACTTGCTTACTTATTAATCTGCCCCTGTCTATGGGACAGAGTAGAACCGCCCCAAAGGCTTTCCAAGTCTGTAAAACTTTATGGAAGCAGACTGCCACATCTTCTTCCCACAGAGTAGTTGATGGGTTCAAATTGCTGACCTTTTATTTAGCAGCTAAGTGCTTAACCACTGCTCCACCAGGGCTTCTAGAAGACAGAAAGAGAAGAGAAAAAGGAACGAAAAGGGAGAAAAAAAAAAAAGGAAGGAGAAGAGATTGAGAGTAAAACCTTGAGGGTCACAAATGCGAGAGAAATGACAAGAAATGATAATCAGAAGAGACTACAAAGAACGAGGGAGACTGGTGTCATGAAAGTCAAGGGGAAGGGGGTGCAAAAAAACAAAGGAGTAGGCAGAAAGAATTTGAGTAAAATGAGGATGGAAAAGTGGCCTTTGGAATTGGCCATTTGAAAATCATTGGAGACTCTTCATCTAGAGCAGTGTCTGTGTAGGCATGCAGTGTTCGTTGTATGTGTATGTGTTGTATGTGAGAGAGAGCTAGGGACAAACAAAAGGACTTGATGGCAATGTATTAAAGAGTGAATGGAAGAAGAGAAAATAGGAATATAATTTTATCATATATATATATATATATATACACACATAGAGAGAGAGAGACCTGATGGCACGGTGGTAAAGAGCTCAGGTTGCTAACCAAAAGGTCAGCAGTTTGAATCCACCAGCCACTCCTTGGAAACCCTATGGGGCAGCTCTGCTCTGCCCTGTTGGGTCGCTGTGAGTTGGAATCAACTCAATGGCAATGGATTTGGTTTTCATTATGTGTATACAGAATATTATATACATATATGGAAACCCTGGTGGCGTAGTGGTTTTTATATATGTATATACACACATATCTGTATATGGTGATAGTTAAGCTTGTGTGTCATCTTGGCTGGGTCATGATTCTCAGTGGTTTGGCTGTTAGGTATTGAAGTAGTTTGGCAGTTATGAAATGATGTAGTTATCCTCCATTTTATGATATAATGAAATCATCTCAATAATGTGACCTGATATGATCAGCCAATCAGTTGTAATGGGAATTTCCACGGTAGTGTGGCCTGCATTCAGTACATGTGGAAGTTCTGTCAAATCTCTCTGGCATTTTCTCACTCTGGATCCTACATCCAGCTTGTCATCATCTGACCTCTGGTTCTTGGGACTCGAGCCAGTGTCCTGCTGTATTGCCCACTGATCTTGGGATTTATCGCTTTAGTAGCCCCTGAGCCCACAGCCTGCTGTCTAACCTACTAATCTGGGGTTCATCAGCCTGTGCAGCTACATGAGACAGGAGAAGCCTCCAGTCTGACGTGACTCACGGACTTGGGACTTGCCAGCGTCTACAACTACGTGAGCCATTTCCTTGGGATAAATCTCTCTCGTTCTCTCTTTATCCTCTCTGTCTCTCTATTACCTCTCTCTCTCTCTCTATATGTATACATATGCACATACTTCAGTTAGAATTGACTCAATGGCAACAGGTTTTTTTTGCTCACCGGTTTTGCTTCTCCAGAGAACTCAGCCTAAGATATATATATATATATATATATATATATATATATATATATATATACACACACATATACACAAACATACACACACATATATATCACATATTATGTCATCTTAGCACCTAGAGAAGAATCAGATTTCTGGCTATAGAAAATGGATGAAACATATTTGTTTTTTTCCTTATCCATTGGTTTAGTTATCCAGTGCCGCTATAACAGGAATACCACAAGTGGATGACTTTAACAAAGAGAAATCTATTCTCTCACAGTCTAGTAGTCTAGAAGTCCAAATTCAGGGCATCAGCTCCAGGGGAAGTCTTTCTTTCTCTGTCGGCTCTGGAGGAATGTCCTTGTCATGAATCTTCCCCTGCACTAGGAGCTTCTCCTTGCAGGAACCCTGGGTCCAAAGGACACAATCTGCTACTGGTGCTGCTTTCTTGGTGGTATGAGGTCCTCTGTCTCTCTTTGCTTCTCTGTTTTTATATCTCAAAAGAGATTGAATTAAGACAATATCTAATCTTAGAGATCTCATCAACATAACTGCTGAAAATCCATCCCATCAACATCATAGAGATAGGATTTACAACACGTAGGGAAATCTCATCAGGTGACAAAATGGTGAACAATCACACAATACTTGCACTCGTGGCCCAGCTAAGTTGACAGGTATTTTGGGGAGACACAATTCAATCCATGACACCTATCTTCCAAAACTCCAAGAAAATGACAGAGCAAAAAATAAATAACAAGATATAAAGGCACTTCAACTTTTTAAAGGGCCACAATTTATTGACACCAATTAATCAGCTGCCTTTGAATTATGGTGTTGTCGAAGAATATTGATCATACCACGGACTGCCAAAAGAATGAACAAATCTGTCCTGCAAGAAGTACAGTCAGAATGCTCCTTAGAAGCAAGGACAGCGAGACTTTGTCTCACTTGTTTTGGGCACATTATCAGGAGGGACCAGTCCCTGGAGAAAGACATCATGCTTCTTAAAGGAGAGCATCAGTGAAAAAGAGGGAGACCCTCAACAAGATGGATTGACACTGTGGCTGCAACAATGGGCTCAAGCATAACAATGATTGTGAGGCTGGTGCAGGACAAGGCAGTGTTTCATTCTGTTGTACATAGGGTCACCATGAGTCAGAACTGACTCTACAGCACTTAACATCAGCAATCAGCTGTGCAACCATTACCTTTAATCAATGAAAATTTTCCATTGTTTGTTTCCTTAAACAAACTCAGTGCTCCATAAGCAATAACTCCTCTTTCCCCTCTCCTTCCCACCCTGGGTAACCACTAATAAACTTTGGTCTCTATACATTTGCCTGCTTTGTCTTTTTATATAAATCAGGTCATAAAATATTTGTCCTTTTGTGATTGACTTATTTCAGTTAGCATAATGTATTCAAGCTCCATCCATGTTGAGCAAACAATCTCACCCTCCTTTTCTAAATTGTTCCTCCCCAATTAACTTAAACTCACTGCTCCTTGAGTTTTGTATCTAACCTTTCAAGATGCTACTTATTACTAATGAAGATAAAACAGCAGTTAAAAAATATATATCTATATAAAGGCACAAGGACAGAGATGATAGAGGAAACACCAGAAGATTAGAAATGGTAATACAATTGTGTAAGATGAAAAATAGATGAGAGGCAACTTATTCACATTTCAGCTTTCTCTACTGAATGCCTCCTGGGAAGGCAGGCTGATATATTTCACAACCTAGAAGAGATTCAGGAATTCAGCAGATATTTTTGAAGGCAAGTCACTGAAGTGAGGGCAAAAACAAACAAAACAATTAGTTAAAAGTTTATGGGGGGAGGTGGGGCCAAGATGGCAGAGTAGTCAGATGCATCTGGTGATCCCTCTTACAACAAAGGTCAGAAAAAACAAGTGAAATGATTATATATATGACGAGCTAGGATCCCTGAACATCAAAGAAAAAGTTAGAAAACAGGTTGAGGGGCAGGGGGAGGAAGAGATGGTTCAGAAGCGGCGAGGAGATGCTGGACCTGACTCATTGGGAGCCAGCACCCCTAAGGCATGATCCCTTGGAGCCGGGCTGGCAGCAGCATTCAGGAAATGGTTTCCACAGGGAGAGATAGCAAGTCACACAGTCTACTCATACCTTTGGAACCAGTGAAGAGCAGAGCTCTCAGCAAAAGCTAAGTACTTGCATTTATTTTACCATGCCCCTGGCCCCCAAGCTGGCTTCAGTGGCTTTCAATTTCCCTGGGCCTGAGATAGGTCCACCTGCACGTTCTGAGCCATTCTCCCAGCCTTGGAGAAGGAATAAATTAACATTTGGGGGAAAAGATAATTTGCCAGCTCCACTAAGCTGGGGAGATCAGAAGAGAGGCAGCTCCTGCCCAAGCACAAATGGTCTGCAGACTTTGAATACCTTTCACTGCTGCATGGACCTGTGTGGGCTCATTTCAGGAGAATAAGCCCTTCTTGGCAGACTGCAACTGTTTCAGCTGTGCAGCGGAGAGGTGGGCCTTTGATGTTTGACACCACTTTGCAACTTAAACAGGGTGCACACCTACCCACATCAGGGGCCTAAGGACTGGTGGCTCCACCCACATCACCTAGCCACCTGTGACAGGGGTCCAAGCATAAGTGGTACCTCCCTGTCCTTACAACCAAAAGCATTGGGTGCCCATGGTTTAGCTGCAGAACCCACTCACCTGTGCACTCTAGGGAACAGGGATGTGCTTTCATCAAAGATACTCAGGGGACAGTTGTCAGCCCCCTGCCTTGTTCAGAGAGTGAGCCCCTGCTGCAATCAGATACTTGTGCCTACACCAATCTCCCCTGCCCCTCTAACACTGTAGGACAGAGCCTGTACTACCCGCCTGATGAACAACTACCTGGATACCTGAGCAGAATCCATACAAGAAAAGTGAATGGACTCCTAGGCTTACCTGGTAACACCTCTAGCCCGCTGGTGACAAACGTTAAAGCTTCAAAGGTGCAAATAATCAAGCTAGCTCACTCAAGCAGCCTATTTGTGCATATCAAAACAAAACAAAGCAAGAAGCTAGAATACATTAAGCAAACATAAAATAAATTAATACAATAACTTATAGATGGCTTGGAGACTACAGTCAATATCAAATCACATGAAGAATCAGAACATGATCGCTTCAACAAGCTCTCAAAATAAAGAGTCAAGGATTCTTCCAGATGAAGGTGTTTTCCTGAAATTACCAGATGTAGAATACAAAAGATTAATATACAGAACTCTTCAAGACATCAAGAAGGAGATCAGGCAAAACACAGGACAAGCCAAGAAAAACACAGATAAAGCAGGTGAAGAAATTAAAAAGATTATTCAAGAACACAATAAAAAATTTAACAGACTGCAAGAATCCATACAGAAACACCAATCAGAAATTCAGAAGATTAACAATGAAATTACAGAATTAGACAACTCAATAGGAAGTCAGAGGTGCAGAATTGAGGAAGTGGAAGGCAGAATTAGTGAGATTGAAGGCAAAACATGTGGCATCAATTTATACAAAAAAAAAAGCAGATAAAAGACTTTTAAAAAATGAAGAAACCCTAAGAATCATGTGGAATTCTATAAAGAGAAACAATCTGCAAGTGACTGGAGTACCAGAACAGAGAGGGATAACAGAAAATACAGAGAGAATTGTTGAAGATTTGTTGGCAGAAAACTTCCCTGATATCGTGAAAGATGAGACAATGTCTATCCAAGATGCTGATCGAACCCCACACAAGTAGATCTCAAAAGAAAGTCACCAAGACATATTATAATCAAACTTGACAAAACCAAAGATAAAGAGAGAATTTTAAGAGTGACTAGGGATAAAAGAAAAGTCACCTACAAAGGAGAATCAATAAGAATAAGCTCAGACTACTCGGCAGAAACCAGGCAGGCAGGAAAGCAATGGGATGGCTTACATAAAGCATTGAAGGAAAAAAGTCGCCAACCAAGAATCATATATAGAGCAAAACTGTCTCTCAAATATGAAGGCAAAATTAGGACATTTCCAGATAAACAGAAGTTTAGGGAATTTGTAAAAACCAAACCAAAACTACAAGAAATACTAAAGGGAGTTTTCTGGTTAGAAAATCAATAATATCAGATATCAACCCAAGACTAGAACATCGGATAGAGCAACCGGATATCAACCCAGCTGGGGAAATCACAAAAATAAATCAAGATAAAAACAATGGTCAAAACAGGGAAACAACAATGTCATTATGTAAAAGATGACAACATTAAACAATAGAGGGATTAAAAATGTAGTCATAGATCTTTCATATGGACAGGAAGTCAAGATGATATAAAGAAATAAAAGTTAGGTTTAAACTTAGAAAAATAGGGGTAAATATTAAGGTAACCACAAAGGAGACTAACAATCCTGCTCATCAAAATAAAATGCAAGAAAAAAATAAAGACTCAGCAAAAACAAAATCAACAACAAAGAATAAGAGGAAAAGACAATATATAAAGACAAACTACTCAGCACAAAAATTTAGGTGGGAAAAAGAAACTATCAAAAACACAAAAAAAAAGACATCAAAATGACAACAATAACTCATACCTATTACACTGAAGGTAAATGGACCAAATTCACCAATACAGAGTCAGAGAGTGGCAGAATATAAAGCACGATCCATCTATATGCTGCCTACAAGAGACACACATTAGACTTAAAGAAACAAACTAAAACTCAAAGGATGGAAAAAAATATATCAAACAAACAATAATCAAAAAGCAGCAGGAGTGGCAATATTAATTTCTGACAAAATAGACTTTAAAGTTAAATCCATCAGAAAGGATATGGAAGGACACTATATATTGATTAAAGGGACAATATACCAAGAAGATATAACCATATTAAATACTTATGCACTCAATGACAGGGCTGCAAGATACATAAAATAAACTCTATCAGCATTGAAAAGTGAGATAGACAGCTCCACAATAATAGTAGGAGACTTCAAAACATCACTTACAGTGAAGGACAGAACACCCAGAAAGAAGTTCAACAAAGACATGGAAGATACAAATGCCACAATCAACCAACTTGACATCATAGATATATACAGAACACTCCACCCAACAGCAGCCAAATATACTTTCTCTTCTAGCACACTTGGAACATTCTCTAGAATAGACCACATATTAGGTCACAAAGCAAGCCTTAACAGAATCCAAAACATTGAAATAATACAAAGCATCTTCTCTGACCACAAGGCCATAAAAGTAGAAATCAATAACAGAAAAAGCAGGGAAATGAAATCAAACACTTGGAAACTGAACAATACCATGCTCAAAAACGACTGGATGGAATTGCGGATGGAATAAAGAAATTGGAAGAATCCAATGAGAATGAAAACATTTCCTCTCATAACCCCTGGGACACAGCTAAAGCAATGCTCAGAGGTCAATGTATATCAATAAACGCACACGTACAAAAAAGAAGAAAGAACAAAAATCAAAGAATTATCCCTACAACTTGAGCAAATAGAAAGAGAGCAAGAAAAGGAGCCCTTGGACACCAGAAGAAAGCAAGTAATAAAAATTAGAGCAGAATTAAATGGAATAGAAAACAGAAAAATGATTGACAGTTAACAAGACCAAAAGCTAGTTCTTGGAAAAAAAATTTAAAAATTGGTAAACCATTGGCCAAAAGAAAAACAGGAGAGGAAGCAAATACCCTAAATAAAAAATGAGATGGGCAATATCACAACATACCCAACTGAAATTAAAAGAGTCATATCAGATTACTATGAAAAATTGTACTCTAACAAATTTGAAAACCTAGAAGAAATGGATAAACTTCTAGAAACACATTACCTATCTGAATTAATACAAACAGAGGTAGAACAAATAAATAAACCCATAACAAAAGAGGAGATTGAAAAGGTAATTAAACAACTCCCAACCAAAAAAAAAGCCCTAGTCTGGACAGCTTCACTGGAGAGTTCTATCAAACTTTCAGAGAAGAGTTAACACCACTACTACTAAAGGTATTTCAAAGGATGGAATACTCCCAAACTCATTCTATGAAGCCACCATATCCCTGATACTAAAACCAGGTAAAGTCACCACAAAAAGAAAATTACAGACCTATACCTTCATGAGTTTAGGTGCTAAAATCCTCAACAAAATTCTAGCCAATAGACTTTGACAACATATCAAAAAAAAAAAAAAAAAAATTCATCATGACCAAGTGGGATTCATACCAGGTATGCAGAGATGGCTCAACATTAGAAAAACAATTAATGTAATCCATCATAGAAATAAAACAAAAGAGAAGAACTACATGATCTTATCAGTTGATGCAGAAAAGGCATTTGACAAAGTTCAACACCTGTTCATGATAAAAACTCTCAGCAAAATAAAAATAGAACGTAATTTCCTCAACATAATAAAGGGCATTTATACAAAGCCGATAGCCAAGATCATCCTAAATGGAGAGAGTCTGAAAACTTTCCCCTTGAGAATGGGAACCAGGCAAGGATGCCTTTTATCACCACTCTGTTTAACATTGTGTTGCAGGTCCTAGCCAGAGCAAGTAGCATAGATAAAGAAATAAACAGTATCCAGATTGGTAAAGAAGTAAAAATATCTCTATTTTCAGATGACATGATCTGATACACAGAAAACCTTAAAGAATCCTCAAGAAAACAATTGAAACTAACAGAAGAGTTCAGCAGAGTATCGTGATACAAGATAAACATACAAAAATCAGTTGGATTCCTTTACACCAGCAAAGAGAATATTAAAGAAGAAAACACCAAATCAATACTATTTACAGTAGCCCCCAAGAAGACAAAATACTTAGGAATAAATCTAACCAGAGATGTAAAAGACCTGTACAAAGAAAAGTTCAAGACACTACTACAAGAAACCAAAAGAGACCTACATAAGTGGAAAAAACATACCTTGCTCATGGATATGGAAGACTCAACATTGTAAAAATGTCTATTCTACCAAAAGCGATCTATAGATACAATGCAATTACAATCTAAATTACAATGACATTTTTTAATTAGATAAAGAAATAAATCATCAACTTCATATGGCAGGGAAAGAGGCCCCAGATAAGCAAAGCATTACTGAAATGGAAGAACAAAGTGGGAGGCCTCACACTACCTGATAATATACCACCACAGTAATCAAAACAGCCTGGTATTGGTGCAACAACAGATACATAGACCAATGGAACAGAATTGAGAATCCAGACATAGATCCATCCACATAGGAGAACTTGATTATTTGACAAAGGCCCAAAGTCTGTTAAATGGGGAAAAGACAGACTTTTTAACAAATGGTGCCAGCATAATTGGATACCCAACTGCAAAAAAAATGAAACAAAGACCCATACCTCACGCCATGCATAAAAACGAACTCAAAATGGATCCAAGACATAAATATAAAATCTAAAACGATAAACATCACGGAAGAAAAAATAGGGACAAAGCTAGGACCCCTAATACATGGTGTAAACAGTATACAAAACATTACTAACAATGCACAAACACTAGAAAAGAAACTACATAACTGGGGGCTCCTAAAAATCAAATGCCTATGCTCATCCAAAGACTTCACCAAAAGAGTAAAAAGACTACCTACAGACCGGGGAAAAAGTTTTTAGCTATGACATTTCCGGTCAGCCCCTGATCTCTCAAATCTACCTGATACTGCAAAAACTCAACTGCAAAAAGACAAATAACCCAATTAAAAAACAGGCAAAGATATGAATAGACAAAGAAGACATTCAAGTAGCTAAAAAATACATGAGGAAATGCTCACGATCATTAGCCATTAAAGAAATGCAAATCAAAACTACAAAGAGATTCCATCTCACTCCAACAAGGCTGGCATTAATCCAAAAAACAGAAAATAATAACTGTTGGAGAAGTTGTGGAGAGATCGGAACACTTATATAGTGCTGGTGGGAATGTAAAATGGTACAACCACTTTGGAAATCGATTTGGTGCTTCCTTGAAAAGCTAGAAATAAACTACCATACAGTCCACTCCTTGGAATATATCCTAGAGAAATAAGAGCCTTTACATGAATAGATATATGCATACCCATGTTCATTGCAGCACTGTTTACAATAGCAAAAAGATGGTGCCCATCAACGGATGAATGGATAAATATGGTATATTCACACAATGGAATACTACACAATGATTAAAAACAACAATAAATCCGTGAAACATCTCATAATATGAAGGAATCTGGGAGGCATTATGCTGAGTGAAATTAGTCCATTGCAAAAGGACAAATATTGTATGAGACCACTATTATAAGAACTCGAGCAATAGTTTAAACAGAGAAGAAAATAGTCTTTGATGGTTATGAGAGTGGGGAGGGAGGGTGGGAGAGGGGTATTCACTAATTATATAGTAGATAAGAACTATTTTAGATGAAGGGAAAGACAACACACAATACAGGAGAGGTAAGCACAATTGGACTAAACCAAAATCTAAGAAGTTTCCGGAATAAACCAAATGCTTCATAGGCCAGAGCAGCAGGAGTGGGGGGTTTGGGGACCATGGTTTTTTGGGACATCTAAGTCAATTGGCATAATAAAATCTACTAAGAAAACATTGTGCATCTCACTTTGGTGAGTGGTGTCTGGGGTCTTAAACACTCGCAAGTGGCTATCTAAGATGCATCAATTGCTCTCAACCCACCTGGAGCAAAGGAGAATGAAAAACACCAAAGACACAAAGTAATTATGAGCCCAAGAGACAGAAAGGGCCATATTAATCAGAGGTTACATTAGCCTGAGACTAGAAGTAGGTGGTGCCTGGCTACAACTGATGACCGCCCTGATAGGGAACACAACAAAGAACCCCTGATGGAGGACAACAGTGGGGTGCTGACCTCGAATTCTCGTAAAAATATAATGATCTGACTGAGACTAGAAGGAGCCCAGAGGTCATTGGCCCCGAGATCTTCTGTTAGCTTAAGACTGGAACCATCCCCAAAGCCAACTCTTCAGTAGGGGATTGGACTGGACTATAAGACAGAGAATGACACTGGTGAGGAGTAAGCTTCTTGGCTCAAGTAGACACATGAGACTATGTGGGCAGCTCCTCTCTGGAGGGGAGATGAGAAGGCAGAGGGGGCAGAAGCTGGCTGAATGGACACGGTGAATACAGGTGGAGAGAAAGGAGTGTGCTGTCTCATTACGGGGAGAGCAACTAGGAGTATATAGCAAGGTGTATATAAAATTTTGTATGAGAGACTGACTTGATTTGTAAACTTTCATTTAAAGCATAATTAAAAAAAAAAAAAAAGTCTATGGAGTCAGAAACTAGGCTCCATCTCTTACCTACAGAGCTGAGTTCATCTCCTAGAAGACCTGTGGTTATTTTCTGGAAAGATCATGCCAGATTATCTCCGGATTTGATCTCAATGAAGACAACTGCAAATGGAAATGTGGCCCTTTACTGGAATCAAAAAGATTAAGCAAGGACCTGCTATGAACAGTGAGAGCTCCAGCCCTTATCCCCCACTAACCCAACCAAAAAAACAAACCCATTGCCATTGAGTTGATTCCAACCTATAGCGACCCTATAGGACAGAGTAGAACTGCCCCACAGTTTCCAAGGAGCACCTGATGGATTCAAGCTGCTGAACTTTTGGTTAGGAGCTGTAGCACTTAGCCACTATGCCACCAGGGTTTCCTATCCCATGCCAAGACCCAGAATAGTGACTATGAGGCTTTTACTTCCCAGGCAACAGGCTGAAGATCCTGCTCTGGGAAATGAGGTAAATAAATAAACCACCGCCCTCCAAAAACTGCCTCCAGATGTAAACATGGGGAGTGAGGAGGGCTCTCCCTGAAATAGATCTTGTGCCTACTCTGCTCTGCCCACAGGCATGGAATTGCCAATTCGCCCCTTAGAGTCACACATTTCAATATGAATGAGCAGGGCAAGGCCCCCCACCCCCACACCCCAGACATTTTAGGAAGACCTCTGAAATGCAAAACAGAAACTGAAACCAACTCAAAAGATTTGGGAGGGGTTGCTGAGGAAAGTGAAGCAGTGCAGAGAACACAAGAACAAATTCAACAAAATTATGATTAATTTTCCCAGAGCAGTAAGATAAGAAGCAAAAACAGTATGTTATATAAACAAAAGAAATGTTCTGAGTTCAAGAAGCATTCTTGGAAATTGAAAGTATGTTAGGAAAAATAAATAAAATTCAATAGAAGAGTTCTAAAGGTGGAAGAGAGGAAAAGTGGAATGTAAATGCAATCCACCAAAATACGCTTCACCCAAACTAAGGAAGGAAATTAAGGAAGCCAGGAAACAGGTGAATCCAACACATGAATGATTCAAAACTATCCCCAGGATGATAAGAAAAATAAAATCCTGTTTCACTTGCCTATGAAGCAACCAGTCAAGTTAGGAACGAACAGAAGAGCAGAGGGTTGAGGAAGTACATTCTCAAGAAAAAAAATAGAACAGAGAGATCACCTATTATATTTGACCATATTTCTAGGAGTTTTGTAGTTCTACAGAAGAGTCTGGGAATAAATTAATGGTACATAGAAAATTGAGTGAATAAAAATAATCAGGCAATTATTAAAAAAAAAGGCTTCCCTCAAATTCTTTTTTTTTTTTTTGGTTTAGAAAAGAAAATGTATTCATAATTACATGGTTTGCATATAAACAAATTTACCTGGTCAAAATAAACAACGAAGGTTGTATGGTAAGAATAGAATAGTCACTTTGGAAAACAAATGGGAATTTTTTGGAAAAAAACAGGAAAGTTGAAGATATGCTTATCCTATGACCAAAAAAATTCTAGTTATAGAGAAACTGCTTGTGTGACCAGGATACAAATACAAGAATGTTCATTGAAGCATTGTTTCAGCTCAAGGATGAAAAACACAAATTCAGTGATGATATGGACAACTAAATTTGTGGTATATCCATACAATAGAGTGCTCTAGAGCCAGATTTCTCAACTTCAGCACTGTTACATCTTGGGCCAGATAATTCTTTGCTGAGAGGCTGCCCTATACATTTTAAGATATTTAGCAGCATCCCTGTTCTCAACCCACTAGATGCCAGTAGGAACCCCCTCCCAAGTTGTGACAACCAAAAATGCCTCCAGATGAAGCCAAATGTCCCGGGGGAGGAAGGGAGAATCATTCCCAGTTGAAAACCACTGCAGAACAATATGATTCTATTAATATTAAGTAAAAAAATCTGGCAAAATCAAGCTATATTTTATAGGGATGGTGATTAAAAACTGAAAGAAAGTGAGGAATTTATTATCATACAAGTAATGATAGTTGTTACTCTTGGGGGATATGGAGCAGTTGTGATTTGAAAGAGATACATGGGCTTGAGATGTTCATAATTATTATTTATTATATTATGCTATTTATGTATATGTTGTTAGGTGCCATAGGATAGATTTTGATTCATAGCAACCTCACGTGTTACAGAGTAGAACTGCCTCATAGAGTTTTCTAGGTTGTAATCTTCACAGGAGCAGATCACCAGGTCTTTCTCCGGTGGAGGTGCTGGGTGGGGTTGAATAACTAACCTCCTGGTTAGCAGGTGAGCACTTCACCATTGAGCCACCAGGGCTCCTACTAAAAAAAACCAAATCTGCTGCTGCCTTCAAGTCAATTCCGACTCATAGCAACCCTATAGGACAGAGAAGAGCTGCCCCACAGGGTTTCCAAGGAGCAGCTGGTGGATTCAAACTGCTGACCTTTTGGTTAGCAGCCAAACTCTTAACCACTGCACCACCAGGGCTCCTATTAATTTATACAAAATGTATTAAGGTATATAAAGCCTGTTGTCATAGAGTCAATTCCAGCTCATAGCAACCCTCTAGGACACAGTATAACCGCCCCATTGGGTTTCCAAGGCTGAAATCTTTAGGTAAGCAGTTAGCAGATGAGAGCTAAACCACTGCACCACCAGGTCTCCATTAATGTATATAGGTAAATGCTTATGTTAATATACAATACAGTTATAAAATATGTGATATATATCATGTTTTCTATAATAATTACATTTTTATAATTATTTTTTAAGTATATATGTTTTATGCCCTTTTTTGCATAAGTATTATATTTCACAATTTAAAAGTAAAGGAAAATAAGAAGCATATGTTGTTGCTGTTTTTAGGTACCATCAATTCAGTTCCAACTCATAACAAACAATCCTAAGAACAACAGAATAAAACACTGCCTGGTGCTGTGCCATCCTCACAATCATTGCTAGGTTTGAGCCCATTGTTGCAGCCACTGTATCAGTCCATCTCGTTGAGGGTCTTCCTCTTTTTTGCTGACCCTCTACTCTACCAAGCATGATGTCGTTCTCCAGCAACTGTCCTCTCCTGATAACATGTCCAAAATAACTGAGATGAAGTCTTATCTATGCTTCTAAGGAACATTCTTGCTGTACTTCTTCCAAGACAGATTTGTTTGTTCTGGATTTCCATGGAATATTCAATATTCTTCACCAACAACATAATTCAAAGATATCAATTAATTCTTCTTCAGTCTTTCTTATTCACTGTCCGCCTTTCATACGCATATGACATGATTGAAAATACCATACCATGGCTTGGGTCAGAAACACCGTAGCCCTCAAACTGACATTTTTGCTTTTGAACACTTTAAAGAGGTCTTTTGCAGCAGATTTGCCCAGTGCAAATCATTTGATTTCTTGACTGCTGCTTCCATGGGCATTGATTGTGTATCCAGGTAAAATTAAACCCTTGACAGCTTCAATCTTTTCTCCATTTATCATGATGTTGCTTATTGGTCTAGTTGTGAGGATTTTTGTTTTCTTTATGTTGAGGTATGATTCATACTGAAGGCTCTAGTCTTTGATCTTCATCAGTAAGTGCTCAAGTCCTCTTTGCTTTCAGCAAGCAAGGTTGTGTCATCGGCATATTGCAGATTGTTAATGAGTCTTCCTCCAATTCTGATACTGCATTCTTCAAGAAGCATATAGATAACATCTAACTGAAAAATCAAGACATAGCAGTAAGAGTACACTATTCAGAAATATGAAGGGAAAAGCCTGATGAACTAGTTAGATTAGAAAAAATGAAAAAGAACGCTATTGTCTTCGAAGTGTGGAATACATGAATGCAAAGGATTTGGGTGGGGGAGGGGCAAGGAGCTACTCTTAGCTTTATAAGCCTTGTTGCAGCAAACTATGTATATATGTTACTTCAATAAATATAAAAATTAAAAGCGGTATTGTGGTAGAGTGGGACATGTAGACACATTTCCTGGATTGGAGCTCTGTAGCCCTTCTGGCTAGAATTTTTATGCGGCTTATTAATTGCAATGGTTTTTATCATATATGAGTATCTGAATTCTTTTTGGTTGGCAGATGCATAAGCAGGTTATTTTACTAAGTAGGCAGTATAGAAATATTTTGTAATGTTGACTAAGATCTATTACACTATTAAATCTCAAAGGGAATTTTCAAACCAGAACACAGTCAACATAATAAGCAGGCAAATGCAAATACTGTGCTTAGTTAATTCCTCAAAGTTTAAACTTTTTGGCAGATCATAGGACACAAGAAAAAAGAAAGAAAGCAATGTTGGGTAGTTTAATGTAAGTTTAATTTCTACACATGGTAGGCAGTACTAGGACAATTATTTCTTCAAGAAGGTTGAAACATAAGCATGATCAACAATGCATGAATAAGCATCATCCTAGTACACTTTCAGACCAGGAATGTTTTAATTATTTCATTTGCCTAAATTGACATTGAAGTCAAGTTTGGAAACTCATTGTATCAGTGCATTTAAAAAAAGATCGTAGGAGAAAGCCAAGTTATAAACCTGAGATAAGTGATGCCGATCATTTATTTCTGTCCACAGACAATTAAATAAACGTCATAGTTACATGCTATGAGGTGGCAGTGAGAACTCTGACAGGAAGAGTGCAGCGCATCTAGCAGACTCTGTGGTGGGTGGGAAGGCTTCCCAGGGTAAGTGACATTTAAGCTGAAGCTTGAGAGTGGGCATGAGTTAGCCCAATGGAAGAAGACTAGAAGACTGAGATTGTTCTGAGGAGAGGACAGCATGCACATAGACTAGGCATGAGAGAGGACGTGACCTGCAGAGAAAACAAAGAGATGGCGTGCGTGTGTGTGTGTGTGTGTGTGTGTATAACATAAGGGACGAGGGAAGAGTGACAGAAAAGTCAATAAGAGCCAGTTCACAAAGGGTCTTATAAAGGTTTATATATAGGTAAGAGATAAGAAGCTATAAAGGTAAAGGGTTCTGACTTGACCTGGGTGAAATAAAACCAGAATAGTTCTTAGAAGGGAGGGCAGTGAGACTTTAACTTGTGTACTTTGGATGTGTCATTAGGCAAGACAAGTTGCTAGAAATTCCACCAGTGAGAATGATGGAAATACAATTGACACAATAGATACAACTGCGGACTCATATAACTAACAATCATGAAGATGGTACAGGACCAGGCAATGTTTTGTCCTGTTATACATAGTGTTGCCATGATTCAGAGCCATTTTGTTCTGTTATACATAACGTGGCCATGATTTGGAGCCTGCTCAAAGGAAAGTAACAGCAGCAATAAAGGCTTTTAATCCAGGGATATGCATTTAGAAGGATAACCATGGATGGCCTGTAGATAATGGGGGGAGTAAAACCGGAGGGAGTTCCAGAATCTAGTTAAAAGGCCATGGTGTCATTTAGGTAAGAGATATTGGTGGTTTGCAACAGGGTAACAGTCATGGAAAGATGTAGCTGGATTAAAGAGATATTCAGGGGGGATATCAACAGGACTTAGTGATGAATTAAAAGTAGGGAACAAAAAGTCAATCATAGCAGGATGATTAATAATGCTTCTCACTGAGAGAATCTCAATGCAATGTCAAAGTGTAATTATTTTGAAGGGTGTGTATGCAGTGAAGGCAAGAACATGTATTTGATTGGCATATCTTGAATTTAAGATGCTTGTAAAACATTTGTCTTTTTTTAAAATACAGGAGGGTTTTGAAAAAATTTAAATAATTATGAAGAGAAACTACTAAAAAAGGAGGGGTTGGAAACAGAAGAAAGGAGAGAATTGGGAGATATTTGAGAGAAGAAAGCCCTGAGAAAGTGTGAGGAGGTGGGATTAGGACTATTGGAGGGGAGATTGAGTTTAGGAGGAGAGAGAGAGGGAGAGAAAGAATAATCGAAGTCCGAGTATCCATTTTCTTGTCTGCTGTTTCTAAAAAGTTATGTATAAAGACACATGTGATTGTATACTTACAAAATACATTCTGAAATATTGAATAAATTATATTTAAGTCATTATATTTGATGAAAAAATCAAATAAAATAATTTTTTAAAAATGAAGAAATCTTAAGAATCATGTGGGACTCTATGAAGAGAAATAATCTATGAGTGATCCGAGTACCAGAACAGGGAGGGATAATAGAAAATACAGAGGGAATTGTTGAAATTTTTTGGCGGAAAACTTCCCTGATACCGTGAAAGATGAGAAGATATCTATCCAAGATGCTCATCAAACTCCACATAAGGTAGATATGAAAAGAAAGTCACCAAGACACATTTTAATCAAACTTGCCAAAACCAAAGATAAAGAGAGAATTTTAAGAGCAGCTAGGGGTAAATGAAAAGTCACCTACAAAGGAGAGCCAATAAGAATAAGCTCAGACTACTCGGCAGAAACCATGCAGGCAAGAAGGCAATGGGATGACTTATTTAAAAAACTGAAGGAAAAACATTGCCAGCCAAGAATCATAGATCCAGCAAAACTGTCTCTCAAATATGAAGATGAAACTAGGACATTTCCAGATAAACAGAAGTTTAGGAAATTAGTAAAAACCAAACCAAAACTACAAGAGATACTAAAGAGAGTTCTTTCATTAGAAAATCAATAATATCAGGTATCAACCCAAGACTAGAACACTGGGCAGAGCAAACAGAAGTCAACTCAGACAGGGAAATCAAGAAAGCAAAGCAAGATTTAAAAAAAAAAAAAAATGCTCAAAACAGGGTAACAGCAATGTTATTATCTAAAAGAAGACAACATTAAAGCAATAAAGAGAGATTAAGAAATGTAGTCATAGACCTTCCATATGGAGAGGAAGATAAGGCGATGCAAAGAAATAAAAGTTAGGTTTAAATTTGGAAAAATAGGGGTAAATAATAAGGTAACCACAAATGAGACAAACTATTCTACACAACAAAATAAAATACAAGAAAAAAATACAGACTCAAAAGAAACAAAATCAACAACAATGAATATGAGGAAAGGACAATATATAAAGTTAATCTACTCAGCACATAAAATTAAGTGGGAAAAAGAAACTGTCAACAACACAAAAAAAAAGACATTAAAATGATAGCACTAAATTCATACCTATTCATAATTACACTGAAGGTAAATGGACTAAATGCACCAATAAAGAGACAGAGAGTGGCAGAATGGATTAAAAAACAAGATCCATCTATATGCTGCCTACAAGAGACACACCTTAGACTTAGAGACACAAACTAAAACTCAAAGGATGGAAAAAAACATATTAAGCAAACAACAATCAAAAAAGAGCAGGAGTGGCAATATTAATTACTGACAAAATAGACTTTAAAGTTAAATCCAACAGAAAGGATATGGAAGGAAACTATATAATGATTAAAGGGACAATATACCAAGAAGATATAACCATATTAAATACTTATGCACCCAATGACAAGGCTGCAAGATACATAAAACAAACTTTATCAGCATTGAAAAGTGAGATAGACAGCTCCACTATAATAGTAGGAGACTTTAACACATCACTTACAGTGAAGGACAGAACACCCAGAAAGAAGTTCAACAAAGACATGGAAGATACAAATGCCACAATCAACCAACTTGACATCATAGACATATACAGAACACTCCACCCAACAGCAGCCAAATATACTTTCTTTTCTAGTGCACATGGACCATTCTCTAGAATAGACCACATATTAGGTCATAAAGCAAGCCTTAACAGAATCCAAAACATTGAAATATTACCAAACATCTTCTCTGAAAGTAGAAATCAATAACAGGAAAAGCAGGGAAAAGAAATCAAACACTTGGAAACTGAACAATACCCTGCTCAAACAAGACTGGATAATAGAAGACATTAAGGATGGAATAAAGAAATTCAGAGAATCCAATGAGAATGAAAACACTTCCCATCAGAACTTTTGGGACACAGTGAAAGCAGTACTCAGAGGTCAATTATATCAATATATATATATATATATAAAAAACAGTTATGCACACTTCCAAAAAGAAGAAAGGGCCACAATCAAAGAATTATCCTTACGACTTGAACAAATAGAAAGAGAGCAACAAAAGAAACCCACAGGCACCAGAAGAAAACAAATATAAAAATTAGAGCAGAAGTAAATGAAATAGAAAACAGAAAAACAATTGAAAGAATTAACAAAGTCAAAAGCTGGTTCTTTGAAAAAAACAACAAAATTGATAAATCATTGGCCAAAATGACAAAAGGAAAACAGGAGAGAAAGCAAATAACCCGAATAAGAAATGAAATGGGCGTTATTACAACAGACCCAACTGAAATTAAAAAAGAATCCTAACAGATTACTATGAAAAACTGTACTCTAACAAATTTGAAAACCTAGAAGAAATAGATGAATTCCTAGAAACACACTACCTACCTAAACTAACACAAACAGAGGTAGAACAACTAAATAGACCCATAACAAAAGAAGAGATTGAAAAGGTAATCAAAAAACTCCCAACAAATAAAAGCCTTGGCCCAGACTGCTTCACTGAAGAGTTCTACCACACTTTCAGAGAAGAGTTAACACCACTACTACTAAAGGTATTTCAGAGCATAGAAAATGATGGAATACACCCAAACTCATTCTATGAAGCCAGCATATCCCTGATACCAAAACCAGGTAAAGACAGCACAAAAAAAAGAAAATTATAGACCTATATCCCTCATGAACTTAGATGCAAAAATCCTCAACAAAATTCTAGCCAATAGATTCAACAACATATAAAAATATAATTCACCATGACGAAGTGGGAATTCATACCAGGTATGCAGGGATGGTTCAACATTAGAAAAACAAAGTAATCCATCACACAAATAAAAAAAAAAGACAAGAGCCATATGATTTTATCAATTGATGCAGAAAAGGCATTTGACAAATTTCAACACCCATTCATGATAAAAACTCTCAGCAAAATAGGAGTAGAAGGAAAATTCCTCGACATAATAAAGGGCATTTATACAAAGACACAAAAGACAACAGCCAACATCATCCTAAATGGGGAGAGCCTGAAAGCATTCCCCATGAGAACGGGAACCAGACAAGGATGCCCTTTATCACCACTCTTATTCAACACTGTTCTAGAAGTCCTACCCAGAGCAATTAGGCTAAAGAAAGAAATAAAGGGCATCCAGATTGTCAAAGAAGAAGTAAAAGAATCTCTATATGCAGATGACATGATCTTATACACAGAAAACCCTAAAAATCCTCAAGAAAACTACTGGAACTAATAGAAGAGTTCAGCAGAGTATCAGGATACAAAATAAACATACAAAAATCAGTTGGATTCCTCTACACCAACAAAAAGAACATCGAAGAGGAAATCACCAAATCAATACCATTTACAGTAGTCTCCAAGAAGATAAAATACTTAGGAATAAATCTTACCAGAGATATAAAAAACTTATACAAAGAAAACTATAAAACGCTTCTGTAAGAAACCAGAAGAGACCTACATAAGGGGAAAAACATACCTTGCTCATGGATAGGAAGACTTAACAGTATAAAAATGTCTATTCTACCAAAAGCCATCTATAGATTTAATGCAATTCCAATCCCAATTCCAACGATATTCTTTAATGGGATGGAGAAACAAATCACCAACTTCATATGGAAGGGGAAGAGGCCCCGGATAAGTAAAGCCTTATTGAAAAAGAAGAACAAAGTGGGAGGCCTCACACTACCTGATTTTAGAAACTATTTTACTGCCACAGTAGTCAAAACAGCCTGGTACTGGTACAACAACAGATACACAGACCAATGGAACAGAATTGAAAATCCAGACATAAATCTATACATGTATGAGCAGTTGGTATTTGACAAAGGCCCCAAAACAGTTAAATGGGGGAAAAGACAGTCTTTTTAACAAATGGTGCTGGCATAAGGGGATATCCATCTGCAAAATAATGAAACAAAGACCCATACCTCACACCATGCATAAAAACGAACTCAAGATGGATCAAAGACCTAAATATAAAATCTAAAACGATAAAGATCATGGAAGAAAAATTATGGACAATGTTAGGAGCCCTAATACATGGCATAAACAGTACACAAAGCATTATTAAGAATGCCGAAGAAAAACTGGGAGCTCCTAAAAATCAAACACCTATGCTCATCCAAAGACTTCACCCAAAGAGTAAAATCCAAAGACTTCACCAAAAGAGTAAAAAGACTACCTACAGACTGGGAAAAAGTTTTTAGCTACGACATTTCTGATCAGCACTTGATCTCTAAAATCTACATGATACTGCAAAAACTCAACTGCAAAAAGACAAATAAACCAATTTAAAAAAGGCCAAAAGATATGAACAGACACGTCACTAAAGAAGACATTCAGCTAGCTAACAGGTAAAAGAGGAAATGCTCACAATCATTAGCCATTAGAGAAATGCAAATCAAAACTGCAATGAGAGTTTGTCTCACTCCAGCACGGTTGGGATGAATCCAAAAAACACAGAACAATAAATGTTGGAGAGGCTGTGGAGAGACTGGAACACTTATACACTTCTGGTGGGAATGTAAAATGGTACAACCACTTTGGAAATTGATTTGGTGCTTCCTTAAAAAGCTAGAAACAGAACTACCATACAATCCAGCAATCCCACTCCTTGCAATATATCCTAGAGAGATAAGAGGCTTTACACGAACAGATATATGCACAGCCATGTTCATTGCAGCACTGTTTACAATAGCAAAAAGCTGGAAGCAACCAAGGTGCCCATCAATGGATGAATGGATAAATAAATTATTGTATATTCACAAAATGGAATACTACTCATCAATAAAGAACAGTGATGAATCTGTGAAACATTTCAAAACATGAAGGAATCTGGAAGGCATTATGCTGAGTGAAATTAGTTGCAAAAGGACAAATAATGTATAAGACCACTATTATAAGAACTTGAGACATAGTTTAAACAGAGAAGAAAATATTCTTTGATGGTTATGAGGAGGAGGAGGGAGGGAGGGTGGGAGAGGGGTATTCATTAATTAAATAGTAGATAAGAACTACTTTAGGTGATGGGAAAGACAACACACAAAACAGGGGAGGCCAGCACAATTGGACTAAACCAAAAGCAAAGAAGTTTCCTGAATAAACTGAATGCTTCGAAGGCCAGTGAGCAGGGGCTGGGGTTTGGGGACCATGGTTTCAGGGAACATCTAAGTCAATTGGCATAAGAAAATCTTTTAAGAAAACATTCTGCATCCCACTTTGGAGAGTGCCGTTTGGGGTCTTAAATGCTAGCAAGCGGCCATCTAAGATGCATCAATTTGTCTCAACCCACCTGGATCAAAGGAGAATGAAGAACACGAAGGACACAAGGTAATTACGAGCCCAAGAAACAGATAAAAAAAAAAAAATAGGGCCACATAAACCAGAATCTACATCAGCCTGAGACCAGAAGAGCCAGACTTCATGGTCTAACTGAGACTAGAAGGACCCTGGTGGTCATGGCCCCTAGACCTTCTTTTGGCCCAGGACAGGAACCATTCCCGAAGCCAAGTCTTCAGGCATAGTTTGGACTGGACAATGGGTTGGAGAGGGATGCTGGTGAGGAGTGAGCTTCTTGGATCAGGTGGGCACTTGAAACTATGTTGGCATCTCCTCCCTGGAGGGGAGATGAGAGGGTAGAGGGGGTTAGAAGCTGGCGAAATAGACACGAAAAGAGAGAGTGGAGGGAGGGAGCAGGCTGTCTCAGTAGCAGGAGAGCAATTGGGGGTATGCAGCAAGGTGTATATAAGTTTTTGTGTGAGATACTGACTTGATTTGTAAACTTTCACTTAAAAAAAAAAGCAGAATAAAAATTTTAAAAAAAGTAGATGTGAAAAAAATCTGCCCCTTCCACTCCACATGCAGATATTAATAAGCTGTCCTCACACAGCTATTAACTAGCCGAGGTCTCACATAACCATGCCTTTTAAATTTTGATACTTGTAAGCTGAGCAATGACAGAAATTTCTCTAACACCTATTCCATGCCATTTCTAACCCACCCTACCACATGCATGCACACACACAAATACACACCCATACACACTCAAACACACGTGTACCCTCAATATATTCAGAGCCCTGTAGCTCCAACTCCATACAGCATTTTAAAAACCCAGCACTGGGTAAGAAAATAAACCTTTTCCTTTCCCTCAAGAGCAGCCTCTTTTATATAACAGGTTGTAGCACATTTAGTTAAGTCTGGTTTTCCGGGCTAAAGCATGCCTTTTGAAAATCCTGTAAAGCCCCTAATATATAAGTAGCAATTTTTCTCTTCTTTCTATTCATTCACATCACAGCCCCTCCTTTTGAGATAATCCATGACATCTTTGAATTATACTTGCATGAGAACATAGTTATATCCAAATCACATTAACCTGGATTTGTGTAGTTTACAATTCATATTCTTATTGGCAACACTTAGAGGGTTGTCTCATCTGGTGTGTCAAAGAATGCTGTGTTTCCTGGGGTCCTAAAACCATCTAAGCCTAACAAGAGTCAGTAGCTTCACTTTGCAACTTTGGTGCCTTCTTCCCTAATGTTAATATCAACCGGAACTAAGATTTTCAGTGAAAGAATAAATACAGACACTAAATCAAAGAAGTAGAAACCCTGTAATCCTACATTTAAGTCGAAAATATCAGCAAGAACACACAGTGCATTTTCTCTTTAAATATATGCATTTTTGAGGTCTGTATACTGAAAAGGTCTAGAAAGAATGACCAGGATAGTAGCAAGAAGAACCTCCAGTGCCCAGATTGTGGTTTCTAAACATTTCCCACTAGAAAGAACCAGAACTCCTTAGAGAAATGGATGATTCCAGCTCTTGGGCAGAAAATGTACAAGATGATGAGTCTGAAACCTCTTGTCATAACAGAGACAAAGGAAGGTAACAAAGACAAGGGTCATGTCCAAGGACATAGGAGCCAACCTGAAGTAGATCCCAATGTCCAAAGAAATATTTTGAGGAATAAAGAAAATAATGACTATAATGGATTAAAATATAAAAATACTTTGAAAATCAATGAGTTCAAAATAATGCAAAAACAATAAAAAAAATAGATGACCATCATTACACTCCGCAAATATTTCTTTTACACCGTTTACTGAACCATTGCCCATGTATGCCTCCTAATTTAACTGTAAACTCCTAAAGTGAAAATAACATGTTCGATTCATATTTTTCTTTCTAAACGAAGGTAAACAGCCACTGCTCTGTAGAGAAGGTCATTTATACAGTGCCTAGTAGTCAATTGGAAATTTTTTTTACCCCTAGTACTTCACTGAAATTGCTCTTATCAAGGTCACCCATGACTACCACATTGCTGAATCCAATGATTAGTGTCATCACCTATTCTTTATTAACCTGTTAGCAACATTTAACAAAAATGATCACTCCCTCTTTGTTGAAACACTGCCTTTCCTTGGTTTCTGAGATGCTACTCCCTCTCCCCCTTCTCAGTTTCCTTTGCTAAATATTCCTCGTCTTCCTAAACTCTAAACATTGGAGTACTCCTGGGCTCAGTTCTAGGATTTCTTATCTTCTCTCTCTACACTTATTCCTTAAATAATCTCACCTGTCTACTGACTTTAAATTCCACCTATATGCTGAAATTCCAAAAATTATATCGCTTGCCTGAACCTCTCCTCTGAACTTCAGATTCATATAGCCACCTGCTTCCTTAATATCTCCACTTGGATTTTTTAGTACCTTAGTTTTAGCATGAACAAAATCAAACTCCTAATATTGCCAAACCCTTCCCAAGCCTGCTCCTCTTACAGCTTCCCAATCTCAATGGGTAACAATTCCATTCTTTTAGCTGCTCAGGACAAAAATGTTAGAATCAACTTTGAGTTATCTCTTTCTTTCATATCCTACATGCAACCCATGAACAAAACTTACTGGATTTACTTTCAAAACACATCTAAAATCTGACACCTCTCTTCAAATCCTCTGCTACCACCATGGTTCAAACTGCTATCACCTCTACCCTGGATCCCTGCAATAGCCTCCCTGCTTCCACCCTTGTTCCCCTAGAATCTCTTGTTAGAGTAAATTAGAACATCCCTCTTCTCTGCTTAGACCTTTTCCCCTACTCCCAATTTTTTTCTATTTAGTTCAGAATAAAAGACAAACTGCAAACAATGACCTACAAGGCACTAGAAGACCTGGCCTTCTGCTATCTTCATGTCTTCACCACCTACCACTTCCCTCTTACTTCCTCCATTAAAACATATTGACTTCCTTGGTCTTCTTTGAACATATTCTTACGGACCTTGTCCAGGGCTTTCGTATCTGTTCTCTCTGCCTGAATGTTCTCTCTCACTTCCTTGAGACATCTTTTCAAATGTCACCTTTCCTGAGCCACCCTTTATAACAACCCCTTCCTGCCTCATATTTCCTATCCCCCCTTTTTTTCTCCATAGCAACACTTATCAGATTGGCCGCACTATATATTTACAACTTCTTCATCACAAATACCTTTTTTCACCAACATAAACAACAACAGTACACATGGACTTCACCAGATGGAATACATAGTACTCAAACTGACTACGTCTATGGGAAGAGATGATGGAAAAGCTCAATATCATCAGTTAGAACAAGGCCAGGAGCCGACTGAGGAACAGACCATCAATTGCTCATATGCAAATTCAAGCTGAAACTGAAGAAAATTAGAGCAAGTCAACGAGAGCCAAAGCACGACCTTGAGAATATCCCACCTGAATTTAGAGATCATCTCAAGAATAGATTTGACATGTTGAACACTAATGACTGAAGACCAGATGAGTTGTGTAAAGACATCAAGAACATCATACATGAAGAAAACAAGAGGTCATTAAAAAGACAGGAAAGAAAAAAAAATGAATGTCAGAAGAGACTCTGAAACTTGCTGTTGAATGTCATATAGTTAAAGCTAAAAGAAGAAATGATGAAGTCAAAGAGTTGAACAGAAGATTTCAAAGAGCAGCTCGAGAAATAAAGTATTATGATGACATTATAGACCTGGAGATAGAAAACCAAAAAGGAAGAACACACTCTGTATTTATCAGGCTGAAAGAACTGAAGAAAGAATTCAAGCCTCAAGTTGCAATTTTGAAGGATTCTATGGGAAAAGTATTAAACCACTCAGGAAGCATCAAAAGAACATGGAAGGAATACACAGAGTCACTATACCGAAAAGAACTGGTCCACATTCAACAATATCAGGAGGTACCATATGAGGTACTGAAGGTGCTGAAGGAAGAAGTCCAAGCTGCACTGAAGGCATTGGTGAAAAACAAGGCCCCAGGAATTGATGCAATACCAAGTGAGATATTTCAACAAATGGATGTGGCACTGAAATTACTCACTCGTCTATGCCAAGAAATTTGGAAGACAGCTACCTGGCCAATTAAGGAAGAGATTTATATTTATGCCTATTCACCCTATTTCCCACCGAATGTGGGAATTATCAAATAACATCATTAATATCAGATGAAAGCAAAATTTTGCTTAAGATCATTCAAAACTGGCTTCAGCAGTACATCGACAGGGAACTGCCAGAAATTCAAGCCAGATTCAGAAGAGGACGCAGAAACAGGGATATCATTGCTAATGTCAGATGGATTCTAGCTGAAAACAGAGAACACTAGAAAGATGTTTACCTGTGTTTTATTGACTATGCAAAGCATTTGAGTGTGTGGATCAGAACAAATTATGGATAACACTACGAAGAATGGGAATTCCAAAATACTTAATTGTGTTCATGAGGAACCTGTACATAAATCAAGAGGCAGGCATTCGAACAGAACAAAGGGATACTGTGTGGTATAAAGTCAGGAAAAATGTGCATCAGGGTTGTATCCTTTCACCATACCTATTCAATCTGTATGCTGAGCAAATATTCCAAGAATCATCTTATGATTTTTTCTTTTTTTAATATAATTTTTATTGTGCTTTAAGTGAAAGTTTACAAATCAAGTCAGTCTCTCGCACAAAAACCCATATACACCTTGCTACACAATCCCAATTACTCTCCCCCTAATGAGACAGCCCGATCTCTCCCTCCACTCTCTCTTTTCGTGTCCATTTCGCCAGCTTCTAACCCCCTCTTCCCTCTCATCTCCCCTCCAGGCAGGAGATGCCAACATAGTCTCAAGTGCCCACCTGATCCAAGAAACTCACTCCTCATCAGCATCCCTTTCCAACCCATTGTCCAGTCCAATCCATGTCTGAAGAGTTGGCTTTGGGAATCGTTCCTGTCCTGGGCTAACAGAAGGTTTGGGGGCCTTGACCACCAGGGTCCTTCTAGTCTCAGTCAGACCATTAAGTCTGGTCTTATGAGAATTTGGGGTCTGCATCCCACTGCTCTCCTGCTGCTTCAGGGGTTCTTTGTTGTGTTCCCTGTCAGGGCAGTCATCGGTTGTAGCCAGGCACCATCTAGCTCTTCCGGTCTCAGGATGATGTAGTCTCTCGTTCACGTGGTCCTTTCTGTTTCTTGGGCTCGTAATTACCTTGTGTCCTTCGTGTTCTTCATTCTCCTTTGATCCAGGTAGGTTGAGACAAATTGATGCATCTTAGATGGCTGCTTGCTAGCGCTTAAGACCCCAGACACCACTTTTCAAAGTGGGATGCAGAATGTTTTCTTAATAGATTTTATTATGCCAATTGACTTAGATGTTCCCTGAAACCATTGTCCCCAAACCCCAGCCCCTGCTTGCTGGCCTTCGGAGCATTCAGTTTATTCAGGAAACTTCTTTGCTTTTGGCTTAGTCCAATTGTGCTGACCTCCCTGTATTGTGTGCTGTATTTCCCTTCACCTAAACTAGTTCTTGTCTACTATCTAATTAGCGAATGCCCCTCTCCCACCCTCCCTCCCTCCCCCCTCTCATAACCACAAAAGAATGTTTTCTTCTCACTTTAAACTATTTCTCAAGTTCTTATAATAGTGGTCATATACAATATTTGTCCTTTTGCAACTGACTAATTTCACTCAGCATAATGCCTTCCAGGTTCCTCCATGTTATGAAATGTTTCAGATTCCTCACTGTTCTTTATCAATGCATAGTATTCCATTGTGTGAATGTACCATAATTTATTTAACCATTCATCTATTGATGGACACCTTGGTTGCTTCCATCTTTTTGCTACTGTAAACACTGCTGCAATAAACATGGGTGTGCATATATCTGTTCGTATAAAGGCTCTTATTTCTCTAGGATATATTCCAAGGAGTGGGATTGGTAGTTCTATTTTTAGCTTTTTAAGGAAGTGCCAAATTGGTTTCCAAAGTGGTTGTTCCATTTGACATTCCCACCAGCAGTGTAGAAGTGTTCCAATCTCTCCACAGCCTCTCCAACAGTTATTATTTTGTGTTTTTTGGATTAATGCCAGCCTTGTTGGAGTGAGATGAAATCTCGTTGCAGCTTTGATTTGCATTTCTTTAATGGCTAATGATCGTGAACATTTCTCATGTATCTGTTAGCTACCTGAATGCCTTCTTTAGTGAAGTGTCTATTCATATCTTTTGCCCATTTTTTAATTGGGTTTTTTGTCTTTTTGCAGTTGAGTTTTTGCAGTATCATGTAGATTTTAGAGATCAGGCGCTGATCAGAAATGTCATAGCTAAAAACTTTTTCCCAGTCTGTAGGTAGTCTTTTTACTCTTTTGGTAAAGTCTTTGGATGAGCATAGGTGTTTGATTTTTAGGGGCTCCCAGTTATCTAGTTTTTCTTCTACATTCTTTATAATGTTTTGTATACCATTTATGCCATGTATTGGGGCTCCTAACGTCCCTATTTTTTCTTTCATGATCTTTATCGTTTTAGATTTTATATTTAGGTCTTCGATCCATTTTGAGTTAGTTTTTGTGCATGGAGTGAAGTATGGGCCTTGTTTCATTTTTTGCAGATTTTTTTTTTTTTTTATCCAGTTATGCCAGCACCATTTGTTAAAAAGATTGTTTTTACCCCACTTAACTGTTTTTGGGCCTTTGCCAAATATCAACTGCTCATATGTGGATGGATTTATGTCTGGATTCTCAATTCTGTTCCATTGGTCCATGTATCTGTTGTGGTACCAGTACCAGGCTGTTTTGACTACTGTGGCTGTATAATAGTTTCTAAAATCAGGTAGAGTAAGGCCTCTCACTTTGTTCTTCTTTTTCAATAATGCTCTTTTGATTTTTTGACTGCTGCTTCCACAGGTGTTGATTGTGGGTCCAAGCAAAATGAAATCCTTGACAACTTCAATTTTTCTCCATTTATCATGATATAGCTTATTGGTTCAGGTGTGAGAATTTTTTTTTTTTATCTTGTGGTGCAATCCATACTGAAGATTGTAGTCTTTGATCTTCATCAGTAAATGCTTCAAGTTCTCTTCACTTTTAGGAAGCAAGGTGGTATCATCTGCATAACATAGATTGTTAATGAGTCTTCCTCCAATAATGCTGCATTCTTCTTCATATAGTCCAGCTTCTCGGAATATTTCCTCAGCATACAGATTGAATAGGTATGGTGAAAGGATACAACACTGAGGCACATTTTGCCCATAGAATCCTTCAATATTGCAACTTGAGGACTGAATGTTTTCTTCAGTTCTTTCAGCTAAAGAAATGTCGAGCATGTTTTTCCCTTTTCGTTTCCTAATTTCAGGTCTTTGCACATTTCATTATAAATACTTTGTCTCCTCGAGCCACCATTTGAAATTTTCCATTCAGCTCTTTTAGGTGATCTTTTGTTCCTTTCCTTCCTGTCTTTTTAATGACTCTCTGCTTTCTCCATGTACTATGTCCTTGATGTCATCCCACAACTTATCTGGTCACCAGTCATTGGTGTTCAATGCATCAAATCTATTATTGAAATGGTCTCTAAATTCAGGTGAGATATATCAAGGTCTTATTTTGGCTTTCGTGGGCTTGCTTTAATTTTCTTCAACTTTAGCTTGAACTTGCATATGAGCAATTGATGGTCTGGAAACCCTGGTTGCATAACGGTTAAGAGTTCGGCTGCCAACCAAAAGGTCAGCAGTTTGAATCCACCAGGATCTCCTTGGAAACCCTATGGGGCAGTTCTACTCTGTCCTACAGGATCACTATGAGTTGGAATTGACTTGAAGTTAAGGGGTTCCACAGTCGGCCCCTGGCCTCGTTCTGACTGATGATATTGAGCTTCTCCATTGTTTCTATAGATGTAGTCAATTTGATTCCTGTGTATTCCATCCAGGGAGGTCCATGTGTATAGTCACCGTTTATGTTATTCAGAGAAGGTATTTCCAATGAATAGGTTGTTGATCTTGCAAAATTCAATCACACGATCTCAGGCATAGTTTCTGTTATCAAGGCTATATCTTCCAACTACTGATCCCTCTTCTTTGTTTCCAACTTCCACATTCCAATCACCAGTAATTATCAATGCATCTTGATCACATGTTTGATCAACTTCAGACTGCAGAATTTGGTAAAAATCTTCAATTTCTTCATCTTTGGCATTTGTGGTTGGTGCATAAATTTGAATAATAGTCCTATTAACTGGTCTTCCTTGTAGGCATGTGAATATTTTTCTATCACTGATAGCATTGTATCGCAGGATAGATCTTGAAATGTTCTTTTTGGCAATGAACAGAACTCTGTTTCTCTTGAATTTGTTGTTCTCATCATAGTAGACCATAAGGTTGTCCTTTTAGAAATGGCCAATACCAGTCCATTTCAGCTCTCGAATGCGTAGGATATCTATCTTTAAGTGATCCATTTCATTTTTGATGACTTCCAATTTTCCTAGATTCATACTTCATACATTCCATGTCCCAGTTATTAAAGGATGTTTGTAGCTGTTTCTTCTCATTTTGAGTCATTCCACATCAGCAAATGAAGGTTCTGAAAGTTTTACTCCAGGCATGTCATTAAGGTTGAAACTACTTTGAGCAGGCAGATCTTCCCCAGTCATATTTTGAGTGTTTTCCCATCTGAAAGGCTCATCTTCTGGTACTATACCAGACAATATTCCACTGCTATTCATAAGGTTTTTGTTGGCCAATTTTTTTAGAAGTAGATCACCAGGCCTTTTTTCCTAGTTTGTCTTGAAAGGTCCACTGAAATCTGTCCACTGTGGGTGACCCTGCTGGTATTTGAAATAGCAGTGGCATAGTTTCCAGCATCACAGCAACATGCAAGCCACTGTAGTACAAGAAACTAATAGATGAGTGGTGGATATTCTTTCCAGCTTTTTTAAATTAAAAAATTAACAAGATAACAGGATACATGGGGAAAAAATATTCTATGTTTAAAGTGCAACAAAGAGGATGAAAGAGAATATTGCTGTTTCTTTGCATTTTGGACTTTGGATTTTGGATTGTTATAGTCTGGTCCCTTTAAATAGTATGAGATAGCATAGGCTCAGAAACAGGAAACAAGTTATTTTTTTCCTGGCAATGTTTTTATGTTGAACAAATAAACATGACTGTATCTGTCTCCTGAACATTACCTGATATCAACTTTAAAACTGCCTCCTGAAAAAAAAATATATATCCTTTTATTGCTATTCTAAGCTACTAGATAACTTCAGATCCAAAAGTGAGTTACTTCAATAATGAACAATATAATTTAGAAATAGTAATAATACATTCTACTTAAGTTAGTATTTTCTGTGAATAATCCAAAGAATTACATATCTATGAGATGTGAGGTAAGAAAAGTATATTATTTCAAATTTATAAGAACATAAACAGAAGCCCAGATATTTCATATATATTTTATTGGACAAATACAGATTTCATTGGACCCACAAAATGCTACTTGAATTCCCTACTCCTAGATATATGACAAAATCCTTGACAGAGGAGATCAGGGTGGAAATACAGAAGACATTAAAGAAATTAAATTTTATCGTTAGAATTTAGCTAAGTCTGTCTTTCTCTTAAAAAGAAAATGGTTATGTAAGCATAAAGTGAAAATGCTATTGTACAGTTCTTTGTACTTTAACCAGAGTTCCATAGATAAAGAATAAAAGGGAGAATGAATTTCAACTTTCAAGACTACAAAGTTGACTTAAAATAATTTCTGGGTCAATTTCCAAACACATAAAAATCCATTGTTTACTCACACTTTCTGTTTGTTCACCTTTTTTTCTAATCTCCACAGCTTTGCTTTTAATCATTCCATTTCCCCTTGATGAATCATGGATCTCCTCACATTCTTATTTCAGCTGAAATGCTATCGGTACCACTGGGTCCTCCAAAGGATGTTCCCAGAGTAGTAGAGTGTCAACAGATAGAGCTGATTTTATCACAGAAATGAAGGAGAATCATTGGAGTTCTGAAAATCTTACCTTAAAGTTAATAATGGCTGGTCCTCTTCCAACAAATCCCACTCCAGTATTCTACTGAGATAATTCTCCCCTCATCAAACAGATTTAATACTTGTCTAATAGACATCATAGTCTATTCACCTTGTTCAGTGATAAGTGTATACTAGATGTCAAAATATTTTAATGAACATATGAATGAAGTCCACTCACTCTGAGAATGAAGTGTTAAGAATGGCTTTGCTACTGAGAGATTTTATTACAAGCTTTCCTAATGCCAATTCTTTTTTAACAGAGGTAAAACCTATAGGATATAAGAGAAGGAAAACTATCCCAGAATTGAAAAGCTATATACTGATCAATTTCTAGTGCTGAATTGGGATTTAAGAAATGATACAGTCTGTGATTTTCTTACTGCGGTATCCTAAAAAAATCTCATTGCCCTCTAGTCAATTCTGAGTCATAGTGACACTACAGGACAGAGTAGAGCTGCCCCTTAGGGTTTCTAATGCTATAGTCTTTACAGAAGCAGACTGCCACACCTATCTCCCATAGAGTAACTGGTAGGTTCAAACCACTGATCTTTCTCTTAGCAGCTGAGCACTTAACCACTGCACTACCAGAGCTCCTCTGCAGTATCCTAGGGATCTGTAATTGTACTACTGAGGAGAGTGGGAAGGAAACAAAACTTTAGGAGCTTGACTTCTCACTCCATTTCAAATAGCAAATCATTCTATTCCTGTTTAAATTTCTGCTAGATAAGAGAGTGCTTCTGCTTTAAAAAAAGAAAAAATATATATATATAAAATCATCAGATTATTCTACTGTACCCATTCAGTGGATGAAACAACTAAGTCCCAAAACTTGTTCAAGGTCTTGTACTTAGTTACAGAATAAGGACTAAAGTTCAAGCATTCTGACTCCCAAACGAAAGTTTATTTCATTGTATCAAACCTCCCTTCTTATAAACAAATTCATTTTGAACCACAATCTGGGCTAGGCCTACAATCTATCACTGCAAAGTATTTCTGCTATGTACTTTCAATTGCCCAAGGAAAACAAGGCAAAAGCAATTAATTCTGAGGTATTCATTACCATGGAACTATTTAGCAAAGATAAATCTTGAAAAAATTGCTTGCTTTCTTTTTATCATGTGGCCTTTTGATGACCCACTGGCTAGATGGAAGGAATCAAGAAGGAAATGCTGTTCAAATATTCTGAGACGTTAGAAGGAGAGCGCTCAGGCACAATTCTATTTCCTGGGTCCTTGAGTCCTAAAGTTTACTGGGTTGAGTCCTAATAAAAGGGGCCAAAGGCTTCCCTGGAATTTAGGGAATGAGCTTCAAGACAGAAGATAACATTCTCACCTCAGGGAACGAAAGAGACATCTAGAGTAAAGATATATTGCCAACACATTATCAAGTCAATAGTAAGAAGTAAATGTTTACTCATACCCACTAGAATTGCTTTAATAAAAAAGACAGACAATAACAATTGTTGGTAAGGATGTAAAGAAATTGGAACCTTCAAATATTACTGGTGGAAACAAAATGGCACAGCCACTTTGGTAAATAATTTGGCAATTTCTGCACACACAAAAAAATGTTGGGGGCAGGGCCAAGATGGCTGACTAGGTAGAAGCTACCTCTGATCCCTCTTGCAACAAAGACTCGGAAAAACAAGTGAATCGATCACATACGTGACAATCTACAAACCCTGACCCTCAAACACAGATCTAAAGAGTTGACCTGAGTGACAGAGACTCAGCCAGTGCAAGCAGGCTGTGGCAGTGCAGCGACACAGCTGACAGGAGGAGAAGTCACCAGGAGGCAGCGACTGCTTTTGGAGCCTGGAGTGAGGCGTCCCAGCCGGGGAACCTTGGCACTGGGCTTTGGATTGGGAGCGGAGGAACTGACCATGGTGTCTGAGACAGCACAAGCACAGGTCGTGGGCCTGACCCTCAGGGGCAATCTCGACCCAGCCAGCACACACAGGCGACACGCCCCTTGGGAATCTCAGATAAAACAGTCATCCCCAAGCAAGATAAGTAACTTTGTCTATATTCCTGGGTGCTACTCTCTCCTATCTATCTGATCCCTCCCCCATTCCCAGGCAGCTTCATTAACATTGGAATTTCCTGGGCCAGAAAGTGAAGTGCTCTGTGGTTTTTTTTTTTTTTGTCTTTTCCTAACCCATTCTCCTGGCCTGAGAGAAGCACCTACAAAAACCCAGGGACCAAAAATCCTTCCCTGACTTCCCGAAATTGGACTAAAAATACAGAACCAGCTCCAGCCAAGCATATGAGATCCATAGTCTTGGGCTTTCATCCCTACAGGGAACAAGGTGGCTATTATAATGCGAAGGCAATTCTGATGGTGATCTGACTGTAATTGCTTTAGCGGATTACTGGAAAGACAAGTTTCCCAGGTCTGATATCTCTACCTATTAAACAGAGCCCTCACTGACCCACAACGGTGAACTGAGGGCTAAAGCTCCACCCAAACCACCTAGCCTTCTGCCGTAGGGGTCTGAGGATAGTGACACCTACCAGTCTGTAGAGTTACATGCATTGGGTGCCTAAGGTACAGCTGCAGAGCCCACCCACCAAAGTGCTTTAGGAATAGATGCACACCTACCTCATTGGCACTTGGGGGAAGCCTGTCAGCATCCTGCCCCCCCCAGAATGTGAGCCCCTGCTGCTACTAGAATCTGGTGCACACAACTATCACCACTACTCCTCTAAGTGAATAGGTGACGGTCTACACCACACACTTGGTGACCTAAAATCAGATTCTACTCAAGAATAGTGAATGGAGTCTTAGGCTTGTATATCTGGTAACAGCCCAAACCAGCTGGTAATAGGACATAAGTGATTCAAAGGCTACATCAATCAAGATAGCACAATCTAGTAGCCCATCTACATATATTGAAAGAAAACAAAACAAGATAAGACTCAGTGAGCAAATATAAAATAAATCATTATAATATCTTATAGATGGCTCAGAGACAAAAGTCAATATCAAACCACATAAAGAAGCAGACCATGATTGCTTCTACAACTCCCCAAATTAAAGAATCAAAACCTCTCCCAAATGAAGATACAATCCCGGAATTGCCAGATACAGAATATAAAAAACGAATTTACGGAATGCTTCAAGATTTTTTTTTTTTTCAAGACATCAGGGATGACCTCAGAAATGAAATACAGCAATCTGCAGAAAAAGCCAAGGAACACACTGATAAAGCAATTGAAGAAATCAAAAAGATTATTTAAGAACACAGTGGAAAAATTAATAAGCTGCAAGAATCCACAGAGAGACAGCATTCAGAAATCCAAAAGATTAACAGTAAAATTACAGAATTAGACAACTCAATAGGAAGTCAGAGGAGCAGAATCGAGCAATTGGAATGCAGAGGGGGGGAGCAGAGGATAAGGTAATTGACACCAATACAGTTGAAGAAAAATCAGATAAAAGAATTTTAAAAAATGAAGAAACCCTAAGAACCATGTGGGACTCTATCAAGAATAACTTGTGTGTGATTGGAGTTCCAGAACATGGAGGGATAACAGAAAATACAGAGAGAATAGTTGAAGATCTGTTGGCAGAAAACTTCCCTGACATCATGAAAGATGAATGGATATCTCTCCAAGATGCTCATCGAACCCCATATAAGATTGATCCAAAAAGAAAATTACCAAGACTTATTATCATCGAACTTGCCAAAACCAAAGATACAGAGAAAATTTTAAAAGCAGCCAGGGATAAAAGAAAGGTCTCCTACAAAGGAGAATCAATAAATTCAGACTACTCAGCAGAAACCATGCAGGCAAGAAGGCAATGGGATGACATATATAGAGCACTAAAGGAGAAAAACTGCCAGCCAAGGATCATTTGTACAGCAAAACTCTCTCTCAAACATGAAGGCAAAATTAAAACATTTACAGATAAACACAAGCTTAGAGAATTTGCAAAAACCAAGCCAAAGCTACAACAAATACTAAAGGAAATTATTTGGTCAGAAAATCAATAATATCAGACACCAGCACAACACAAGGTCACAGAACAGAACATCCTGATAGCAACTCAAATAGGGAAATCACAAAAAACAAATAAAGATTAATTTTAAAAAGAAAAAAATGCTCAAAACAGAGAATCATTGAAGTCATTATGTAAAAGATTGCAATAATCAAAAACAGGGACTAAATACAGGAGGCATAGAACTGCCATATGGAAAGGAAAACAAGGCGATACAGGACAATACAAGTTAGGTTTTTACTTAGAAAAATAGGGATAAATATTAAGGTAAATACAAAGAGGTATAATAACACAACTCAAAATAAAAACCAAGAAAAACATAATGACTCAGCAAAAATAAATTCGACTGCTATGAAAACGAGGAACACAATTTACAAAGAAAAACGTCTCAGCACACAAAAGTAAGTGGAAAAATGAAATTGTCGACAACACACAAAAAGGCATCAAAATGACAGCACTAAACACATTCTTGTCTATAATTACGCTGAATGTAAATGGACTAAATGCACCAATAAAGAGACACAGAGTCTCAGACTAGATAAAGAAACATGATCCGTCTATATGCTGCCTACAAGAGACACCTTAGACTTAGAGACACAAACAAACTAAAACTCAAAGGATGGAAAAAAGTATATCAAGCAAACAACAATCAAAAAAGAGCAGGAGTAGCAATATTAATTTTCGACAAAATAGACTTTGAAGTTAAATCCACCACAAAGGATAAAGAAGGACACTACATAATGATTAAAGGGACAATTGACCAGGAAGATAGAACCATATTAAATATTTATGCACTCAATGACAGGGCTGCAAGATACATAAAAAAAAAACTTGAGCAGAACTGAAAAGTGAGATAGACACCTCCACAATTATAGTAGGAGACTTCAACACACCACTTTTGGAGAAGGACAGGACATCCAGTAAGAAGCTCAATAGAGACATGGAAGACCTAATAGCTACAATCAACCAACTTGACCTCATAGACTTATACAGAACACTCCACCCAACAGCTGCAAAGTATACTTTTTTTTCTAGTGCACACAGAACATTCTCTAGAATAGATCACATATTAGGTCATAAAACAAAACTTTGCAGAATCCAAAACACTGAAATATTACAAAGCATCTTCTCAAACCACAAGGCCATAAAAGTGGAAATCAATAACAGAAAAATCAGGGAAAAGAAATCAAATACTTGGAAACTGAACAATACCCTGCTCAAAAAAGACTGGGTTATAGAAGACATTAAGGAGGGAATAAAGAAATTCATAGAATGCAACGAGACTGAAAACACTTCCTATCAAAACCTCTGGGATACAGCAAAAGCAGTGCTCAAAGGTCAATTTATATTGATAAGTGCACACACACATAAAGAAGAAAGAGCCAAAATCAGAGAACTGTCCCTACAACTTGAACAAATAGAAAGCGAGCAACAAAAGAATCCATCAGGCACCAGAAAAAAACAAATAATAAAAATTAGAGCTGAACTAAATGAGTTAGAGAACAGAAAAACAATTGAAAGAATTAACAAAGCCAAAAGCTGGTTCTCTGAAAAAATTAACAAAATTGATAAACCATTGGCCAGACTGACTAAAGAAATACAGGAAAGGAAATAAATAACCCGAATAAGCAACGAGATGGGCCATATCACAACAGACCCAACTGAAATTAGAAGAATCATATCAGATTATTACAAAAAATTGTACTCTAACAAATTTGCAAACCTAGAAGAAATGGATGAATTCCTGGAAAAACACTACCTACCTAAACTAACACAATCAGAAGTAGAACAACTAAATAGACCCATAACAAAAAAAGAGATTGATAAGGTAATCAAAAACTCCCTACAAAAAAAAAAGCCCTGGCCCAGACAGCTTCACTGCAGAGTTCTATCAAACTTTCAGAGAAGAGTTAACACCACTACTACTAAAGGTATTTCAAAGCATAGAAAATGATGGAATACTACCTAACTCATTCTATGAAACCACCATATCCCTGATACCGAAACCAGGTAAAGACACAACAAAAAAGAAAATTATAGACCTATATCTCTCATGAACATAGATGCAAAAATCCTCAACAAAATTCTAGCCAATAGAATTCAACAACATATCAAAAAAATAATCCACCACGACCAAGTGGGATTTATACCAGGTATGCAAGGTTGGTTTAATATTAGAAAAACCATTAATGTAATCTACCGTATAAATAAAACAAAAGACAAAAACCACATGATCTTATCAACTGATGCAGAAAAAGCATTTGACAAAGTCCAACACCCATTCATGATAAAAACTCTCAACAAAATAGGAATTGAAGGAAAATTCCTCAACATAATAAAGGGCATCTATACTTTTTTTTATACAAAGCCAACAGCCAACATCATTCTAAACAGACAGCACCTGAAAGCATTTCCCTCGAGAAAGGGAACCAGACAAGGATGCCCTTTATCACCGCTCTTATTCAACATTGTGGTAGAGGTCCTAGCCAGAGCAATTAGGCTAGACAAAGAAATAAAGGGCATTCGGATTGGCAAGGAAGAAGTAAAATTATCTCTATTTGCAGATGACATGATCTTATACGCAGAAAACCCTAAGAAATCCTCCAGAAAACTTCTGAAACTAATAGAAGAGTTCGGCAGAGTCTCAGGTTATAAAATAAACATACAAAAATCACTTGGATTCCTCTACATCAACAAAAAGAACATCGAAGAAGAAATCACCAAATCAATACCATTCACAGTAGCCCCCAAGAAGATAAAATACTTAGGAATAAATCTTACCAAAGAAGTAAAAGACCTATACAAAGAAAACTACAAAGCACTAGTGCAAGAAGCTAAAAGGGACCTACATAAGTGGAAAAACATACCTTGCTCATGGATAGGAAGACTTAACATAGTAAAAATGTCTACTCTACCAAGAGCCATCTATACATACAATGTACTTCCGATTCAAATTCCAATGACATTTTTTAACATGATGGAGAAACAAATCACCAACTTCATATGGAAGGGAAAGAAGCCCTGGAAAAGTAAAGCATTACTGAAAAAGAAGAAGAAAGTGGGAGGCTTCACTCTACCTGATTTTAGAATCTATGATACAGGCACAGTAGTCAAAACAGCCTGGTACTGGTACAACAACAGGCACATAGACCAATGGAACAGAATTGAGAATCCAGATATAAATCCATCCACATATGAGCAGCTGATATATGACAAAGGACCAGTGTCAGTTAATTGGGGAAAAGATAGTCTTTTTAACAAATGGTGCTGGCATAACTGGATATCCATTTGCAAAAAAATGAAATAGGACCCATACCTCACATCATGCACAAAAATTAAGTCCAAGTGGATCAAACACCTAAACATAAAGACTAAAACGATAAAGATCATGGAAGAAAAAATAGGGATAATGTTAGGAGCCCTAATACAAGGCATAAACAGAATACAAACCATTACTAAAGATGACGAAGAGAAACCAGATAACTGGGAGCTCCTAAAAATCAAACACCTATGCTCATCTAGAGACTTCACCAAAAGAGTAAAGAGACCACCTACAGATTGGGAAAAAATTTTCAGCTATGACATCTCCGACCAGCGCGTGATCTCTAAAATCTATATGATTCCGTTAAAACTCAACCACAAAAAGACAAACAACCCAACCAAAAAGTGGGCAAAGGATATGAACACGCACTTCACTAAAGAAGATATTCAGGCAGCTAACATTTTTTTTTTTTATGATGAACAGATACATGAGAAAATGCTCTCGATCATTAGCCATTAGAGAAAGGCAAATTGAAACTACGATGAGATTCCATCTCACTCCAACAAGGCTGGCATTAATCCAAAACACACAAAATAATAAATGTTGGAGAGGCTGCGGAGAGATTGGAACTCTTATACACTGCTGGTGGGAATGTAAAATGGTACAACCACTTTGGAAATCTATCTGGCGTTTTCTTAAAAAGTTAGAGATAGAACTACCATACAACCCAGAAATCCCACTCCTCGGAATATACCCTAGAGAAATAAGAGCCTTCACACGAACAGATATATGCACACCCATGTTTATTGCAGCTCTGTTTACAATAGCAAAAAGCTGGAAGCAACCAAAGTGTCCATCAAAGGATGACTGGTTAAATAAATTATGGTATATCCACACAATGTAATACTACACATTGATAAAGAACAGTGAGGAATCTGTGAAACATTTCATAGCATAGAGGAAACTGGAAGGCATTATGCTGAGTGAAATTAGTCAGATGCAAAAGGAAAAATATTGTATAAGACCACTATTATAAGATCTTGAGAAATAGTATAAACTGAGAAGAATACATACTTTTGTGGTTACGAGAGTGGGGAGGGAGGGAAGGTGGGAGAGGGTTATTTACTGATTAGTTAGTAGATAAGAACTACTTTAGGTGAAGGGAAGGACAATACTCAGTACAGGGAAGGTCAGCTCAACTGGACTGGACCAAAAGCAAAGAAGGTTCCGGGATAAACTGAATGCTTCGAAGGTCAGCGTAGCTAGGGCGGGGGTTTGGGGACCATGGTTTAAGGGGACTTCTAAGTCAATTGGCAAAATAAATTCTATTATGAAAACATTCTGCATCCCACTTTGAAGTGTGGCGTCTGGGATCTTAAATGCTAATAAGTGGCCATCTAAGATGCATCAATTGGTCTCAACCCACCTGGATCAAAGGAGAATGAAGAATACCAAGGTCACACGACAACTATGACCCCAAGACAGAAAGGGCCACATGAACCAGAGACTTACATCATCCTGAGACCAGAAGAACTAGATGATGCCTGGCCACAACCGATGACTGCCCTGACAGGGAGCACAACAGAGAACCCCTGAGGGAGCAGGAGAACAGTGGGATGCAGACCCCAAATTCTCATAAAAAGACCAGACTTGATGGTCTGACTGAGACTAGAAGAATCCCAGTGGTCATGGTCCCCAAACCTTCTGTTGGCACAGGACAGGAACCATTCCCGAAGACAACTCATCAGACATGGAAGGGACTGGACAATGGGTTGGAGAGAAATGCTGATGGAGAGTGAGCTACTTGTATCAGGTGGACACTTGAGACTGTGTTGGCATCTCCTGTCTGGAGAGGACATGGGAGGGTAGAAACTGGCAAAACGGTCATGAAAGGAGAGACTGGAAGGAGGGAGCTGGCTGATTCATTAAAAAAAAAAAAAAAAATTAGGGGGAGAGTAAATGGGAGTATGTAGTAAGGTGTATATAAGCTTATATGTGACAGACTGATGTGATTTGTTAACTTCCACTTAAAGCACAATAAAAATTATTAAAAAAAAAAGTGTAAGCCTAGGTGAGATTGGGTTTATTTTTTTTTTCAGAAAGACATTGAGACTTTTTACATACCTAGCAATAAAGTAGTAAAAGTTGTTGAAAAAAAATGTTTCATACGATCAAGTAATTCTACTCCTAGGTATCTATCTAAGAGAAATGAAAGCATATGTATACACAAGACTTGTATGCAAATGCTCATGGCGGCATTATTCATAATAACCAAAACCTGGAAACAGCCCAAATGTCCATCAACTGGTAAATGGATAAAGAAAATGTGATACCATTCAGCAATTAAAGAGAACAAAGAACTGATAAATGCTACAGCAATGATGAACCTCAAATATTACACAAAGTCAAAGTCAGACATGAAACCCAAATGCGAAGACCACTATTGCATAATTCTATTTCTATGAAACGTCCAGAAAAGGCAAATCTATAGACACAGAAAACAGATTAGTGGTTGCCTAGGGCTTGAATGAGAAAAAGGGCTGATGACAAATGGACATCAGAAATTTCTCAGAAGTGAGGAAAGTATTCTAGAAATAAAACAGATTGTGGCAATGGTAGGACTTTGTAAATTTACTAACAATAATTTAATTGCATACTTTAAACAGGTGAATTTTATGGTATAGACTCAATGAAGTTGTTTTAAAAATAGAAGTGGAATTTTATAAGGAATTAGCAAAGTGTGGTTGAGAGCTCTGCTGCTAACCAAAAGGTCAGCAGTTTGAACCCATGAGCTGCAAATTTGAAACCCTAAGGGACAGTACTGCTCTGTCTTATAGAGTTGCTACGAGTTGGAATCAACTCAATGGCAACTGATTTGTTTGTTTGGTTTGTTTGTTTTGGTAGAGAAAGATACAGCCTGCAGAATCTCCAGAATCCCCCTAGTGATCTAGGTCAGGCTGACCTAAAGGTTAAGATAACTGGGAAAAAGCAAAAGCTGTACTGTCGAAAGATTTCTCATGCATAGTTTTTAGACCAGAATCCAAAGTAATGTCAATACCTTACTTTGTCTTTGTTGTGCAGCTTGCAGAACGGTTGGTGTAAATGGGAATTTGGTTTTGCCAGAAATCAGTCCTCCTATTCTGGCATGTCTTTAATAGTGGCAGGTCTGGTCACACAGCTTCAGCACTGTAAGCCCTGCCAAGCTCAAGCACGATGCTGGGCACAGAGCAGATGCTTGATGCCTTACTAGGAAAGGAGATATCCACGTGGGATCCTTTGTTACTGGGACTTCAGAGCGCACTTTTCCCAAAATCTTTTATTTGCTGAGCACTTCATGAAGTCAGCCTAACCGATCTGGAAATAACTGCCCTTGATTTTCCCTGAAAACTTCCAAGGTTGAGTTATCTAAAAGTTCTCTCTCTCTCTCTTTTTTTGTTTTTGGATGGTTTGTTTATTCCCAAGCAAAAGAACAAGTAATCACAGCCTAGCAATGTTTTTGTTTGTTCGTTTTTTTGTTTTTTTAACATAGTCACTACTTTCTGAGGATTCATTTTGTTACACTCTAGAAAATGAATGAGAATGAGAAATCACTGAACTTGAGGCAGTCCAGCTCATCCCCTCTCTAATACAACTGGAACCAAAAAATAAAAACCAAACCTGTTGCCATCAAGTCGATTCTGACTCATAGCCACCCTAGAGGACAGTGTAGAGCTGCCCGTAGGCAGGACCAGATTGCCCAATAAGAAAGGTATGCACGGGCCCAATTGTGCCTTCCCACCAATCTACAGTGCACAATTTCACTCGTCACTCATCACGTCAAAGATGTGGCGAAACCCACGTGAAATTTCTCACCACAGATTAGCAAGTAAGTACAACTAAGCCCATGCGTACCTTGCGCAATGCAAGCCGGTGAATACCCTGCTTCCTGGTTGATCCACCCTTGTCCATAGGGTTTCCAAGGCTGTAATCTTTAAAGAAGCAGACTGCCACATCTTTCTCTGACAAGCAGCTGGTAGGTTTGAACAGCCAAACTTTCAGTTAGCAGCCGAGGATTAGCCACTGCACAATCGGGGCTCTTTAATACAACTGGAAAGCATAGTATTTTTATGCTTACAAAATTTAAAACCATGTTATGGACTTAGAAACATGATTGACTTTCTTCATGATTGACTGGTGTTCCCACTATTTAGAAGGAATTCAGATAATTTAAACTATTCCTCATCTTGCTTCTGTCTTTCTTCCAAAGAGCTAAATGTTGTGGTTACAGCGTACTAGTTGAGCAAGTAATGCTTAGTGGTTCCAGATTTTCTTTGGTAAACTCTTACATGCAAAAAATCACCAGTATGACGTACTTTAACGAAGAGGAATGCTTTGTTTATTCTCTTTTCAAGTTTGCCTTGGAGATAACATCACTCTCCTCTTTCAGAAGGCAAGCTCTTTGGACTGCTCACTGTTGCAGAAGATTAAACAGACAAAGCATATAGGCAGTAAGATGTCTATCAGAAGAAGTTTGTCTCATCCTCCACGCATCATTCCTGCAAATTGCTACTAGCTCATTTGGAGTTGTTCTTAACTGCTTTCAAACTAGATTTCAGAAGATCCGCATTGACTCCGGGAGATACGGGTTGAGGCTGGATGTTTGCTATTGTTAGCTGCCACCAAGTCACCTCTGATTTATGGAGACCCCACACACAACAGGGTCAGATTGTTGTGATCCATAGGGTTTTCCTTGGCTGAGTTTTTGGAAGCAGATCACCAGCCTTTCGTTCTAGACCATCTTAGTCTGGAAGCTTGGCTGAAAGCTGTTCAACATCATAGCAATATGCAAGTATCTACTGACAGATGGGTAGCGGCTGTGCTTGAGGTGAATTGGTCAAAAATTGAACCTGGGTCTCCCACATGAAAGCTGAGAATTCTGCCACAAGAAACCACTACTGCTGCTCTTAGACTGGATGTACCAAAAACCCATTGCCATCAAGTCAGTTTTGACTCATAGCAACTCTATAGGACTGAGTAGAACTGTCCCATGGGGTTTCCAAGGTTGTAATCCTTATGGAAGCAGACTGCCCACCTTTCTCCCACAGAGCTGCTGGTGGGTTTGAATCGTTGATCTTTCAGTTAGCAGCCAACTGCTAAAACTCCTTCACCACCAGGGCTCCTTAGACTAGATGAAGGCCTCTTAAATAGCAAAGAAGATCCAGTAGATGTTAAAAGAGATGTTAAAGCCCATTCAAATGAGAATATTACCTACAGTAATTTATTTTCTCCACCAGACCAAACTCATTTACATTGCCATAAATAAGAATCATTTATTTACATTGCTATGGATGTCTGAAGACCCATTTAATTAATTCATCAAATACTGTTTCTGAGAGGAACTGCCTATAGAGATCATTTGAGAGGCAAACAGAGACCCTGAAATAGTCCCTTCACTAGCCTGCGGGGCTGGGGAGGAGCCTGCAAAGTGCTAGAAATGTGTGTGCTGATGGTGTATTTTTGAGTATATCTGTTGTCTCCAGAAGTTCCTTACTAAAAGGTACTGCTGTCAAATAGTAAGAATATACTACATTAACATTGATGGATTTATCTGCTTCCCTTGTGACAGAGAGCAGGTTCTGACTGAACGTGGCCTGGTCATCCTAAAAACTTCCCTGAGGACAGCAAACATTAAAAGGCATTGTTTCTATATGTGCCCATTTATTTGCACAAACACCAGAGCATTAGTATGACTTGACCAGCTATAGTCAAAACTTTGATATAACCAGCCTTGTCTTGGCATGGACCCTGAAGAAGTCTTCACTACTCTGTTTAAAAAAAAAAAAAAAAAAATTTTTTTTTTTTTTTTACACCAGCCTTATTTCCACATGAGATTTGAGGCAGTTTGCAACAGAGAATGTAAGCTGAAGAACTTGATAACTTAGAAGCAAGAACATACAGAAATTCTTTAAAAAAAAAAAACCTAAATCAATATTTATATCATCTCTACAAATGGGCAGAATTGACTGTGAGCTGGTTGACATGACGACATACCATTGTTCAGTATCAGGAAACAAGAATCCTAAGATTTCATCAGGGAAGACATTTTTATGGGTCCTGAATTATAGGACATTTTTTATATGGAACATATCTACGAGGCATTAGCTGACCTGAGGGACAAATCTTTAACAAACATTCTAGGAGCAAGTGCAAAATGGCAGCTCATACTGCAGTTTCATGTATGGATTCTTGACATTATGCATCTCCAATAATTTTGTAAGAGAATAATTCCTGCAAAGAACTACCAACATGCTGAATGCAAAGAGATCAGTAAGATAAATATCCACATATACTCCCCTCCAAAAACAGATGTGTGTAAACTCAAGTGGAAATTTTTTAAACTATACTTTGAAAAAGAAAAATATATTAAAGCATTTTGACTAACTGCAAATTTTACATGATCAAGCTTTATCAACATCATAGTTTTAAGTCCACCTTCCAGCCAGTAATTAATGGAAATTTGCCCATTTGTCATATGCAATAATCGATTAGTATCAATATCACTAGTTTAAAAACCCATATTCTATTATTTACATGATTAAACTGTCATAGCAGATTTCATTCAAAGAAAGACAATTATAATCTGTTTGACTAAACCAAAAAGAACCGAACCCTTTGCCGTCAAGTTGATTTCAACTCACAGCGGCCCTATACAGCAGAGCAGAGCTGCCCCATAAGGTTTCCAAGGAGTGGCTGGTGGATTCGACCTGCGCTCCTTTTGGTTAGCAGCTGAGCTCCTAACTACTGCACCACCAGGGCTCTTCTGTTTGACTAGTCTGTATTAAATGTAAAAAGAAGAATGATATCAGAGGAAGCAGGTGACAGGATGCTCCTGGCATTGAATCAGAGGCAAAGTTGCTTAAAATGAGGTAAAACAGAAGTTTCCTTACAACATCCACTTTATTGTAAAATAATTTTTTGTCCTTTCAAGTTTCAGTGTATTCTTATTTTGGATGAAATTATTAGAGTGATGTATTGTTTATTAGGAGGACTACACTTTAAATTTTGAGCAATAGAATTTCCTATTTTGTCTTGTAGCCTTAAGTATACTTGAGCCAAAACCATTTACCTGTTTCATTTCAGACATTCATTCATTGCAATCCTTTGTTATAACAGGATATTAGTTAGATTCTTTTGAGCTAAAAAGAAAAGCTCAATGAAAAGCAGAATTTGTCTCCGTGGTATTTTGTAGACTTTAATTTCCTTTCTATTCAGTTTCAGAAAAAGAATAAAACTTTAATCCGGTTTAGGTAAATATTTCCTAAAAATATGTTTTTAGTCCATAATAAATATTCATATAAATCATATAATGATAGCCTTAGGCAACTAAAACATAAACTGGTTAGAATCATAAGGCTCCAGGGAGGCTCCTAAGTCCTACTACTTCAATGTTTTAAAAGGACCACATCGAGCACAAGTACAAGTATGTGAGAACATGCAAACCTCCCACGAAAATCCTGGCTCCATCTGTAGGGTTTACTTCTGCCCAAGCACAGCTGAAATGAGGGATCCTCCTGGTGGTCACAACAAAAGTATTAAATTTTGCATCCATTCAATATGGCTCTCCTTTTAATCAACACAGAATACCTGTTCTACCAAAATTAGAAAGATAATTCAGTTGTATCCAGGATCATATAAAGGTTTCAAATATCTGAGAAGTGAGAGAGAATCTAAGAGACTATAAATTTTGGCATCATTCAAGCCCTACTCTGTTCTTTAGGGTCTCTATGAGTTAGAATCGACTCAAGGGTATGGTTTTTTCCCGGCTTTATGAGGCCCTCTTACATCAGCGTCAACATTCTTCTTGTCTAGTTACCACTGGGTCATTTTAACTTGGTTCAAGAGTCCACCCTGAATTCCCCAACATCCAGTCCCAGACGGATTCACCCAAGATACCGTAAATCCCTCTCCTGAATAATGATTAAGAAAAACGTAGCACTTCCCACAAATTCCAATCTAATTTTAACTTTTCCCCAGCCACCTCTCCTCACTCACACACACACACACCCACACACACACGCACACACACACTTCTTCAAGTGACTCTTCCTGAGGTAATGGAGAAGTGTGGAGAGTCCTGGTGGGACTATCTTTTAGCATTAATCCCATCTGCTGCTTCCCTTGGCAGCGGCAGCTCTGGTCAGCAGATCAGCCACTGCTGTCCCAGTGGTTAGCACTAGGACTTGTTGGTTTCTCCCAGCTGTTCTCAGGAGCACAGGGTTTCAGCAGCTGTCTCCCTGCAGCAGCTCTTCTCAACACAGTTTCTACTTGTGTGCCCTGCTTCTTCAGGTACCTCTTGGGTTGACTTCTCAAGTACCATGTTAACACCATCACTGGGAACTCACAGTGCAGTGTCTGCTTCAATAGGAATTACAGGGATGCACACCTCTTCTAGAGAAAGATTCCATTGAAGATGCAATTGATTGCATAATTCTGTTACACTGCAGCACTTCCCAAAATTTCCAGCAAGGTTCTACTGATGGCAAAGGAAAGAGGACGCGTGACCTCTGAGGTCTTGAGGCTTGACGTGAAGTGGCACAGATTTAGGAAATTTTGCAAGGATAAATTTCTTTGTCTCATATTTCAGCTTAAAAATCCATGTAATTTTAAAAATTTATTTCACAGTACATTTGTGTTTGTTTTAATGAAAAATGTTTCTCTCCCTATCCCAGTCCTTCAATCTTTGAGTAAAATCATCTCTCCAGAAACATGTGCCCTGTTTATCTTATTGTCTTGCCCACCTGGGAAACCTTTGTGTGTCATTCCAGGAATGATGATGATGCTGATGATGATGACAATATGATTGCCACAAAAACAGCTGATTTTTATTGAGTGATTACTTTGTATCAGGAGTTATGCAAAGTCCTTGGCAAGCATTCAATCCTTACAACAACCTTACCAGTTAGTACCATTATTATCTTTATTTTATAGATGAGTTAAATGAGACACAAAGTGGTTAAGTAACTTGCCACTTATAATCTCTTAGCTAGAAAGCTGAGGATTTGCAATATGAACCCACACAGTGGGGGAACTTATTGATGTCTTCATCAAGAAGAGGAACTCCTAGTTTCCTACCACAAATCCAAGTGAGGCCAGGTGTCCAAAAATTCAGGAAGAACTCTTGAACCAATTAACTGAGACCCAACAGTAACTGGGCAACTAGAGTGCTAACATGAAAGTCTACTTAGGGACAAAACTTGAGGAGCTAAATGATGATAATATTAACTTGTTAGATTCTCTTTTGCCTCTCAGCTATTTAGAATCTTCATCAAGTGCTGAATGGAAGGGAGTTATTTAGTGAACAAGGGCTACTTAAGGACGTTTCCTGAGGAGCTAAACAATATTAACTTGTCAGATTCTCTCTCGTCTCTCAGGTATTTTGAATCTTTATCAAGTGCTTGATGGAAGGAAGTTATTTAGTGAATGAATTCTTTTTTCGATACTTGTAGAAAAGGTTTACTCTGTTGGTTATGACAGCCTATGCTCTGGGGTTTAGTGTCTGGATGGCCACTCAGCACTCTTTTCTTCATGTCCTAAGGCAGGACTCATATCCTTACCTCTCCAAAGTTTCTGCAGCAGCTTTTTCCTTTAAGGTTGTTCCCTCTGCTTTCATCAAGGTGCCCCTAGGCAGTGGATGAACTTCTAGTAACTAAAAGCCTTGGCCAAAGCTGAGCTGTATTTTTATATTAGCTCTTCATGGGGCACTAGAGTGCCTGTGCAAATCGGGCTTCAGGAATATTTAGTTTACTCTTCCTTTTCTAGTATCCCAAGGTTGAAGACCAAGTAATTAATTTTAGATCCTTCTTCTTTTTTAATATAGGTGTCATTGCTATAAATTTATCAATAAGGGCTGATTTAGCTGCATCCCGTGGTATGTTGTATCTTTATTTAATTCTTCCTAAAGTATTTTCTAACTTCCCTTGCCATTTCTTTTTAGACTTATTGGTTATTTGGGCATGTCTGATTTGATTTACACATATTTGTCAATTTCCCAATTTTTTTTGTTGTTGTTATTAATTTCTAATTTATTTACATTGTTGGTAGAGAATGTTCATCATATGATTTCAATTCTTTCACATCTATTGAGGCTTGTTTTTATGGCATAGTGTGCGGTTTACTCATTAAAATGTTTCATATCAATGTGAGAAAAAATGTGTATTCTGCTATTGTTGGGCAGAGATACCATGGATGTCTCTTTGGTATATTTGAGTGCAAACCATTTGCACCACTCAGGGACCTATTTGATTTATAATGTTGGCCTGTTCTTCTATTTCCTTTTCCATCTTCTGTTTAGTTGGTCTTTCCAAATTGAAAGTGAGGTATTAACGTCTCCAACCATAATTTTTGAATTGCCTGGTTTTCCGTTCTATTATATCAGTTTTTGCCTTGGCCATACCCAGAGTGGAGCTTCCATCATGCTGAGCTGGGTGTGGGCAACGAAGCAAATCGTGGCTCATGTGCCACAGAATCTCACTGTTTTTAGGGAGATAATAGGTTTTCTTGAAAAAAAAAAAGTTTCTTAATTTTCTGTATGCCCTTAGGACAATTTCCAGAGTTTTTAAGATATATACATATATACAACAGAAGTCTGAGAATAAAAGGGAAATCTTGTTCGTTTGCCTTGAGTATAATATGGGACTTATAGATTGATCATGCATTTGACAAATTCAGCTATTTTTAAAATATCTGCTGACCGAATTAGTTTTTTTCCATAGTGAGCTCCCTTCTTGAGCCACATCTCAGGACCCTGGGCTTTGGAATGACCCAAAGCTCCAAGACAAAGATGATTACCAGATTTTCTGTCCCTAAATTCTGCATGCGGTTCATCCCCAGAGCCTCTTCAGTTTTTATCCTACCATATCCCCTGGGAACAGGTAGCCCCATTCTGAGGGGGACTGAAACATAAAGTTATCAACAATGAGCCTGCATGTCACAATCATTGCACTGCATCTTCTGACAGTGTAATGTGGACTTTCAATTTAGGAATTATTCCACAACTTTCTCAACACTAGGACTCAGCTCAAATCCCTAGAAATCTCATGATACACACCAGCAGTAATATATATCATCCTCAGGGTTATTTTTATGTGGTTATGTTTCTTAGCATCTAGAAGACAGTAATTGGAAACCATAAAAGGAAGTGTGAACATTAAAATATCAAACAAGTGGTATAACATGAAGTATATATTTTTATTATTAAATTCTTTCACCTCTAAAACTGTCAATTTTCCCACTTTAAAAAAAAGGCGAAGATCTAAGTTCTTACCCTATCCACTTAATAAAGTGAGAAGAAAAGAATGGAAACTTCCAAGTTGTTAAAAGGAGAAGTAGACATAGAAAAACATGCCAGACACAACTGCTGTAGAATTCACGATGTAATGCTCAGAATAATGGCTAAAAGTATTCCAAAAGTAACTCTTTACCAAAGGACTATGAATCCTGTTTCACTTCTCTGAGATATCTAATGTTGTTTTGATTTCTATTTCATATACCAAAGCTAACTAAAACCAGTTGTCACTGAGTCAATTCCAACTCAGGGTGACTCTATATTGCAGAATAGAACTGTGCTTCATAGTGGCTACGACCTTTTAGAAGTAGTTTGCCAGGCCTTTCCTCTGAGACATCTCTGGGTGGGTTTGAAGTATCAACTTTTCAGTTAGTAGCTGAGCACTTAACTGTTTGCACCACCAAGGGACTCCATGTATGAAAGCTTGCTACATGATACTAAAATAGTCAGTTATTGTAATAATTTCAAATTCATCAATGGATATTATACACACTAGGCAAGTAACGTCCAAAAGCAAATGGCTTGCCAAAACACCAATTCTAAATCTATAGAAACATTAATAATGGCATCAATTAATGTTGGCTCTTGTCTGAGTTATCTAGTGCTGCTGTAACAGAAATATCACAAGTGGGTGGCTTTAACAAATAGAAATTTGTTTTCTCACTGTTGGCACCGGAGGAAGGTCCTTGTCTCTTTAGCTTCTGCTTCCTGGTTCCTTGGGGATCCCCATGTGTCTTGGCATCTATGGTACCCCATCTCTGCTTTGCTAGTTTGTTTAATCCCTTTTGGGTCTCAAAAGACATTGACTCAAAATGTACCCTACACTAATCCTGCCTCATTAATGTATCGCAGATGACCTGGTCCCAAAAGGGGTTATAACTACAGGCATAAAACTAAACCAAACCGAACCCATTGCCTTCAAGTCAATTCCAACTCATAGTGACCCTACAGGGTAGAACAGAGTAGAACTGCCCCATAGGGTTTCCAAGGAGCAGCTGGTAGATTCGAACTGCCGACCTTTTGGTTAACAGCCATAGCTCTTAACCACTGCGGCAGTTAGGATTTACAACACGTATTTCTGGGGGACGTAATTCAATCCATAACAGCTCCTAACAAGAAAACATGAATTTAAAAATATATAAATAAGTTTACTGTCTATGAAGTTTTTTTGCGATGAGAAAAAAAGTACAATAAAAGTAATTTATCTAATTTGGAAGCATTACAAATCACAGACAGACTACAATTGATTTCCATCTTTTATTTCATCTTTTAAGGATTATCCTGGCATTTATTAAGTCCAAAATTGTTATTGCCTCCATTTCTTTCAGCTTTAAAATATTAAACTCTTTTCTAAATTACCCCTCCCAGTAAAGTTTGATTATTTATATTTTGGCACAATGAAAACATGACAAAAATTTTAAAAATGTTACTGAAAAGTACATTGCAAAAACTTACAGTGGAGAATCTAAATAATCTCCCACCACACAGCTATTGTCTACATTAACATGACTCTACAATTTGACTATCTGTTATAAAAAGACTTTACCACTGCAGTAAACTCTTGCCCAGGAAGATGAAATTGTTAAAAAGAAACTTAATTGGATGAACTTTCCAAAAAATCCGTTTGTCCCGACTCTTCGCAGTAAGTACCCCTTCTCAGAATATTGGACTGCTCAACTAGACTCATCCACCGTTTACTCTTCAAGACTCACTTTAAAACCCCACCTCACTGAGTCCACCATTTATAAACTTTGTCACAAACTTTGCTCAGTCCCAATTAGCCCCTTGCCACGTTAAAAGACATGCCTTAAACAAGACCTCCCAAATATTATAAATAACCCCCCTTAACCTCCCTCTTTTGAAAATAGACCCTCCATTACTCAGGTAATAAACTCAGTTTTGCTTTATGAACAGGTTCTTTTGAGAGTCTTTTCAGGAATTTATTGAAACAGTAGTTGACACTGCAAATTTCAAGTACAATTACTTGACATTATAAAATCAATGACATTAAATCCATTATTCTCATTTATGCACTTACATTTATAACGATTCCCTAATGGTGTTTCAATGGACAGATTGGACACATACAGCATACCAAAAAATACTAAACCCAATGCCGTGGAGTCAATTTGACTCATAGGACCCTATAAGACAGAGTAGAACTGCCCCATAGGGTTTCCAAAGCTGTAAATCTTTATGGAAGCAGACTGTCAGATCTTTCTCCCACAGAGCAGCTGGTACGTTCAAACCGTGGACCTTCCAGTTAGCAGCTGAGCACGTTCACCACTGCATAACCAAGTTTCCTTGGATACAGCATAGAAGCTTAAAAAATAAATACAACAAAAAAAGCCCTCTTTTTTTGCATAAAGTATGTAGTAAAACTGTTGGAGGTTTTTCACGGTTTCAGTCTTGGTTTTTTTCTATTTGGTAGTCTTCTAACTTCTGCTATAGCTGTATTAACAAATCTACTGCCCTGATTTTTCTTCTAAGTCTCATTTTGTACTTCCCTACTTTCATTACTAATTGGAGTGAGCAAAAGTCCCTTTGCTTACAGAAGGGTACGCAAGGGCATTGGACTCACTCCATGACATAATTCACAGACTACCAAAAACTTTTAGACATTTTCTGAAGTAATATAAATAGAACAAGAGTTTCTCTTTTAAAATCGAATGCCAAAAGACTTAAATTTAGATATTTCAATTTTGCAAAACTGCTATGTCATGTAACTTTATTCTAATATCACCTCAATATCTATTAAGGCATTTTTGGAACATACCTTGGTGTTTAAGCATGCAAAGAGCTATTTATGTATTCAGGTATGGAAGGCTGATGAAACAGGTCTTTTCCTTGGGTTTACGGTTAAGGGACTGTTATGGATTGAATTGTGTCCCCCTAAAATGTGTGTCAAATTGGTTAGGCCATGATTCCCAGTATTGTGTGGTTGTTATCCATTTTGTCATCTGATGTATTTATTCTATGTGTTGTAAATCCTAACCTTTATGATGTTAATGAGGCAAGATTAGAGACAGTTATGTTAATGACGCAGGATGTAATCTACAGGATTAGGTTGTATCTTGAGTCAGTCTTTTTTGAGATATAAAAGAGAGAAGCAAGCAGAGAGGAGGAGGACCTGATCCCTCCAAGAAAGAAGTGCTGGGAGTAGAGCATGTCCTTTGGACTCAGGCTGCCTGTGCTGAGAAGCTCCTAAACCAGGAGAATTTTAACGACAAGTACCTCCCCCAGAATCAACAGAGAGAGAAAGGCTCCCTTGGGGCTGGTGCCCTGAATTCAGACTTCTAGCCTCCTAGACTGTGAGAGAATAAATTTCTGTTTGTTAAAGCCAAACACTTATAATATTTCTGTTATAGCAGCACTAAATAATTAAGACAGAGGCTAATAAATAAATCCCCCTTTTCTCATCTAAGTACTAGGCCATTTGACAGATAGATACAGGCAATGGAATACAAAAAATACCAGCTTTGTTACTGGTTAAGCTCTTGGAGAATAGCGCTTTTGGTCTGTCCGCCCAGTGGACTTCACTGACAATGTAGATAAATGGTTCTTTCACTTAGTGGCCATTGATTTGGTCCCATCTCATGGTGACTTCGGAAACCCTGGTGGTGTAGTGGTTAAATGCTACAGCTGCTAGCCAAAGGGTCGGCAGTTCAAATCTGCCAGGTGCTCCTTGGAAACTCTATGGGGGCAGTTCTACTCTGTCCTATAGGGTCATCATGAGTCAGAATCGACTTGACGGCACTGGGTTGGGTTTGGTTTTTTGGTCATGGTGACTTCATGCACAACGAAATGCTGCCCAGTCCTAGTCATCCCCACGATGTGACCATGTGACCCACAGGCTTTTCATTGGCTGGTTTTTGCAAATAGATCACCAGGACTTTCTTCATAAATCATCTTAGCTGGGAGGCTTTAGTGAAACCTGGTCAGCATGATAGCAACATGCAAGCCTCCACTGGCAGGAGGGTGGTGGTTGCACATGTAGTGCACTGGCCGATTCCCACAGGAAAGGTGAGAATTCTACCATTCTACTACTCACCAATGCCTCATTAGATAAGTGATGCACCTTTCATTTTCAGAAGCTACCCCTATAAAATATCTAAGATGGAGGCGCCATATCCATGTGGTATGATTTGAAGGTGACATTGGTAATTAGTTTTATTATTCTACAAACTATCTTCCCCGCTTTTTAGGGGAGGTGTCTGAAATTATTATTAAAGAAAGATAATAAGAGATAAAAATAAGGTAATATATCTCTAGAAATTTCCTGTTCACAAGAAAATATATATTAAAAGATAATCTCTAAAAAGGTCCAATCATCACTACTACACAAATATAAAATGAATGTGTCAAAGAATTAATTTAACTAATTAAAGAGGGAATCAAGTAACAACATATTTTAAATTGATTCAAAGGAGAATTCAAAACACCACACACACACACCCCCAACACACAATAAGGAATGCTGAAATAAATTTGCAAATAGATGCAAAACTGATCAATATCCATAGGGCAAAAATAAATTGTATCTCCACTGACAAATTTCATTTGGTCAAATGTTATTCACATTAATATCAGTTTTTCACAATTTAGAGTTGTAAATTAGCTCAAAAACAACAAAAGGCATAGACAATGCAGAGGGATGAACTAGACAGAGTACTCAGCAATTTTTTTTGTACGTTTCAAATTCTTCCACGATATTTCTCGACATATCCTCTTAATGAGAAAAAGCAGTAAACTGGTGCAGGCAGTCCCCGGAATACAAATGAGTTCTGTCCCTAAATCTGTCTTTAAATTGAATTTGTACTAAAGTAGGAATAGTTAAGTATGGTTCATATTTAACATCATTAAGTCAAATGTTTGTCTTAGTATACAGCATATAGTGTACATTTCTACGCATAAAAAACATTAAACACTTCCAAATACACTAAAACCTCTTTAACATAATAATACAGTAATAATAATAAATTTTGATGCACATCACAAAGAAGTGCCCCTTTGTTATTACAAACCATCATATGTACCTTGAATTTTTAATATAAAAGGCTTCACTTTACAGGGGTTTGTTTGTAGCTGTAAGTTGGACATAAGTTGGACATTCGGAACCTGGGGACTGCTTGTATCACTATATTAGGATGTTAATATTCCAAAATTTTGCTGAAGACAATTCCTCAAAAACAGCTGCAGCAGTACATTAACAGGGAACTGCCAGAAATTTAAACTGGATTCAGAAGAGGATGTGAAACCAGGGATATCATTGCTGATGTCAGACGGATCTTGGCTGAAAGCAGAGAATACCAGAAAGGTATTTACCTGTGTTTTATCAACTATGCAAAGGCATTCAACTGTGTGAATCATAACAAATTTGAGATAACATTGTGAAGAATGGGAATTCCAGAACACTTAATTTTGCTCCTGTGGAACCTGTACATAGATCAAGAGATTGGCATTTGAACAGAACAAGGGTATACTGCACGGTTTAAAATCAAGAAAGATGTGTGTGATGTTGTATCCTTTCACCACATTTATTTAATCTGTATGCTGAGCAGATAATCTGAGAAACTGGACTACGTGAAGAACAGGGCATCAGGATTGAAGGAAGAGTCATTAACTGTGATATGCAGATGACAAAACCTTGCTTGCTGAAAGTGAAGAGGACTTGAAGCATTTACTGAGGAAGACCAGACTCTCAGCCTTCAGTAGGGATTACATTTCAACACAAAGAAAACAAAAATCCTCACAACTGGACCAATAAGCAACATCATGATAAATGGAGAAAAGATTGAAGTTGTCAAGGATTTCATTTGACTTGGATCCACAATCAACGCCCATGGAAGCAGCAGTAAAAAAATCAAAGGTGCACTGCCTTAGGCAAATCTGCTGCAAAAGACCTTTTCAAAGTGTTCAAAACCAAAGATGTCACTTTGAGGACTAGGGTGCACCTGACCCAAGTTGTGGTGTTTTCAATCACCTCATATGCATGCGAAAGCTGACTGACGATGAATAAGGGAGACCTAAGAAGAATTGATGCCTTTGAATTATGTGTTGGCAAAGAATATTGAATATTCCATGGACTGCCAGAAGAATGAACAAGATACGGGAGAAGTGTAACCAGAGGGCTCCTTGGGAGTGAGGATGGCAAGACTTCATCTCACTTACTTTGGGCATATTATCAGAAGGGATCCATCCCTGCAGAAGGCCATCATGCATGATTACGTAGAGGGTCAGTGAAAAAGAGGAAGACCCTCAATGAGATGGATTGACACAGTGGCTGCAACAACGGGCTCAAACATAGCAATGACTGTGAGGATGGTGCAGGACCAGGCAGTGCTTCGTTCTGTCGGACATAGGGTGGCTATGAGTCAGAACTGACTCGAGGGCACCTAACAACAACAATATTAATATTCCACAGTCTAAAAATATGAGCTGTGAATTTAAAAAGTACTTTCATTATTTGTTCATAGATTGCCATAATCTCTATCTCTATCTCCCATTTGAGGTCAGTCATTTTATGTTTAGATATGAACAGTTTAAGATTTGCCCCTCTTTCTCACTAGGGCAGCATCTAAATTCTAGGCAAAATTTACTGGGCATGAAGTCAGTGTAGCACAGCACAAGGCCACTAGTCTTCGTGCCCCATCCATGCTGACATTCACTTCAGTATCCACGTTTACTCTGGATTCAGGTTGTGGGTACCCATCCCTACTAATTCCAGCTAAGTTATATTATTGGGTTGGGGTAGTGGTGGATGAGGGCAGTCAACTCTAGGAGAAGTTACCTGGCTCCTCATCTGGTCTCTTCCAAAGCTAATGCTGAGCCCATTAACTTTACTCCCTGATTCTCCCAGGGCTTTGCTCTTGATACTCAAAACCAAACTTTTAGTACTTAAAAATCTTGTATGTCTCCAAAATCCCAGTTATTCCAAATCAAAAGCCAGGGCATTCAAGATTGTTTTCTTTGCTTTTAGGTTCCAAACACTATCTTAAAATGGAAGTGATGAGTCCTAACTATTATATTTTCTTATCATCTCTGCTACTATACTTGCAATGTTCCCCAAGACATGGGTGTCTCTATAAGAAAAGGAAGAGGTTTATGTACAAGGAATTATAAGAACTTATCCTAAGTGAAAGTTGGGATCCAAATAATATACCCCAGTTCTAAATCTGCAAAAATTACTGTTTTGGGGATTCACAAAATCTGAGCCAAAATATTTAAAATAAGAGCAATAAGTATATCAGATATTAAAACAATTATAAAGGGAACAAATACTCTGATAAGAAAAAAATAAAAAAACCCTGAAATAAAACTCTATGTGTCTGTTATATCTTCTGATGAGTATAACGGAGTCAAATTAATTCTGCTAACATAAAACAAGTTTTCTAGATTCAGAAAGATGTCACCTATTATGAGTCTGCTACATAGTCCTCAAAAAAGAAAATCATTTGATTCCTGTCTGAAAAATATGATTTCTGGTCTAGGCTCTTTTTTAAATGATTTACATTTGGAAACACTACCTGAATTAACCGTGTTAATGTTAGTAGACCTACTTTGATTCCTTATATCGCCTAGTTCTTTTGTCGTTGTTGGTTGCAGCAGAGTTGATTTTCACTCACGGTGATCCTATGTATGCAGAGTAGGACTGCTCCATAGAGCTTTCAAGGCTGTGACCTTGCAAAAGCAGATCACTAAGCCTGTCCTCTGAGGCTCCTCTGGCTGGGTTCCAACTGTCAACATTTTGGCTAGTAGTTGAGTGCTATCTGTTTGAGCCACCTAGGGACTCCTAGTATCACCTAGCAGCTATTACTGAAAATGGTAACCACTCTGTTTTTCAAAAAATTTTTCAGATTTTGAATCGCCATTATGTCTACGGTGGTGTTGGTGAAACACTTAAGGTAAAACAGGAAGATGGAGTTTATAGTTTGAGGGAAGCAACAGCTGTTGGATGTCTTGAGAAGGGAACTGAGGACAAAACACATACATCTGTCGACGACACATACAAGCATAAGAGGTAAATGACTCACTTCACTTTCATGTAAACTTTGCAGCTGTGACTCCTCTACTACTGGGTTAAATATTTAAAGTAACCTTTAATTCGGAGCTTAGAACCATAATATTTTCCTTTCCACTTACTGTTCCCGTTCAACAAAATATTTAAAATTTGGTTCTGATCTGGTTTTGCTTCATCCACCACGACTGAACCGGTTTGAACTGGTTCGAACTTGTTTTTCACTCTCCGATCTCAAATTTATAGTCTGCAAATGCATAACCTGGAGCAATTTCATCTGGAGAAATATGACTACCAAATTCGTTCTTTATATTGCATTTTTATATTAACTCAAATTTTGTTTATCCCAGGATTTTGCAATTAGTTTTGAAAGTAGCAGTATTAAACTATTTCTTTCTACACATTCATAAAAAATTAAATCTAAAGTGATAATGATGCTCGGTTTTAATCACTGTCTCAAAACATTTCAATACAAAGAAAAACACAGTATAAAATATATTTTTTTAATTCTATTTTTTAAAAATATACTAGAATTCACTGCAGCACTGAGTCACCTTATAACAGTATTGTGATAAAAACACATAGGGTCACTGTGAATTGAAACCAACTTGATGACACCTAACAACAACTACAGCAACCATACTGTAAAACCCACCCACTGCCGTCGAGTCGATTCCGACTCATAGCAACCCTATAGTACAGGGTAGAACTGCCCCACAGAGTTTCCAAGGAGCGCCTGGCGGATTCAAACTGCCGACCTTTTGGTTAGCAGCTGCAGCACTTAACCACTATGCTACCAGGGTTTCAAAAAAAAGAAAAAACTTCAATTTAATATTTATAACCATACTATATAAATTTTAAATTGAAGATTCAAAATACTTTTTTTTAATAGGAAATTGCCTTAGTCATCTAGTGCTGCTGTAACAGAAATACCACAAAGTGGATGGCTTTAACAAAGAGAAATTTATTTCTTCCCCATAAAGTAGGCTAAAAGTTCAAATTCAGGATGTCAGCTCCAGGGAAGGCTTTCCCTATGTCGGCCTTCTCATCTATCCTCCCCAGAAAAGGAGCTTCTCTGCGCAGGAACCCCGGGTCCAAAGTGCTCCTGGCACTGCTTTCTTGGAGGTATGAAGTCCCTCTGTCTCTCTGCTCTCCTCTTTCTTCTATATCTCAAGAGATTGCCTCAAGACACAATCCAAACCTATACATTGAGCCCTGCCTCACTAACACAACTGCCACTGGTCCTCCCTCATTAACATCACACAGGCAGGATTTAAACATATGGGAAAATCACACAATACTGGGAATAAAGGCCCAGCCAAACTGGTAACACATTTTTTGGGGGGACATAATTCAATTCATGATAGAAATTCTCAACTTAATACTATAAAATACACTGAAAACAAACGTAATTGTGATGTAGGCAACATTTCACTACTAACACTTAACAGTCACGTAAAATTGACAAGAATTTATTCACAAAATACTAGAACTACAAAGTGTGCTATCATGCCTAACACATCAATGCATAAAGGCAAAGGACAATAAAGTATTTAATACTTTAATATTCACCCCAGTTTTCTAAGCTGAAGAATTGCCATAACATTACATAAAATATTTTATTACAAATATAGATTTAAGTCATACACAATTATACAGTTCATTTAGAAAACATCATTGCAGTAAACCATAATTGCACCTAATTAAAAGAATGCTCTCTAATATTTTTCATTTGAACTATCCCTGTTGTCTCACAAGGTGAACTGCAAACATCAGAAAGCTCTCTCAACACTGACCTAAGTAGCTGGTACGCCCAAAACTACCATAGCAATTTCATATCACTGGGAATATTGTAAACAATTTCCTTCCCAAAATTCAAGAATACTTTTTTTTCTCTCAACTCTTTATACACCGTCAAAGCTTGTTAACATAGAGTTGAAATTAACAGTACAGTCCTTTGATCTCAATTTAACTTTTTTCTTTCATTTTGAAAAATAATTCCATCTCATCAAGACATCATCATTTGAAACGAGAGTATTTCCTGAATTGCTTTCATTTGTTACACTTTCGGTATTGCTCCTTTACAGATTTTCTGTCATTTCCCAAATGCCTTCACCTTAAGTTTAAAACTAATTATAACTTGATGAGGAGCCAGACAAACTCCTCCTGATAGGCTATCATTTTCAATGATATTTTGTCCCTGACATTAAATTTTTTAATCAATGTTTTTCCAAATGTATGAAGAGTTCTTAATTTTAGCTTAGTTTCCACCCACATTCCAAACACATCACTCGTGGTTAATTGTTCACTTTGCAAGCTTACTGTAACCTTCTTTAAAGGTTTTAAAGTTTCCAGAATTAATCTGACATGCCCATTTGTCATTAGAATATAATATTTCATATTATTCTCAGCTAATACATCGCAGAGATTGTTGCATCCTGGTAAGGTTTCTAACGTGGAGTATATACTGCTCCATCTTGTTGGGCAATCCAGTACAGGTTTCCTTAGATTATTTTCTGAAAATTTGGTAGACAATGTTGGAATACTAAGCATGTCAATGAGTTTACGACATTCTCCTAAAAATTCTTCCACTTCAGCATCTTTTACTGCATCTTGAATAACTAATTGAAGTATGTGTACAGCACACTTTAGACCAGTCAATCTTTTCTTATAAGCCTTCTGGCTTTCACCACACTCTGCAATGGTTAATGTCTGCAAGGCAGAGTGCACTAGGTCAGAGCCTTCAAAATTGTCATTTTGCCCTGACATTTGCCATTTCATTTCACTATCATTTCTGAGCAAATCAATAAATTTAATCATATTAGAGCCATTATCCATGGGTATAGAATAAATCTGTTATAAATCAATGTTGTACTTCTCTAAAATTTGATATATGGTGTTTCTTATGTACCTGTGTGTCTTTCTTTCAATTATTTCATTCCCTGTGGCAATAGATGTATCTTACTGTCTTGAGCAAACTTCGAAACCGAACGTCAATTCCGAGAACTGACCGACTCAGTCTACTGGCAACATCCACTTTTAACGCAACTATTTGTTTTTCTAGATTACTACTAAATTTGGAGCTAAGTTTTAAGAACAAGTGAGGTATCATTTCTCTAATATTCTCTAGGTTGACTGAAAAATTTTGTCCGATTGAAGCAATAATTGGATTTAAAATTTTACAGAATTCTGAATATTCAATTAACTCAAATGAACAACCATTAACGGTAGCTAATTCAACATACGCACCAGCTAGTGTTTGCTTATCTAATTTCACCTTAAGGCATTCTGGAACAGCAAATTTGTGTAATTTTTTTGGTTGCTTCTTTGGAACACTTCTGATGCTTTCTTCAATCTTCTTTGCTGCCTTCCTTTGCGCTGTATTGTATTCATCTGTACGGTGACCCTTCAGGTGCCTCTCTAAATTCGCTGCGTGAACTCCAACCATATCTGTGTTGCGAATTTTACACGTGCTTTTATTTTCTGTCTTTTCATACTTGAAAAATTCTCTACATGAATTTTCTCTGGTTTGTCCCATACTAGAATTCAAGGGAAAAGAAATAATATCAACATTAGGGCACATTTTATAGTCATATTACATTACAGTAAGAACAAGTCTTAGACTTTGAGAACACAAATGCATAAATATATTTGTAGCAATGAATTAGAGGTAGTTGATATTAAAATGCTTCTAGCCACATATCATCAGTATATTAGAAAAACCAGAATAACTTCGATTTTACATTTCCAGGGCTTGCAGGTTTCTCCCATTTGCAGTCCTACTTTACAACATTCTTGTATATTTATCCAGTACCTTTTGAAGAAAAATCTCACTTCATACCAATGCCATCAAGGTGTTTTCAGTGAAATGATGATATATTGGAATTGAAACACTAATTTTCTTCCCACTGGTTGCTGATGTTTGTTAACATTTCAATTTGTGAGAAACGTCGAATTGAAACCTGCAAGTACAATGTATGATAGTACATTTAAATCAAGATTGAATACATGAATGAAATCATCAAAAAAATTATTTTCTATTTCTCCGAATTTAAATATCACACTTGAGAATGTGAATAATGTACTTTTAAAAATATTTACACTCACCTGACATATCCCCGTCCAAATGAAATTCTGTTCAGAACTTGATGCACCTTAACTAAGTTCTTTCAGATTTCTGACTAGAGTGTTCTCAACCGCCGAAAGTTTTTCACGTCTTCGACGCAGCTCGCGTTACTGTGGGAGAGGTCAAACATGGAGAGGAAATAGCGAAATTTGACTGGCCTGGGAATTGTCTGGCGACATCATCTATAGCTGCAGCTGTGCAATGTTACGTGCTGAAGCCATGGACTGTGCCTTCACCAGCCATGTCCCAGAGAAGCATTGGCATACGTGGGTAAAAAAAAAAATACGTGGGAGGCAGATGCAAATTAAACATAAATGGCCCAGTGGTGTTGCTTACAACTTAAAAATATCATTGAACCGAAAATAGTGGAGCAAACAAATAATGGTTTGCTATTTCGGTTCAGGTTCAGAAAAACCTTGTTTTTAATTTGGATTTTCGTTTCACTCCAGTGAAAATTTTGGGTTTTTTTCAGTTTCAGTTTTCGGTTCTGTTCCGGTTCGAAGCCCTGCTTTATTTATAGACTAAGACTGGATGAAAAAAAAAAAACAAGTCTTAAATTCTTTCAGCCAGCTGCATAAAGACATTAAATGCTTATTTCCAAAAATAATGTTGTTAATTGCTTCAGTAAGACATGGCTCTGGCAGTAAATCCCTTGAAAACAAATACTGCATGGATCAAATCATAGGATTAGTTTAAACCAGCAATAAATGTGTTTTAATGGTCCAAAACTATAAAATTGTTGGAAGCATTTCATAGGTTTGGGGAAGTTTAAGTTGCTTTGCTTATTATTTTTTCCTATTAATAATAGTATTTTTTTAGGCTTTTGAAAACAGCATTTTATATTTGAACCAGAGTATCTTTTCTGTCAAGCAAAGCCAGCCAAGAGAGTATTGCCTATACGGGGTGGGGGGTGGGGGGGGACATAGCCCCTTCTTTGTGACATACACACACACCCATACATATAAATATACATAAACATACAACATATTTCCTTAAAAAAATAATCCTCACACAGGAACACCCTGGACCATATTTCCTTTGAAAATAATAATTAACTAATAAGATGTTAGGGAAATCAAAGAGAGAACATGTTTGTTTTTAGTAAGGGAGGACAAAATACCAGAATAGCCTCTCTCAAACAAGGAGGTTCCAGGTTGAAATTTTAAGTGATATTTGGTGTCTGTTTATGAAAACAGAAGCAGGAATATACAAATGTGCTGTTGCTTCTGTAGGGAACAAACATTTCTGGTTGGCAACACCCACCCCTCTTTTCCCTGCTGCCTAGACACTGGGAGGCAGGGAGAATGCCCGCCCAGGCCTGGATTTGCACCGGGTCTGCTTTCCTCCTCGTTGCTCTGGTCCTTAGTGCAGTGGACGTGACCTGGAAAGACAAGGAGGGCGCGGGCTTCTGCAAGGTTCTTCTGGGTTACCTCTAGGCAGTTGGTCAAAGAAGCAGGGTTTCTAGAAGGGTTTTTTTTTTAAAAAAAAACAAACCAAAAAATGGTTGTTTTACTCTACCACCTGTGTCACGGTGTGTAGTGGGGAGGTAGAAGTGGCTTGGTGGGGACATATGACCTCCTATAACTTCACAAGGGGGAGAGAGACTAACTATCAGCATCAGCCCAAACCTGATTCCTCTGAGGCCGAGGTCAGGCATCTCCTCTCTCCAACCTTTTTACCACTTCTGATACCAGCCATCCCTCCCATGGCACGCTTTACTTCTCTGCTAGGTTCAATAATTCATTGCAAGGGCCACAGGGAACTCACAAACTGTATTTACAGTTATGGGGTTTATTAGGGAAGTAACAGATACAGTCAGGATATAGTTCTTCAATCAGGACAGCCTCTTCTCAGCTGTGCCCGCAGACCGGCTTCTCTCTCGCCGTTGGCCCCTTGGCCCCACCTCTGCCCTGATCAGGCAATTGTTACAGAGCTCTTTAGCTCTGCCAGTTAATACCCAGAGGCACCCCACTCTGCCAGGAAGCCTCAGCTCAAAGGTGCTCAGCTCTCTAGCTCCGTGGGTCAGCAAGCCTAGCTCCGCCGACAAGTGCCCAGAGGCACCTCCCTCTACCAGCAAGCCTACAGGCTGAAGGTGCTGAGCTTTCTTACTCCATGGCCAGAAAGCCCACCTCACCATCTCCTGCCAGACTCCTGATTCTGCTGCATCTGCTGCCGCCATTTCTCTGCCACTACTTCTCACCATCTCTCGCTATCTCTGGTGTTAACAGCTCTCTCTCCATCTCCTGGGTCTAGGAGGTTCTCAACACAGGGATCCTGGGTCCAAAGGACATGCTCCACTCCTAGCTCTTCTTTCTTGGTAACAGTGAGGTCCCCGTCTGCTTTGGGATTGGCTGTCTTTTAAGCCTAGTAGGATAACAAAATTGACCAAACCCCTCGCTAGGGTTCCATACACCATATTTGCATGGTCCCACCCTCACAAGGATGCCATGCACCTTATTTGCATTATTAGCAAGATATTCAGTTCCTTCGATGGGCCACAAGCACTATTCACATACTCCCATCCAGTCATTTGATGGGAGTTACAAGACTATTGTAAAGGGATCCATGGCACCACAGGCCCCACCCTGGCTCTTCTAGCTATGATCATTCCCTACCTGGAGGATAACTTCCCCCTCCCAACCATTTTACCAGTCCAAAGCAGTCATTAACAATTAGTCCTTCAGCAGAGCAAAGAGTCCTCAGGGTGAAGTTACTCAAACACCAACCATTCAGGTCTGCTGCAGGTATCCATCCATCTGATCTGGTCAGGTTCTCCAAAAGTTGTCTCTTTTCCACCCTTTCTGGTTTCTGAGAAGATTTATCTGAGAGATTATTCCCTTGCTCTGATCCTTTCTAGAGGCATCAGCATAGCAAAACCTTTAAAGGACTTTAGGTTTGGTCACTATACTCCAGCCCAACAGTACCTCCCCCTCAGTCCACTCCTTCACAGTACTGTTTCTATGATTACAGTTTTGACAATCACAACCTTGTTAACAACACTCACAACTGAATCATATAATCCTATCAGCATCGTCCCTTGTCCTCTCTTTCCCAGACCATCAGGAAAAGAGGAAACTATTCAGTGGGGATCCTCCCTTGTCCCTCTCATTTTGAGTCTAAGCACACCCATGAAAGCATGTAAGCCAGTCTCTTCATTCCTTTATTTCCCCCCATTTTAGTCTTCAAGTTGACATCTTTGCTTTTTAACACTTTTAAGAGGTCTTTTCCAGCAGATTTGCCCAATGCGATGCGTCTTTTGATTTCTTGACTGCTGTTTCCATGGGCATTGATTGCAAATATGAGTAAAATGAAATCCTTGACAACTTCAACCTCTTCTTTGTTTATCATGATGCTGCTTATTGGTCCAGTTGTGAGGATTTCTGTTTTCTTTCATGTTGAGGTGCAACCCATACTGCAGATTGTAGTCTTTGATCTTCATCAGTAATGCTCAAGTCCTCTTCACTTTCAGCATGCACAGTTGTGTCATCTACATATGGAAAGTTGTTAATGAGTCTTCCTCTAATCCTGATGCCAAGTTCTTCTTCATATAGTCCAGCTTCTTGGATTATTTGCTCAGCATACAGATTGAATAAGTATGGTGAAAGGATACAACCCTAACACACACCTTTCATGATTTTAAACCACGCAATATCCCCTTGTTCTGGTGAGATGAGAATTTAAATATTCAAAGTTATTGAAATTGCCAGTATTGCACCACATAGATAAAGAACTATAGTCTGATCAAAAAGAATGGAAAAAATGGTATCATTCCAGAGATGAGGTATAGATGTTCCAAACCATGAACTGCATTTCCTATAGCTAGTCAATCAATACGTGTCACTGAGATCATTATATAAAATAAAGTCTAAGCACAGCAAAGTATCAATATAAACTTCCCACCCAGCTCTACTAATCTTGAATCGAGAAGGTGGTACAATAATAAACAATGATAGCAGTGGCAAGCCTTCTTCTGTACAGCCTGTTTCCATTTAATCGTCCATCTGTTGTTATACGACCTGCTTCCTGGTGGGTGCTGAAAATTGCCTGACTGCCTTCTTATTCATTCTATCCATGTTCAGCAATTGCTGCGATTCTCTGATAATGAAGTCTACCTCTGTTCTCATTCCTAATTGTTATTTCTTTGAGGAAAACATTCAGCTTCAAAGACACTCCAGTGAGAAACCCCAACACCAAGTACTCTGCTCAACAGCAGTAACCTCACATGACTGCTCCTTTTTGCGGGGTGGCTTTTTCTCTGTTGGTGGTCAGCTATTTTTGAGCCTTACTTCATAGATCCCTTCTATTCATTGGGCCCAATGAGTCAAGTGACTAGTGCAAATGAACTTGTCAAGAGCCTATAAAAAAATGTGAGACCGGAAAAAATGTTTATGAACTACAACATACAAAAAGAAAAACCAAAGTTGAAGTAATAGGCATTTAAGCATTATATTAGCAAATGTTTATACAACCTATGCAATTTAATTAATTGTTCATTATATTTGTAAAAAAAAATGCAGATTAGGTTTTTGTACTTCACATAACATTTTCACTATGCACAGTGACTGCCAGGAAATATCAGCTAATCAATTAAATGTGTTATCTATAGCTAAATAATTTTATATTCTTTCAAAATGTTTACAACAGTAATTATTATTTTGATGTGGGATGGAAGTGCATTGAAACATATTTTCTGGGACATGACGGGGCGCCAAAAGTAAAATGCTTATGGCCCATTGAGGTCACTTCATTCAGGTCCCTAGGCTCTGGGAACATAAGATGAAAGAGTCATTTGCCTGCCAAGTGGCCACCAAGTCTAACAAAAGAGACCAACAAATAAACGGTAAAAGGTGCTGTGATAGCGCATGTAGCTGTGATGAAGAACCACACACACACACACACACACACACACACACACGCACTGGTGGTGGGTGATGGAGTCAGAGGAATTATCCTTAAGTGACATCTACACTGAGCTATCAACCCACTTTTGAAAAACTATTTTGGAATTTTGGTCTTGTTTGGGAATATTAAATTGTTAGCAATGTGAATGTGAGTTAAGTTTACCTGATTATAAAACCTATAGGATAGAGCAGCAGTTCTCAATGTTTGCTTCTCACCCCAAAACACATGCATGATGACTTTCATATATTTCATGCCTTCATCATTTAATATGTATTGAGTGCTTATTATGTGAAGCAAGCCCATCCTGTTGTTGCTGTTAGGTGCTGTTGAGTTGATTTTTAACTTATATCAACCCCATGTGACAGAGTAAAACTGCCCCATAGGGTTTTCTAAGCTGTAGTTTTTATGGGAACAGATCTCCAGGTCTTTCACACACAGAGCCACTGGGTAGGTTTGAATTGCCAGCCTTTGGATTAGTAGCCAAGCACTTAACTGTTGTGCCACCAGGGCTCCTTAAGCCTATTCTAGGTACTGAGAGTACTTATTTGACATTCTCCATGATTTTGTGGATGTTCTTGTAAATGTTGGAGAATAAAACTAATAGTTCTACAGACTCCTTTTTTAAATATGATATTCACAAAGTCATTTACAAGTTTTTAAATAAAAATTGTTAGTACCTTGCTCTTTAAAGGCATGAAAGTATAGATAAGCTCAAATGTGAATTGTGTCTAAGCTTTAATACTTTCCGTTCAAAAAAAAAACAAGAGAAAGCCAGTGAGGGATGAATTATTAAGATTTTTTAAATTGTAAATAAATTCCTATAATCTATATTTAACTCTTATTAGCAGCATATCAAAGGAGCCCCGGTAGCACAATGATTAAGCTATTGGCTGCTAACCAAAATGTCAGTGGTTTGAACCTACTAGTAATTCCAGGGGAGAAAAGACCTGGCAATCTGCTCCTGTAAAGTTCACAGCCTAGGAAATACTAGGAGGCAGTTCTACTCTGTCATATAGGGTTGACACGGATTGAAATTGACTTGATGGCACACAACAACTACAAGCAACGTATCAAGGAGCCCTGGTGGTGCAATGGTTAAGCTATTGGCAGCTATGCAAAAGGTGAGCAGTCTGAACCCACCCATTGACTCTGTGGGAGAAGGGCTTGGCAATTTGCTTCCATAAATATTATAGCCAAGAAAACCCTATGGGGCAGTTCTACTGAGTCACATGGGGTCACTATGAGTTAGAAACGACTCAACAGCAGCAACACGTTACTTAAGGTTCAAGGACACCTTTTTCTTACTGACGCCAACCCAAGAACGATAACTTTTAGGCTGGAAACTAGTGTGGACAGATTATTAGGCTAAGAGGCAGGAGGATAAAAACCTGTTTAGTCCGGAGAGTTGGTAGCACCTTAGCCTTAAGTGTTTCTAAGGAGTAAGCAATACTTACAACCCACAGAGAACATTAGAGAAAGGGAAGGTCTGTTGAGAAGGAAAGAAAGGGGACAAAAAAGCCAGAGAAGAAGGGAAGAAAAGAAATAGGAAAAAAAGAAGAGAGAAGGGAGAGAGAGAGAAAAAAAAAATGAGTAGGAAGGAGAGGAAAGTAAGAGATATGGATATTAAAGCATTTCTGGGAGTTTAGTGGCTCTGGAGTTTAATGTACTCCCTTTTTGCCACCCCTCCCACCTCTTCCCTCCTCTACTAGTAATACATTTTGTAACCATGGAAATTTGGACCCACCCAGTGGGTCCAGAGAGAAAGATCTGGTGATCTACTGCTGTAAAGATTATAGCCCAGGAAACACTTCTGAGCAGTTCTACTTTATTACATAGAGTCACTGTGAGTCAAAATCAACTTGATGGCATTGGACACCACTAAGAAGCAAGGAAGTAAATTCTACCCTCCCCCTTCAAATTCTTGCAGATGCTGTGAATGGACAAGATAATAGAGGTAAGTGCACCGAATCCCTGCTCTACATTAAACCTAAAGCCTTTTTACCCTCACCCTTAATTTGTTTTTTTAAAAAAAGGATGAAAGTATTTATCATCTTTGGTTCTTGGGAGTGAGTGCGATTTGGTATGGAGAGTCACATCTTTGAGTCCAGCAATCATCATGGTTTATAGCGCAACGCTTGGCAACTGTAAAACAAATTAAGGTATTGTTAAGTTAGAACGATAGGTACATTGATCCTCTGAATAAATGAATATTAGATTCAGTATTCTAGATGCACAGGATCTAACAGGAGATTTACTGTATTTGACTTGGAAAGAAGTGACTGAAAATGAACCTCCAACTGGCAAGAGAGGGAGCTTCCATCCGGTTTTCTTTTTAAATGTTCCATTGTCATCTTGAGATTGTAAAAAGTCGTGCTTGTAATAATTAATATGACTTCATTAGCCTCCCCAAAGAAATCCAAGATTAATCAGAAGGGATATTTATTTAGAACAAAACATTAATAATACATTCTGCAAGGAAATAGATGCAAAATAAGCCAATAAGCCCCTTCCAAACTAATTATTCAGGAGGCAAAACACCAGAACAGAGTTGCAAGATGTACTCCACGCATCCGTTTGCATTTGTGCCTGAGCCACTGGAACCCGAAAGGATCATTCCATGACTCTGTTGGCAGACGCATTCAAAGAGCCTGCAATGTTGTGTCTTGTCATCACAATGCTTCTTTCTGTTAAATGGTTTAAAACGTTTGACAAGCACTTTACAAAGCTATCCAAGAAAATGCTTCCCTTCCATGGATTCAATTCTTGAAGCCGACCATACACTGGCCTTTGTCAGTGATTCAGCCCACATTAGCTAAAGAAAGCTTCTCACAGACAGACTCTGTGCTTAAAGACCCTCTTAAGGGAACACTGAGCTTTTTGTTATTGCTTCTTCACACGTTATTAATGGAGGTTTAACGGAGGGGTAGGGGGTCCTTCCTTTTCTCCACCAGCTTGCTTTCTTTTTTTTTTTTTAACAATTATTTTCTATCTTTATCATGATAAGTCAGTAGTCTAATTAGATTGCCAGGAGACTAAAGACTTGATTCCTAATTAGACAGAAAGAAGTCATCTAAAAAAATGGTCTTTTTTTCTTTTCAAGTGTGTTGAACTATGGCACACCTACCAAAAAACCTTTGGCCAAATTACTGCCAGAAAAAAGAATACTACAGCCACAGAAAATGGGAATTTGGCCCCAGATGAATATTTCTCTACAGAATAAGGCAATCCTAACAGAATGGATCCATGAGCCAACTCTCCTTTTCACTGGTTATTTATTACCATGGGGGACTCTGGCTCTTTCACTTGGCTTGCCATTTGCTTTCATGGAGTCTTGCTCCTAATTAAAAATTAACCCTATCTCTCATCATCTGCTCATGTTCTTAGAGCTCTTTTTCTTTGTATTCTATTTTCTAATTCAGTTTCCAAAAACCATCCACTGCACAAAGAAACTTCAATGGCTCAAGGTCCTTAGAAACTCTTCCCTTTGAGAATCAGGACAAGGTTGTATCTAAGTCGAAAGCTGGTTCCTTATCCTAATACATTTTTTTTTCTTACATTCAAATATAGAAGCAGAGAAAAAAAGTACAATTCATTTTCTATGGATCGCATGCTCTATTATTGCCCCATATTTCAGTCTGAAGACATATAATGAAGCCAATGGAATATTAGACAGGAAATAACTAAATAATGGCCCCAAGCTCTAAACTAGGGGAATGTTTGGACCTCTTGTCTGATGCAGTTGGGATTTATAGATGGTTGTTAATTTAAAAAGTCATTTAATGTAGGAATTGGCTACTAACCTAAAAGTTGGCAATTCAAACTCCCTCAGCAATGCCATGAAAGAAAGGTCTAGCTACTTGGATAAAAATTACCCTAACCAAGAAACCCTATGAAACAATTCTACTGTGTAATACACGGGGTCACCATGAGTCGGGTTGACTTGATGGCAGCTAACAACAATAACAACACACACATTTATTTTAACTTAATATTCTATATAGTCATTTTCCTGTCTTTTAATGTGGAAGCAAGGTCTTTTGATTTGGAGTTTGCTGATTGAACCTATTCTCTGTACAACTCCCATGAAGAACTACCTGTGAATTTCAGGGTTCTTTCTTTTTTCCTTTTCCTTTCTTTTTTAATTCTTTTAAGTGAAGCTAGAACTTGCATGTGCTTGCAAAGCAAACTTAACATAAAATCCTAGATTTTATTTTTTTCTCAATATTTTACAGTTATCTCACTACCCTCTTAGTCACTATCATTTTTTAAAAATTGCTACCATATGTGTTGTTTCCAATGTATTTGTTTTTCACACACACAAAAAACTCTTCACATTTCATCAGCTTAAATATTCAATTATCTAACTACAGTAACAAGTACATCTCAGCTGACCCTTGCTAGTGTACAATTTAACTGGTGGGAACAGAACTGTGTGGGTGCACCAGAGAGTAGCTTGTTAGCCACCAGTGCTTCACATGCCATGAGCAATGGTCTGTATGTTTGCAGTAGTAATGGAGAGTGGCAGTTGAACCAGAAAGTCATTTGAGTGGAAATCGGTGAAGCTGTTAAGACATTTTTAATGTATTACACAAGATATCAGGCTACTATCCAGAACTATATTCAGTTTGGACCGCAAATAGAATGGAAGCCATTGTTTTCTGAGATGCACGTTTAAAATATCCTTCTACTCCCAGAGCGTGCGGAAGCATCCTCATGGAGGATACAGGTAAAAGGTGGAGGCACAAGCCAAAGACTTGAGAGAGGGCTTTGCTGCAATGGGCAGTCATTCCTGGTACCCAAAAACTTCCAATCAGAATCATTTAGAATATATTACAGAAAAGTAATTATCCGAGGGAAGGAACTATTAAATTCTCTACTTATTTTAAGGGGATTACAATTGTGATACCAAAGAATGGGAATAACCAGCAACACACAAAACTGTACAACATAACCAAGTGTATACAACACAACCCAGGTATACAAGGTTGGCTTAAAACCTAAGGATCATTTAATATAATATAGTATATTAACAGAATAAAGGACAAAACCACATGATCTTCTCAATTGACATAAGCAGTATTTGACAAAATCCAATACCTATTCATGATAAAAACTCTTTAAAAAACTAAAAGGGAATAGAAAGTAACTCCATCAACTTGATCAAGTACATGGGTAAAATACCTACAGCTAACATCAAACTTACTGGTGAAAGATAAGTGTTCTTTCTAAGATCAGAAACAAGGCAAAGAAGTCACCTTCCACCATTTCTATTCAGCATTGTCCTGGAGACTCTAGCCACTGCAATCAGGCAAGAAAAAGAAATTAAAGGTCTGTATATTGGAAATGAAAAAGTAAAACTGTCTTTATTTGAGGATAACACCATCTTACATGTAAAAAACCCTAAGGAATTGAAAAAGTAAAACTGTCTTTATTTGAGGATAACACCATCTTACATGTAAAAAACCCTAAGGAATTTATGAAAGAAAAAAGAAAAGGAGAGAGAAAGGAAGGACGTAAGAGAGGGAGCAAGGGAGGGAAGGAAGAAAGTACTTAAAATAAGGAAGGAAGAAGAGAGGAACGAAGGAAGGAAGGAATGAAGGGAGAAACTTAAAACTAACACACAAGTTTAGGAAAATCACAACGTACAGTATCAATATACAAAAATCAATTGTATTTTTATACACTAGCAACAAAAAAATCCTAACGTAGAAATAACAAAATAACTTTCTTAACAGTAGCATCAAAAAGAATAAAACACTTAGAAATAAATTTAATAAAAGAAATATGAGAGTTGCACACTAGACTACAAAATATTTCTAAAAGAAATTTTAAAAGATCTAAATAAATACAAAGACCTTTCACATTAATTGACTGAAAGACTCAATGTTGTTAAAATGTCAATTCTCCCCCAAGTTAATCTGTAGATTCAATGCAATTATGATGAAAATCCCAGAAACCTGTTTTCATAAATTTATAAACTGATTCTAACATGTATATGACAATGCAAAGGATATACAATAGCCAAAAAGGAAGAACAAAATTGGAAAAAAATGAAAATTTTGAAATTTTCTATAAGGCTAAAGTAATAAGGCAGTGTTGTATTTTACATAAGGATAGCGATATAGCTCAATGGAACAGAACTGAAAGTTGAGAAATCAACCCTTATATTTATGGTCACTTTACTTTCAACAAAAATGCCAAAACAGTAACTTTGGTGAAGGGTAAGACAGTACACAATACTGGAAAAGTCAACACAACTTGACCAAGGTAAGGTCATGGAAGCTTCATAGGCACCTCCAAAGTCCCTGAGGGACCAAATTACTGGGCCGAGGGCTGGGGACCATTGTCTCAGGGAACATCTAGCTCAACTGGCATAGTATGTTTATAAAGAAAATGTTCTTCATCCTACTTTGGTGAGTAGCATCTGGAGTCTTAAAAGCTTGTGAGTGGCCATCTAAGATATCCCACTGGTCTCTCAATGTCTGGAGCAAGGGGGAAGGAAGAAAACCAAAAACACAAGGGAAAGATTCGTCCAAAGGACTAATGGACCACAACTACCGTGACCTCCACCAGACTGAGTCCAGCACAACTAAATTGTGCCCTACTACCATCACTGACTACTCTGACAGAGATCACAATAGAGGGTCATGGACAGAGCTGGAGAAAAATGTAGAACAAAATTCTAACTCACAAAAAAAGACCAGAATTACTGGTCTGACAGAGACTGGAGAAACCCCAAGAGTATGGTCCCCGACACCTTTTCAACTCTGTACTGAAGTCACTTGGGTTTCACCCTTCAGCCAAAGATTACACAGGCCCATAAAACAAACAATAATAAACATAGCACAACCACGTGTATGAGACTGAATGGGCACACCAGCACAGAGGCAAGGACAAGAAAGCAGGAGGGGACAGAAAAGCTGTACGAATGGAAATGGGGAACCCAAGGTCAAGAAACAGGGACATGTTGACAAGTCACAGGGTTAGCAAACAATATCACAAAAAGTATGCATATTCTGTAAACCTTCATCTAAAGCACTATGTATATATACATACAGTGTATATGTATAAAAAAACATATATATATATACAGATACATACATACATATACAGATGCTGGTAAATAAATGCCAAGACAAGAAAATGTTCTATTTTGAGTTAATTTTTGAGTATGGTGTAAGGAATCTAAATTTTTCTCAAAATAGAACATGGATTTAAAGGCAAAGACTAAAACTATAAAACCTCTAGAAAAAGAGAAACTTTTTAGAAGAGAAAAATCTTTGTGACCTTGGTCAAATAAAAGAGTTCTTAGATATGACACCAAAAGCATGATTTTTTTTTTAATGTATTAATTAGACTTCATCTAAATTAAAATCATTTGTTTTTCAAAAGATACCATTAAGGAAATAGGAAGACAAGCCACAGACTAGGAAATATAGTTGCAAATCACATATTTTATTCAGGACTTCTATCCAGAATATATAAACCAGTTGCCATCAAGTCAATTTGACTCAGGGTGATCCCATATGTGCAGAGGAGAACTGCACATGATATCGTTTTTAAGGCTGTGACCTTTGGGAAGCAGATGGCCAGAGCTTTCTTTGAGGCACCTCTGGATAGGTACAAACTGCTAACCTTTTGGTAAGTAGTTGAGCACTTAACCTTTTACACCACCCAGGGATTTCCCAGAATATATAAAGAACTCTTAACCAAAACCCAAACTAAACGAATTGCCATCAAGTAGATTCTGATTCATAGCAACCCCTACAGGACAGAGTAGAACTGCCCCATAGGGTTTCCAAGGTCATAAATCTTTATGGGAACAGGAATTGACTGCAAACAGGTACAAGGCAAATGTTCTCATATTAGATTGTGGTGATGATCTCATAACTCTAAATTTATGAAAAAGTATTGAATTGCACACTTAAAGTGGCTCAATTTTATGGCATGCAAATTACACCTCAAATAAGCTGTTATGTTTTCTCTTCCTCTTGAGAGATCCCTGACCAGTGATCAAAAAAGGGAAAAATATGGAACAGAATTTCAAATTCTCTTGGAATCCAGACTTTCTGGAACCATTGGGACAGGATTAATTCCCAAAACTATTGCCTTGAAATAATTTTTAAACTCTAAACCTTAAACCAGAAAATCCCCTGAAGTCTTCTTTAAACCAAACAATAGTTATCTTAATTAGTAAAGAATCATACTCTTTTAAAGAACTGTCTATATGGAATCAAATTGACAAGAGTAACTTGAAAGGTTAGATAGGAAGCTTAGGTGGCAGTGAGTTTATTTAACAGTGGAGGAATAATTCGGCAATGGTGAGTGACAATCATTGCACAATGTGAAGAATACAACCAATGTCACTGAGTTGTAACATGTAGGAATTGTTGAATTGGTGTATGCTTTGCTGTGTATATTCTCAACAACAAAAATAATTAACCAAAAAAAGCACACTGTAGCTCTTGATAGAAATGGTAACACAAAGAAGCCTTGCTTTTATCAGTTCCCTACAAGTCATCTATCATGAGAAAGATCTTACCCTTTTACCCTGAAACTGGAAAAGGGGCACGATCAGCACCTGAGATTGTTAGGTTAACAAAAAGAGAGCGAGAGAGATTCCTGGCCCAGAAACAAAAGCAGAATCATCCCATTCCCCAATGGATTCCAATGAAAACGGGTAATAAAATGGGGTCCATTTCCAAGAGGAGGCCTTGGAGAAGAGCCCAGCTGGATCTCCATAAGAAGCTGCACATATGATGACACACATATTTATGCTCTAGTAGACGGCACTGGGTACTGGGTTTTTAGTATCTTATGATATCAAGCTGAAAATTTCCCTACTCTCTGAACAACTGGACATGTTTTTTTAGAAAAATTCTGGTTTTAGCCTTTGTTTTTATGCTTCCTGATTAATAGGTTGGCTCAGTAATAAATATGCAAAAACATTTGTTTAAAAAAGTTATTAAAAATTAACACTTATTGAACGGTTACTAGATGTCACACATTATGTTAATCATTTTGCATAAATTATCTTTCCAAAACACTATGAATGAATAGGTTTGCTAATATTCACATTTTATGAATAAAGACTCAATCAAAAAGGAGTTCAACGATTTGCCCAATAACACATGGCAAGTAGCTAGTGGAGCCTGGATCCAGGCAACCTGGCTCCAGACTCCAATCTCCGAAGCTCTGCATATAGTATCTCCCAATAAAATAGCAAACCTGACTATTTCATCTGATTTTTTTAGATTAATGACAGTTAGAGCATTTTCTAAATGTTTCCTATATTCCTGATACATAAATTTCCCAAGACACTATATATTTAAATTTCACCATGTGGAATTGCTGATAATTGGTAAAATCAATTTACGAAAATGACAATTTCATGGTTCAATCTAACATAACTGTATTAAAAAAAAGTTACTGAAACATGAGCCAATAGTCAAGTACATGCTATTTTAGATGCTAAATCTATCCCATAAACAGATTCATGCTTTATCTTCCTATTTGTACCAATTCCTAAATTCTTTGGGCTTTTATACAGAAATCGCAAATGGTTCAATATATCCAAATCTATTACCCCCAAATATTGCTACCTATGAAAACTGCCATCCTTCATGTCTTGGCACTTCTTTCCTTTCAGGCTTCTTCTTTAGTATTTTTGAAGATGTATATTTTTGCCTCTCTCATCCTTTTTAGTAGAAGCAGGTGGATGATTGCTACCCAGAAGGCAATAAAGACTATGGCATTAAGAATCTGCACTTTCGATGACATGTTGTTTGATCACCATCGTTAGATGTTACTTTATAAGCATAAAGCTATACATTTATTCTCTTAGTTCTGGACCCATTTTTGTGAACTTCTAGATCCACCGTAAGTATACAAACCTCCAATTTTGTTATGCTTCTCCACAGATACATAGAGAAGTATTGTCCTCTGTTCTATTATTGATATACAGTTCAAAATCCCTTTCCTAGATAAACAAAAGGAAGGTAAATTTTTTTTTCTCAAATACCATCACATTGTTGCAACAAGGGATTCAAACTTTTCATTTTATATGCCCATGATACTTCCCCAAACACCTAGGTATATATTATATGGGATTAAAAAAAAAAATCCACCTTAGAAATTGGACAGTTTTTTTTTTCTAGTTGCATATTATGCTATTCGTTTGCACCAAAATTATGCAATATATATTGCTGTTGTATGCCGTCAAGTTGATTCTGACTCACATCAATAGATTAGGCAGATTAGAACTGCCGCATAGGGTTTTCTTTTTTTTAATCTTTATGGGAGAAGATTACTATGTCTTTCTCCCTTGGAGCAACTAGGTGAGTTTGAACCACTCACCTTTTGGTTAGCAGCTGAGCACTTAACACCACCAGGGCTGTTTATACAATATATAGGAAGATTAGATATTGTTGCCCAAACAAGATTAACATCCTTTTTAGCACCCGTACTCACTCTTACCCCAAGATGTAGATTCTAAAAAGAGTCTAGTTTTAGGTTTCCTCTCTTCAGGGATCGTCTCTAGAATTTATCCCATTTGCCCTAAGTGAGCAGATGTTCTATCTTACAAATTTGTTCCTTTTCCCTCCCTGTCCTCCTCCAGAGATGAAATATTTTCTCTAGACCTGTAGAAAACTTCAGTCACCAGCTACATGTGGCCATCGAGCACAGTAATGTGGCTAGTACAAATTGAGATGTGCTGTAAGTATGAAATACACATCTGATGTTGAAGACTTAGCCTGAAAAAAAAAACAATGTAAACTATCTTAAGAACATGTTTATATTGTTAGCATTTTTGAAATGACAAGATTTAGAATAGCTTGAGTTAAATAAAATATGTTATTAAAATGAGTTTCATCTGTTTCTTTTTACCTGCTTAACATAGCTACCAGAAAATTAATAACTATGTACGTGGTGCATACTACATCCAGTGAAACCTGTGAGAGTAGGAACTCAACAGGACTGCCTTGTTTTTCCAGGTCTGGAAAAGTTTTCTGCCTTTGACAGGGTGCAGTCTTAGCACTTTTCTATCGCTCGTTTTGGTGGAAAATATTTGAGTTTTCCTTCTCTAACAGATTTCCACCTTGAACGGGTTCTTTCACAGGTTTTACTGTACAGTAAAAGGGAGTGAAAATGTCTTTCTTTATTCTACCATTTGAAAACTAGAAATATTTTTACAGTGAAAAGCTGCAAACGCCAGAGCCTGTATAAGGCAGAAACCTTAGAGTCAGAGAAGAAAAGCTTATGTGTTTTCCACTAAAAGGAGAGATAGAAAAGTGATAAAACTGCACCCTGTCAAAGGCAGAAAACTTGCGAGACCTGGAAAAGCAAGGCCATCCATGGAAGTTCTGGCTGTCACAAGTTTTACCGTATTTCTATTGGACAGCGCTGCTCTCTACATACTATGGTTTCATGTGCACACCTCCCTTCTCCCTTGCCTCCACTTTTGGAGAGCTCTTCCTATGCCCTGTCCAGCCCCAGCTCTCAGCATCCCATCCTGCTCTACACCTCCAGAAGGGAGCTTTTGACAATACTTGCAAAAATATCGATTGAGAACTCCTAGGAAAAAACTGTACTTCACAAAATGATTCTGGAATTCATCTGAAAGGCAGGTAAGGGCAATGTTTAAAAGAAGTGAAAGGAAGAAGAACTTCCTAGAAGCTCATACATTTTTGACAGGCTTAAAAACCATAAATGTAAATTAATTTATTTATTGCAATATATGTTGCACAGCAAGCAAGTACTCAGTATATATTAGCTATGAGTACTATTATTGCTGCTGTTCCTTACTTAAATTAAAACATAGAAAGGTAAAACAATTAAAATCTTACAGAACTGAAAAGAAGGATGGCCTTACAGTGGTGAATATAGATCAAGAAACGGCCACTTTTGTATTTGTAAGATGTTTAATACAGTGTGTGTTTGGGCTTTTATCATAGATTAGTGGGTGAAGGAATGGATTTTTCAACGATCTTTTGGCAACTAACTAGATATTTTAAAGAAAATGAATTTCAGATTGGTGACAGAAGAGGAAGATGGAAAATTTCCCAAAGGAGGACAGGTAGTTGGGCTCCGACTATAAGTGGTCTCTGAGGACAGAAGAATCCAAGTCGTATGTAAAGCTGTAGAGAAATGAACTGCTGATTGGTTCAGGAGACTGTAAGCAATATTTTATAACATCATAATAGTATGCAAGGACCCTGGGTGGTATAAACATTTTGTTCTCAACTTATTGACACTGATAAGCTCCAAAGACCAGGTCATTATGCAAAAATGGAAGATGACCCCATCAGATCACAAAATGAAGGATGACTACAACATTACATAACTGCCAAGCTGCATCATTATATAACTGCCAAACCAATGAGAATTACGGCCCTACCAAGTTGACACATAACCTTAACCATCACAGCCAGCATTACTCTTGCCTCACACTTCAGTGTTCGTTACTGCCAGACATATGTCATTAAGGCAAAAAATAGTTGGATGTTTTACTGCTGTCATAAATGCGAAATGTCAGGTAACAAGACGGTCAATAATTGAGAAGGTGGTGTACTAATCTAAAGGCATTAAAGAAGAAAGCTCTGGAGATCTGCTTCTATAAAGATTCCAAAACAAAAAAGCAAACTCATTGCTGTCGGGTCAATTTTGACTCACTGTGACCCTGCAGGACAGAGTAGACCTGCCTCATAGGGTTTCAAAGGAGTGGCTGACGGATTCAAACTGCAGACCTTTTGGTCAGGAGCCATACTCTTAACCACTGTGTCACCATAAAGACTACAGCCAAGGAAACCCTGTGAAGCAGTTCTACTCTGTAACAACATGGGGTTGCCACAGCTGGAATTCTCTTGAGGACAATAGGCTTGCAACGGATTTTGGTTTTTATTTGTTTTTTTAATATAGTCAATCAGATTTGCATTTAAGTTGTATATAGGTTCTGAAACATTTGATTATAAGAAAAAGTTCATAGTTTTCTCCTTAGAATTGGGAAAGGGTGGAAGAAACTGATAAAAACCTGAACCACATAGAAGACACTTGCTTCTCTCTACCTTGGTGTTCAAGTTCATTTGTACACCAAAGTGCTTCCATCTTTAAATTTGTGCATAGATGTCAGTAATCACTGATTAGTTGATTGTTGTCTTTTGAATATTTATTAAGAAAGATATTGTGGGGAGTATCTTCCTTCTCAGTTGCCCACACTTGGAAATAGCAATACAAGGCTTGTGCTTAATTGAGAGAAAGAAACCAGCTCTATAGTCAAATTTGAATGGCTTCAGGTATCAAGTAGGAGTGCAAATTTTTTAATCTAGCATGTACAAATACAGCTTTCGGTATGCATTACACCTCAACATAAAAAAAAAAAAAATCCTCATAACTGGACCAATAAGCAACATCATGATGAACAGAGGAAAGATTGAAGTTGTTAAGGATTTCACTTTAGTTGGATCCACAATCAACACGCATAGACGCAGCTGTCAAGAAATAGAAGGCTGTATCACACTGGGCAAATCTACCGCAAAAAAAATCTCTTTAAAGTGTTCAAAAGCAAAGATGTCACTTTGAGGACTAAGATGTGCCTGACCCAAGCCATGATATTTTCAATCACCTCATATGTTTGCAAAAGCTGGACAATGAACAAGGAAAATGAAAGAAGAATTGATGCCTTTGAGTTATAATGTTGGTGAAGAATATTGAGTATGCCATGGACTGCCAGAAGAGTGAACAAATCTGTCTTGGAAGAAGTTCAGTGAGAATGCTCCTTAGAAAGAAGATGGTGAGACTTTATCTCGCATACTTCGAACCTTATCAGGAGAAACCAGTTCCTGGACAAGGACATCATGCTTGGTAAAGTAGAGGGTCGACAAAAAAGAGGGAGATCCTCAGCAAGATGGATTGACACAGTGACTGCTACAATGGGCTCAAACATAGCAACGGTTGTGTGATGGCGCAGGCAGTGTTTTGTTCTGTTGTACAAGGAATTGCTATGACTCCAAATCAACTTAAAGACACCTAACAACAACAACAATGTGCAAATTGGAGTAGAATTTCTGCCTATGGTAGTTTCTGCCTATGGTAGTTCCCAGAGGATTGTTACTATTGTCACGATTTGGTGTTTCCTTGGTTAAAAACCTGCCTCAAGTCATTCTCACTTCATTAACTAATGGGTCTTAGGAGCAGAAAGGCAAAGAGCATCTCTTCATTGTATCCCCACATAGTAGATGTTCACTAAGTATATATTGAATAAACAAGTGAATCTCAATTTAGATTTTCTCAAACACTTATTTCAAATTTGCTAGGTGCTAGAAATATACTGGAACCTGGTGGTGCAGTGGTTAAGCATTCTGTTGCTAACCAAAAGGTCAGCAGTTAAAATCTACCAGCAGATCCTTGGAAACCTTATGGGACAGTTCTACTCTGTCCTACAGGGTCGCTATGGGTTGGAATTGACTTGACAGCAATAGGTCTATTTATTTATTTTTTAGTTTTAGAAATATACTACTAACTGAGAGGTTGGTGGTTGGAACCCACCCAGAGGCACCTCAGAAGAAAGGCCTGGTAATCTTCTAAAAGGTCAGAGCCATGAAAACCCTATGGAGTACATTTCTACTCTGTAACACATGGTATCTCCAAGAGTCAGAATTGACTCAATGGCAACTTTTTTTTTTTTTTTTTAATAAATGTACCTGGCACTGGCAGTACAAAGATGAATAAGACATAGTAGGAACTATATTTTAAATTATTATCAGACACAAATATTTTAAAAACTAATGGGGTAAGTTCAGTAACAGGGTGCTGTGGGAGCATGGAGTATGGCCAGCAAGTCCTGGGCATGAAAAGGTCTGAAAATGTTTCCTAGAGAAATGGTAGCCTTAGCTGAGTGTTAAAGGAAGAGTCAGAGCTAGAAAAGCAGTAAGCAATTGGGGGCAGCGGTGTGGGGGGATGTGAATGACCAGTATTCACTTCTGTCAACATACCGTGGGTTAAGATTTATATGAATTCATCTGGAAGATGGTACACATTTTACCTGCCAACACCTGGAGACCATCCATCCCATTCCCCCCTCAGGTATCCCACACCAACCTCTCACAATACTCACAGGGAGTTTTAAGGAGTCATAAAGAAATTGTTGAAGTTGATGATGAGATTTAGTATGAAAGTTAGACTCATACAAAACAAGCAAGGCCACTGGCCTGGAAAAGGCCTTTCCTCTGTGTGTACTCCACGTCTTCTACAGAAGACGGAGTTCCTTTGGAACAAAGAATCAAAGAATTCTGAAGCAACAGAGAAAACACTTCCTTTTGTTTTTCTTCAAAACAGCCCCGGTAAATCAGCCCCAGGCTGCAAATCTCCAAGTCATAAATAATTGCTGGGGTGCGCAGTGAAATGCTAGTGCCTGGGGCAGTCACTAATGTCTGAGCAAGGGGAAGACTGAAGTCTGCAGAAGTATAAGGATAAACTTGTCTCAGGATCCAAAAAGTTTGTTGTGGGTTCCTTACTGAGAGAGGAAGATTAGCGTAGTCAAAGAGGCAAGGGCTCTGGGGCCAAATAAATGTGTGTTGGATCCAGCCTCCTGAGCAAATCACTCAACGTCCTTGAACTTCAGGACCTACATCTGCAAAATGGGGATAATAAAATCCTCCTCGTAGAATTGTCCTGAAATTTAATGATAGCATATTGTAAGCCTCTAGCATAATGCTTAGCACAAACTATGTACTTAATAATTGGTGGCAGCATTGCATCACCATCACCATCATAGTATTGTCTTACCAACTTCACTTGTTCATGGTATGCAGCTTTGGAAAGGAAGGTAGCAGCCCTGAAATCTTCCCCTATCACCTTAACACACTCAGACTCTGTCCTAGTCATACCTAGGCCCCCATGTTAAACTTAATATAACAAATTAATAAAACATCCAACTAGATCTTATAGGATATCTCTCACACTCATGCATAACCTCTCTTCATCCCTCTGACTCCAACACTCACCTGGCTTGATTAATTAGATATGACATCAGTCTTTCTTTGGGAAAGACTATTCTCTAACCAAACTGCCACATCACAGCCTAATTCTTTAGCCATTATATCATCATCTCTGCTTAAATGACTGGCTGTACTTCAGTTTATTAGAAAAACGAAATATGTTAAAAAGAAAAAGAACAATGTAATCGAAAGTTGGTCTTTAAAAGATTTTGTTTTGTTCTGTTTGCTTTTTATTTCATTTAATATAGATTTAATAGAGTCAAAGCATCTTCAAGAACAAATTGCATTAACGAGAAGACATGGCACACTTTAGACTAAGTGCTGAAGAATGCACTCAGCATTTGTCAAATTTTAAAATTTATTTAAAAAGAATTCAAGTCCATTTATGGAAAAGTCACTTCAATATTTACTTCAGCCCATCTTTTGCCCATTAAATATTTCCATGTTTCTAAAATACTATGTGCTGCTTTAAGGAATATATATTTATCTTTGGGTGATATTTTCTGTAACTTGATATATCACATAGAATCTGTTTCTACGCCACTGAATACTTTCATGAACAAATCTCAAATGTCTGAGTTTCTTTTTTCTACTACATTGCACGTGCAGAAAAATCAAGTTTTTTTTTCTCCAATCAACTAGAAACAATTTGGGGAAAAAGAACATGTACAGTCATATTACATTTCTATAAGACAAAGGAAGAGCTTATTTTACTTCCTATTGCACATGGTAGAAAACCAAGTTAGATTATTTACATTAAAAATCCGTGTCAGAATGAAGTACCTAAGAATAAATTTAACCAGGAAGGTGAAAGGTTTGTGCACAGAAAACTGTAGAACACAACTAAAAGAAATTAAGAAAATAAATGGAAAGAAGGGGGAAAAATTCTTGTTAGGACTATACGAGTCAGTTGTCTATACCAATAAAATTAAGCAGAAAATTGTCAGAGTTTGTCAACACTTTATACATCGAAAGCCATCTAAACACTATGCTTCATTACTCAGACTTTCAATGCAGTACTTACTTTTAAGGATAAAACATTGTTTTTCTGATGTATTGCTGGAAGATGAATCCTTCAGGTTGGAAAGCACTCAAAACAAGAGTGCAAAAGAGCTGTGTCCTCAAAAAAGAATTTACCTTAATGACATGGATTGAGGTAAAGCTTTTGGGGACCTTCATTTGCTGATGAGGCATGACTCAAAGCAAAAAGAAACAGTGTAAACTTCCATTAATAATTGGAAAGTGGAATGTACAAAGTATGAATTTACGAAAATTTAAACTCATCAAACATTAAATGAAATGCATAAAGATTAATATCCTAGGTATTAGTGAGCTGCATCAGACAATCGTATGGTCTACTATGCCAGTAATAATAAAATGAAGAGGAATGGTGTCACATTCATTGTCAAAAACGGTATTTCAAGCTCTAACCTAAAGTACAACAGTCAGTGATAGGGTAATATCCGTACACTTGCAACGAAGACCAGTTAATACAACTATTATTCAAATTCATGCACCAACTAGTAATCCCAAAGATGAAGAAACTGAAGATTTTTAACAACTTCTGTAGTCTGAAATTGATCAAGCATGCAATCAAGATACATGGATAATTACTGGTGACTGGAATTTGAAAGTTGAAAACAAAGAAAAGTGAGCAGTTGGAAAATATGGCCTTGGTGATAGAAACTTTGCCAGAGATCTCATGACAGAATTTTGCAAGACAAACGACCTATTCATTGGAAGTACCTTTTTCAACAACATAAACAGCGACTGCACATGTGGACCTCATCAGATGGAATACACAAGAATCAAATCGACTGCATATGTGGAAAGAGACAATGGAGAAACTGAATATTATGGGTCAAAACAAGGCCAGGGGACTGCTGGGGAACATACCATCAATTCCTCATATGCAAATTCAAGGTGAAGCTGAAGAAAATTAAAACAAGTCCATGGGAATCAAAGTACAACCTTCAGTATATCCCACCTGAATTTAGAGACCACCTCAAGAATAGATTTGATGCCTTCAACACTAATGACTGAAGAAGACCAGATGAGTTGTAGAATGATGTCAAGGAAATCATACATGAAGAAGGCAAAAGGTCATTAAAAAGACAGGGTGGAAAGAAAAAACCAAAATGGATGTCATAAGAGACTCTGAAACTTGCTATTGAACGTAGAGTAGCTAAAACAAAAGGAAGAAATGATCATGTAAAAGAGCTGAACAGAAGTTTTCAAGGGCAGCTTGAGAAGACGAAGTAAAGAATTATAATGAAATGCACCAAAACCTAGAGTTAGAAAACCAAAAGGGAAGAATGCACTCAGCATTTGTCAAGCTGAAAGAACTGAAGAAAAAAAATTCAAGCCTCAAGTTGCGATATTGAAAGATTCTATGGACAAAATATTGAATGATGCAGGAAGCATCAAAAGAAGATGGAAGATATACACATTGTCCTTTTACCAAAAATAATTGGTTGACATTCAACCATTTCAAGAGGTAGCATATGATCAAGAACTGATAGTACTGAAGGAAGAAGTCCAAGCTGCACTGAAGGTACTGGTGAAAAACAAGGCTCCAGGAATTGACGGAACACCGGTTAAGATATTTCAACAAATGGATGCACTGCTGGAAGCACTAACGTGTCTACGTCAAGAAATTTGGAAGATAGCTACCTGACCAACCAACTGAAAGAGATCTATATTTGTGCCCATTCCAAAGAAAGGTGATCCAACAGAATACAGAAATTATAGAGCAATATCATTAATATCACATGAAACTAAAATTTTGCTGAAGATCATTCAAAAATGTTTGGTTGCAATAGTACATCGACAGGAAACTTCTGGAAAGTCAAGCTAGGTTCAGAAGAGGACATGGAAGGAGGAATGTCATTGCTTATGTCAGATGTATTTTGGCTGAAAGCAAAGAATACCAGAAAGACGTTTACCTGTGTTTTAATGACTATGCAAAGGCATTTGACTGTGTAGATCATAACAAACTAAGGGTAACATTCAGAAGAATGGGAATTCCAGAACACTTAATTGTCCACATGAGGAACCTGTACATAGACTAAAAGGCAGTCATCTGAACAGAACAAGGGGATACTGCATGCTTTAAAATCATGAAAAGTGTGTGTGTCAGAGTTGTACTTTTTCACCACAATTATTCAACCTGTATGCTGAGCAAATAATCTGAGAAACTGAACTATACAAAGGACACGGCAGCATTAGGATTAGAGGAAGACTCATTAACAACCTGCAATAAGCAGATAACCTTGCTTGCTAAAAGTGAAGAGGACTTGAAGCACTTAGTGATGAATATCAAAGACCACAGCCCTCAGTGTGGATTACACCTCAACAGAAAGAAAACAAAGATCCCCACGAGTAGACCAATAAGCTGCATCATGATAAACGGAGAACAGACTGATATTGTAAAGGATTTCGTTTTACTTGGATCCACAATCAACACCCATGGAAGCAGCAGTCAAGAAATCAAAAGAAGCATTGCATTGGGCAAATCTGCTGGAAAAGACCTCTTTAAAGTGTTAAAAATAAAAGATGTGACTCTGAGAACTAAGGTAGCCCTGACCCCAAACCATGATATTTTCATTCACTTCGTATGCATACCAAATCTGGACAATGACTAAGGAGAGCCAAAAAAGAATTGATGCCTTCGAAATATGGTGTTGGCAAAGAATATTTAATACACCATGAACTGCCAGAAGAACAAACAAGTCTGTCTTGGAAGAAATGCAGCCAGAGTGCTCCTTGGAAGGGAGGATGGCAAGACTTTGTTTCACGTACTTTGGACCTATTATTAGGAGGGACCAGTCCATGGAGAAGGACATCATGCTTGGTAGAGTAGAGGGTCAGCAAAAAAGAAGAAGACCCTAGAGGAGATGGGTTGAGGCAGTGGCTGCAATAAGGGGCTCAAACACAGAATGATTGTGAGGATGGAGCAGGACCAGATAATGTTTCATTCTGTTGTACATAGGGTGGGTATGAGTCAGCACCAACTCAATGGCACCTAACAATTACAACTAGAAATAGACCTGAACTGTTAAAACTAAAGAACAATATATAAGATGGAAGAGACCTGGGGCCTCAAGCAGAGCTTCTTATTATACAATGTCTTAGTCTACTCATCATGAACAGATTCTGGTTCTATGTATTGTGGGTCCAAAGTTTACTTTGCCCAGGGGAAAAACTCATATCAACCAAAATCACAGGAGATAAATGTATGAGCCTGAAAATCAATATATTCATTTACTAAGATGGAAGGAATACACGAGTCATTATACCAAAAAGAATTAGTCAATGTTCAACTATTTCAAGAGGTAGTATATGATCAGGAACCGATGGTACTGAGGGAAGAAGTCTAAGCTGCACTGAAGGTATTGGCAAAAAACAAAGGCTCCAGGAATTGATGGAATATCAATTGAGATGTTTCAACGAACAGACGCTGTGCTGGTAGTACTCTCTCATCTATGCCAAGAAATATGGAAGAGAGCTTTCTGGCCAACTGACTGGAAGAGATCCATATTTATGCCTTTTCCCAAGAAAGGTGATCCAACTGAATGCGGAAATTATCTAACAATATCATTAATATCACACGCAAGCCAAATTTTGCTGAAGATCATTCAAAAGCAGCTGCAGTGGTATATTGACAGGGAAATGCCAGAAATTCAGACCGGATTCAGAAGAGGACCGTGGAACCAGGGATGTCATTGCAGATGTCACATGGATCCTAGCTGAAAGCAGAGAATACCAGAAAGATGTTTTCCTGTGTTTTATTGACTTTGCAAAGGCATTCAACTCTGTGGATCATAACAAATTATGGATAACATTGTGAAGAATGGGAATTCCAGAACACTTAATTGTGCTCATGAGGAACCTGTACATAGATCAAGAGGCAGTTGTTCAGATGAAACAAGGGGATACTGATTGGTTTAAAGTCAGGAGAGGTGTGTGTTACGGTTGTATTCTTTCACCAAACTTATTCAATCTGTATGCTGAGCAAATAATTCCAGAAGCTGGACTATATGAAGAAGAATGGGGCATCAGGATTGGAGGAAGACTCATTAACAACCTGCGTTATGCAGATGACACAACCTTGCTTGCTGACAGTGAAGAGGACTTGAAGCACTTACTAATAAAGATCAAAGACCACAGCCTTCAGTATGGATTACACCTCAACATAAAGAAAACAAAAATCCTCACAACTGGACCAATGAGCAACATCATGATAAATGGAGAAAAGATCGAAGTTGTCAAGGATTTCATTTTACTTGGAGCCACAATCAACACCCACCAAAGCAGCAGTCAAGAAATCAAAAGACTCATTGCATTGAGCAAATCTGCTGCAAAGGACCTCTTTAAAGTGTTGAAAAGCAAAGATGTCACCTTGAAGACTAAGGTGCGCCTGACCCAAGTCATGGTATTTTCAGTGGCATGAGATGCATGTGAAAGCTGGACAACGAATAAGGAAGACCAAAGAAGAATTGATGCCTTTGAATTGTGGTGTTGGTGAAGAATATTGAATATACCATGGACTGCCAAAAGAATGAACAAATCTGTCTTGGAAGAAGTACAACCAGAATGCTCCTTAGAAGCAAGGATGGAGAGACTGTGTCTTACATACTTTGGACATGTTGTCAGGAGGGATTAGTCCCTGGAGAAGGACATCATGCTTGGCAGAGTACAGGGTCAGCGGAAAAGAGGAAGACCTCAAAGAGGTGGATTGACACAGTGGCTTCAAGAGTGTGCTCAAGCATAATAACGATTGTAAGGACAGTGCAGGACCTGGCAGTATTTCCTTCTATTGTGTATGGGGTCGCTGTGAGTCAGAACCAACTCGACAGCACCTAACAACAGCGACGACAAGATACCTATATCTATCATGCTGTCTGTAGTACTTGGGATAACTAGTCCTAGAGATGTGTTGCCATTCCTAGCTTTTTAGTTCTCCCTTCTCCCCTATACTCTGTGCATCATTATCTCCCTGCAAATGTCATATTTTTATGCAAATAATGCACACCTTGTCCATTTGTTTGCCAACCACACCCTTTCCCAGTAAGCCCCACTACTCCAATTTTTTTATATGTTGCTGTAAAAAAGTTAGCATAGCATGCTTACAAAAACAGCTTTTGAGGGGAGGGCATGGTCAGCAAACAAACTTATAAAGCACACCTTATTTGCATAAAAATACAGTATACCTGACTCACTTAGTGGAGACTTGAAAGCAGCTTATTTTCAGACCATTTTCTAAGGTGCATTACTCCACATATCATTACATGAATCCTGCGTATGTGGCTATCTACCAGTTTCACTCTCAAATTGACATTTTCCCCCATTAAGGGGGGCACCTTAAGTATGACCAAAGGTAACAGAAGAAAAAAAGTGGCAATGACAAATAGGATTGACTAATTAGTAAGAGAAGAAGAGCCCTGAAGAGAGATGTATACATCAAATTAAAAGGATATTTTCCCCTGATGTTAGAATCTAGATTGCTGGCCAAGAAAATGAGGTAATAGGGGTATTTACAGAATCACTGTGCTTATGTTTGTGGTCCATAAACAAATTACTACATCATCCTGCATGTCTGAAGTAAATGGACCTCTTGAATATACTTATAAAATGCCTGCCTCATATGCTATGCCTTCTTCAGAGTTAGGTAAAAACCTTTAAATCCATCAAAAAGTAAAATTTATTGTGCCAGGAGATTAGAAGGCCAATTTTAGGTGGACAAGATTTTCAGGAGAGGAGAAAAAGTTAAACTTTAAAGTGAATAAAAGTTACTTTTAATATTAAATCTGAGTAATTTCATGAGAAACTATCTATTGAAAAGTATCCTACCACAGATCAAAGATTTGGACAGTAAAATATATTCAGATTCTGCATTTTTAGCCAAATTTTGTGTAGGGGCTCTCCTCTAGTACACCATGCCACCAAATAACCTTTTCTATCATTGCCCTTCATTGTGTTCATCTCGTCTAGCAGATAAAACGTAAACTCCCCTTATTGCCTAGAGTCTCCAGAATGGTCTATGCACAGAGAAGAGAGCAAGGTGATCTACTGGAATAATTGTAGATTATTTAATCTCATCCTTCCACTTATTAAATATATTTTATAATGTAATATATTTTATTTATAAATATACCTTAATTGGGAGTGATTAACAAAATTTTCTAATTCCATTCTTCTACTATTAAATATATTTTAATGCAATATAATATTTTATTTATACTGGGAGTGCATAAGCAAAACTTAATAGGTATTCGTGACTGAAACATGCATAGAGACCACTGCCTTATGGAAATCAGCATAAGAAAAAAAAGAAAAAAATTATGAATTAATGTGCTGACTGGGCTATTGCCATGCCGATGGTGTAGCTGCAGAGAAAACGAAATGGGTGCCCTGGAGATTCAACTCGTTCTTTCATTCAGTAATTATGCATTGGGCACCTATCATATGCCAGAGGCTGTGCTGGGCAGCAGCCTCCAGTTGGGTTGTTAAAAATAGAACGATGTGACAATAAATCCATGACCATTTTCCCCACCTGGGATTGTCCTTCCTTTCCTGAAAAATGCTCTGATCCCTTATCTTCAGGTAAGGACATCCCTGGAGGAACCCCTACCATTCCTGCATTACTGAGGAACTATGATCTACAATGTGGTCACTCAGTGAATCCTTACTGGCACACTGCACATGGGATCAACAGTGCAAAAATAATAATAATAATAAATTAATTCAAATGATTCCATTCTTTCTCAGAATTAATATATTTTTCTATTATATGGGCCAGGATCCCAAGAGATTAAATGCACATCCGTACACAGTTGCCATAAGTGGCAAAGCATACTTTCTCACTATATCCTGACAGATACCTAAGGCTCTCCCTGGATGCTGCATTCACATGTAACCACATAATTATAGAGACACAGACAAATAGAGTAAGATTGTGATACAAAACCAAGATTACAGTCATCCCGGAATTTGCTATACAGAGAGAAAATGTCCTGATTTGCAATTTGCAAACAAAAAGCTTCCATAGGATTTGGAATAAGGTGGTAACACTTTCTCGGTTTTCCTTTTCAGCTTTTTTTTTCCTTTAAGATCATTCTTAAACGTTCACTAAGCAAGCCCTGTGATTTTCTGTCTTGCAGACATCTGGCTGAATACATCATAATGTTGTTATGCATATTGTGTCTACCAAGGCAATGTTTTACCAAAATGCAATCCCTGTTTAAACAAAAATGACCTTCTCTCTCCATGTTAAAATTACGATCCAAAGGAATAGCTGGGAGTGTTATACTTGTTACCGGTATTTCCCATGACTATAATTAAGACACTTGAGCCAATCTCACTCTCTTCAAAAGGACCCATGGAAAGTCTATTTCTATATAGACCACCGCGTTAAAGCATGTGGTTGATTTGATCACCTTACTAGATGCAGGAGTAGGAATCAGTCAACAAATTCTAGATCTGTACCACTCACTCCAGGCACCTAGTGGACAAGGGCTCACAGCAGAGGATCATTGTCTTTCTTGGCTCACAAAAGCTGCCAGAAACAGTTCCTGCTGTAAAGCACTACAAGAAGAGAGAGAGAATTTTGAATGTCATTGGCTTTCTTCCATATTCTTTATTCAGTATGTCTTGCAGAAACTTTTCATAGACGCTTCACTGCCTAATAGCCTTATTCTATTTGAACCCTAGATTCAGAGCCTTTCTGATTTAGATTTCTGTGTTAATTTGCAAATACATTCCAATAATATAGTATTATGTAAGTTAATTAAGAATTAAGTTATCTAAAGTAAAGCATTGCATTAGCAAAAACGTAAAGACTGTTTCCAAGAATGTAAGCCTAAAATTTCAACATACCCTAATGTATGTAGATAAAATATTGGATGTGTATGATGAAAATAACATGACATAAACTATGCCCAAAGTTATTTAGTCTTAAACTCTCAGAGTCACAAATAAAAAACTTTAGTAGTCTAGCAACATAGTCCTGAAGAAATAGAAAGTGGAAACAAGCCAACTTAGGAACTGATTAAGTATTCAGCAGAGACTGTTTTTTGTGGCTCTGTCTAAAAGCTCTGCCAGTGCATTTAACTATCTGGACAAAAGGTGGTTGAAATCACACAAAGGATTTCCCAACTCAAAAGCTAGAGATGAAACAGTCACATAGCACACCAGATTTTCAAAGCTTAATAAAGGCCCTGTCTATTCATTTCATGGCTTTAACTTGCTAGCAGAATAAGAAACTGATATAAAACAAGCATAAAGAAATCTCTTTAGGAATGGAATTCCTGTTTCTATTTTACATATTTACTTAAAGGCACACATTCAGGAATAGAGCAAGTTCTAGGTCAGACACAAAGAAGAGATGTGAGCAGGTTGTTTTACCCCAATATAAGAATAGCATCATTTGTATGAGGCCCAACAAGTTCTACTATGCGAAAAGTAGGCAAACATTTTTGTGTTAGAACATTTGTAAAGAGCAATCAAGAGTTCGGCAGCTTAGCAGAGGAGTCTGAAAACTTACATTCAAAGCAACCACGTATTCAAATTTGGATAAGGCCTAAAAAGCAAACAAAATGGCTCCATATATTTAATGCCTCTTTGATAAAACTGTTTTACTTCCGTAGATCAGTGGATACAATGGGTTTGCTCAGCATTAAGTCAACAATAGAGAAGACAAACAATAGGCTAGCTTGCCTCTTCTTCAAAAAAACAGAAAAGAAAAAACCAAACCTGTCATAGTCGAGTTGATTCTGACACATAGGGACCCTATAGGACAGAGGAGAACTGCCTCATAAGGTTGCCAAGGCTGTAATTTTTAAGGAAACTGACTTTCATATTTTTCTTGCATGGAATGGCTGCTGGGTTGGAACCACTGACTTTTGGTTAGCAGCCAAGTGCTTAACCACTGCTCCACCAGGGCTCTTTGCCTCCTCAGGGTGGGTGTAAATTCTGTGATCTTCCTGCTGTGATCTGCGCTCACTCTGTAGTAGAATCACGCTGTTGTTGTTAGCTGCCATCAAGTCAGTCCCATACCCAAAGAAACAAAACCTGGTCCTGTGCCTTCCTCATGATCGTTTGCGGGTGAGATCATTGTGGCCCACAGGGTTTTCACTGGCTGACTTTTGGGAAGTAGATCACCAGGCCTTTCCTTCTAGTCTACCCTAGTATGGAAGTTCTGCTGAAACTGTTCAGCATCATAGCAACACAAAAGCCTGCACTGACAGGTGATGGCTGTGTATGAGATACATTGGCTAGGAATCAAACTTGGGTCTCCCATTTGGAAGGCAAGGACTCAACCACTGACTCACCAATGACCTCTGTAGTACGATCATGCCAAAACCAAACCCATTGCCGTCGAGTTGATTCTGACTCATAGCGACCCTACAGGACAGAGTAGAACTGCCCCATAGAGTTTCCAAGGAGCATCTGGTGGCTTCGAACTGCCAACCTTTTGGTTAGCAGCTGTAGTGCCTAACCACTACCAGGGTTTGGATCATAGAAGATTCCAACTAGAAGGGGCTTGGTAACATCTAAGAGAGAGATTTTTTTTTTTTAATTTTTATTGAGCTTCAAGTGAATGTTTACAAATCAAGTCAGTCACATATAAGTTTATATACACCTTACTCCATACTCCCATGTTCTCTCCCCCTAAAGAGTCAGCCCTTCCAGTCTCTCCTTTCTTGACAATTTTGCCAGCCTCCAACCCTCTCTACCCTCCCGTCTCCCCTCCAGACAGGAGATGCCAACACAGTCTCAAGTGTCCATCTGATACAAATAGCTCACTCTTCATCAGCATCTCTCTCCTACCCACTGTCCAGTCCCTTTCATGTCTGATGAGTTGTCTTCGGGAACGGTTCCTGTCCTGGGCCAACAGAAGGTTTGGGGACCATGACTGCCGGGATTCCTCCAGTCTCAGTCAGACCATTAAGTATGGTCTTTTTGTGAGAATTTGGGGTCTGCATCCCACTGATCTCCTGCTCCCTCAGTGGTTCTCTGTTGTGCTCCCTGTCAGGGCAGTCATCGGTTGTGGCCAGGCACCAACTAGTTCTTCTGATCTCAGGATGATGTAAGTCTCTGGTTCATGTGGCCCTTTCTGTCTCCTGGGCTCATAGTTATCGTGTGACCTTGGTGTTCTTCATTCTAAGAGACAGATTTTTAAACTAGTCCTAGAAACTTCTCAGTTGCACAGGAGATGATAGAGGAAGGGTAAGGTGTGAGGGAAGCTAGAGCAGCAGGACTCCAAGCTGGCCTCAGGAGGACCATATCAGCTCTTGTTTTATGGGTTCAAATATGGGGGAATCCACGTAATAAGATATTGCTTGGAGTAATAAGTGTTCTGCTTATTTTTTAAAAAATCAAAAGCATCCTCATTTTATAAAGAAGAAAACAGAGACTCAGGGAAACTACGTTCTCAATGTCACCCAGCTAGTTGGAGACAGAACCAAAGCCTGGACCTGGGTTCAGTGTCCAAGCTCTTCCAACTGAAGACCCTGTGTGACAGAGAGGATGCTTCCATTTAAAGGGGTTACATCTTCAAAAATCACAGGTGTTAAGATTTAGTAGAGACCCTCTAATTCAACCTCCTAGCCACTTTCTCATATTCTAGAGTGGGGACACTTCTAATATAAAAGCAATTTCAGATGTTGGGAAAAACACTCTACTACTTGGAACTTTTCCTTTTTTGTCCAAAACCTGAATTAATGGGCCAAACAAAGACTTAAGAAATGCAAAACTATCTCAAATGTAATTTTTTAGTGTTTATATTTAACACATTGAGGCAAATGTTTCTCTTCTATACCCTCATGAAGTCCAATATATTGGTTAGGAATGCTCTAAACTCAATTCAGCTCACTGTGGCGTAAACCAAAAATCTGATTTTGGGTTTTCTTATCAAGCAGTTTGGAGATAAGGCAGTCCCAAGATGGGTTTAGTGGCCCAATGATGTCATTAAGGACCCAGGCTCCTTTGCTTCTTTGCTTTGGCTACTTTCAGAGTGTCAGCAATGTCTCTCCTCATAGTCACGAAATGGCTGCCACAGTTCCAAGCTTCATATTCTTACTCAAATGTAGCCCAGTGAAGAAGCAACAAAAAAAAAAGGGTGAGGGACAGATAAACAGCTCATCTTTCTTTTTAAATGTTCTTCTCACATGGATGAAAGCCTTTGAAGGCCTTTCAAGAACTCCCAGTAAAACCAAACTTCACTTACGAGTCAGTGACCAGAAGTAGGTCACACATCCACGTGTAGACTAATAACAGGTAAAGGAAAATGAGACTATCATGACTAATTTAGGCAAAGTATAATTCTCTTCTCGGGACTGGGCAGCTAGCTGCCCAAACAAAATTGAGATTCTATTATTATGGAAGAAAGAGGAACTAACTACTATGTTGGAAACAGAGGTTGTCAACCTCACCCCCAGTATTCATTTATATTCTTTACCCCATATATAGCAGACATTCTTGGTGCCCTACCCATACCTCCTCTGCACTCACTGCTCCCTTGTACACTGACTCCTAACTGCAAGCACTGTAGTTCTCTGCCTGGAGGTTTCCTCTATGTTAGAAACATGCTTGGCCATGCCCAGGGTAGGTCAGAAATGCCACAGAGTTAATGACCCCAGGATCAACACTCAACCAATGATGGACATGGACTGGGAGATAAATATTCCAGCCTCCTTTCCTTCTGGATGGGACAGCACTAAGGTATATCCTACATCATTTCCCAAAGGTTCCCAGAAGTTGCGCACAGCAGTAACGTGATCATTATCACTATGTTGACTTCTTTCCCGTCATTCTCCTACTGGTGTTTCCTGGAATCAACTCCCTTATAAACTACCTGAACTCAAATCCTGGTCTCAGTGACTATTCCTGGGGGAGCCCAACCTAAGACACCATACACACAAAAAGTGAACTACACCTTAAGGTAGGTAGATATCACAAAAGCTTCACCCAGTCATAGAACATCCATCTAAATTTAGCATTTCTGCATACTGGGTGTTCCATTCCATAAGGTCCATATATAGTACCTTGTGGTCTGGTGAACTATAGTTAAAAAAAGGTGTCTGACCTCACTATACCCAATATGTTATAATAAAGAACGAACAGGATGACATCAATAAGAATGTTTATTCAGGAAAGTGGAGGATGGGACATGCTCAGGAATGGCTGGTTCTTAGCACACAAATTGCTGGGTAGGAATAGCAAGGACCCTCTACCTTGGCAGTCAGTACAGTTCCTTGTTCAGCCTACCTGGTACTTCTGGTTTTTGCCTCTTGGAGCTTCTTCTTAGCCTGTTAGTCTTTGTAGTCATACACCCATTGCTGTCGAGTCAATTTCGACCCATAGAGACCCTATAGGACAGAGTAGAACTTCCCCATAGGGTTTCCAAGGAGCAGCAGGTAGATTCAAACTATTGACCTTTTGCAGCTGAGCTCTTAACCACTGTGCCACCAGGGCTCCTTGTAGTCATATAAAAAAATATATATATATAGATGAGGTGGTAATTGATAATTATGCCCTATCTAGAAATTCTCAACTCTAAGCTCCAACTTCCTCTTGGTCCAAGTTCAGAGGTCCAAGGACTGTCTTAAGTGTTGAACAGTCACAAACTATTCTTGGATACACTATGGGTTTCTTTGACCAAAAAAAAAAAAAAAATTAAAAATTAGTCAGTGACGCAGTGGTTAAGAGCTCAACTGCTAACCAAAAGGTTGGCAGTTCAAATCCTCCAGCTGCTCCTTGGAAGCCCTATGGGACAGTTCTACTCTGTCCTACACGGTTGCTACGAGTCTCAATCCACTTGACAGCAATGGGTAATTAAACTAAAACCAAACCCACTGCTGTCAAGTCCATTCCAATTCATAGTGACCTCATAGGGTTTCCAAGGCTATAAATTTTTATGAAGGCAGACTGCTACGTCTTTCTCCAGTGGAGCCACTGGTGGTTTCCAACTGCTGACCTTTTGGTTAGCAGTCCATCACTTTAACCACTGGGCCATAATTAGTTACTGTCAATTTCCTGCCTACAAGCACATCTGAAGAAATTGCTCAGACATTGCTTTTAAACTGGTGTTATGTATGGATTGAACCGTGTCCCCCAAAAGTATGTGTTGTAAATCCTAACCTCTATGCCTGTGGATGTAATTACATTTGAGAATGGGTTGTCTTCATTATGTTAATGAGATAGGAAAAATGTAGAGTATGCATAAAAAGAGCAGATTAAGAAAGCAGAGATAGGGAAGATAGATGCCACACCACATGAAGATCACCAGGGAAACAAGAAACAACCTTCCCCCAGAGCCAACAGAAAGAAAGCCTTCCCCTAAAGCCCACATCCTGAATTTGGACTTCTAACCTCCTAAACTGTGAGAAAATACATTTCTGGTTTTCAAAGTATTCCTGTAATAGCAACACTAGACAACTAAGACAGCTGGAGAATTCCTGCATCCTACCTATAAGCCTTTATGCCCTGCCACTTCCTTTTCTACTTTTCTTATAGCTACTGCCCAGAGATAATTCAAAACAATAGCTTCAGCAGAAAGCTTTTACTTTTAACCCTATCTTTGCCACAGGTTCCTCCCCTTTTTCTAAGGATCAAGCTTAAAAGACTGTTCAAGACAGCCTTAGGAACTCAATTCAATCTTTTTCTTTTTTCCTTCTGAGACCTTGCATTACTGCTTCTGATGGAAAAACTTCAACTTAGGGATTTCTCAATTTTGCCTAGTTCCAAAAATGGGGCTTCCAGCAGTTCTACTCTGTCTTATAGGGTCGCTATGAGTCGGAATCAAATCAACGGCACTGGGTTTTTTTTTAATCGACTTTGATTATAGATTACAGGAAAGACTATCTCTCTTCTTTCAGATGGATCACATCAAGCCTAATTCTTCTCTCTGTAAAATCTTTAGAGATAACCAACATATACATGCTTTCTGAATTTTTTTTTTTTTTTTTTAGCATTTTCCCCTAATATATTAACAGACCCATGATCTGCGTCTCGTGGTAGAACAGGCAATGCCAGTGCTACCACATAGCAAAGGTAGCAAGCTTCCCAGCCCATTATAATGGAATCTCTACCTACTTTCTCCTGCTGGCCAAATTTACAATTTAGAGTCTGTTTGTATAGCACCTCACTTCTGGTACCAAACAGTGGCTTAAACCATAAGGACATTTTTGTTTAATCAAAATAAGGAAGTCTCAGAGTGAGTTTGGTGGTTCAGTGATGTCACCAAGCAATCCTTAATCCTTTTACTTTGATATCTTGGTTTGTTAATAGTGTCTATTCTCAGGATCACAAGTTAGCTGCCACGTTTCACGTCCTCACAAAACCACCAAACCAGGAAGGAACATGGAAGAACAGAAACAGAAAGCCGGAGCTTTTCCTCATGCGCCTTTCTGTTAGTAAAAAAATCTTCTCCAATCTTCATTTGGAAAACTGTGTTTTGTCTCATTTGCCAGAGCTGAGTCATATGCTTAACCATAGACCAATCATCAGAAATATGAAAAGGATAGCTTGGAGCTTGAGACTGCCAACCATTAAAATTAGGCTTATGTTCTTGAGAAAGAAACAAAGGTAGAAATGTCTTACAGATTGGCAACAGTGTCTGCTGTTGAGTTTATAACTCTATTTTAGCACTTACATCAATTACTGAAATAATAAATCCAGAAGACTATCTCCTCCAACAGTCTAGGGGCTCCCTTGAGGGGCTCAATAACTGGTTGTTGAACTGAACTGAACTTAGACTGGTTGGCCTGAGACTGCAAAATGGAGAAGCATGCACTCCATCCCCCTAATCCACTCCACTTGGGGCAGTCCTGAAGGAGATATGAGTAGAGATTTCACAAGTCCTTGGGAACAAATATACTTAACCTGTGGTTCAGGATTTGGGAGACCCACTTGGCCTGGTGCTTAGAAGGGAGGTAACAGAACATTGGGGTGTGCCATGACTATAGAAACCCATTCTTGGTGGTGAGTAGTCTTCACTCTGGTCTTGCAGGATCTCAGGGGATATTTTACTTCCTTATCGGAAACCCTGGTGGCGTAGTGGTTAAGTGCTACGGCTGCTAACCAAAGGGTCAGCAGTTCGAATCCTCCAGGCGCTCCTTGAAAACTCTATGGGGCAGTTCTACTCTGTCCTAAAGGGCCGCTATGAGTCGGAATTGACTCGACGGCACTGGGTTTGGTTTTTTCAAGATCTTGATATTTTTTTTAATGAATCAAAAACAGGTCAATTGAATTTACTTTAATTTTTTTTAATGGTATAAATGTCAATCCAAGATGGGATGAGATAGCTTCATAGCATGTGCATTTCATAACTGAGTGGCAGTGGAATGTGGAGATTGAGAGTTTGGGAGCCAGAGGGCCTCGTCAAATCTTCTGCCATCATTCACTATCTATGAAAGCTTGGACGAGTGCATTAGCTTTTCTATGCCTCATTTCCTCATGTGTAACAAGAGAATAACATGAACCTCACTGGGTTTCTTGAAAGTTAAGTGAGTTTTATGTAAATGCTTAGGAGCATGCCTGACATGTAGTAGTTACTCCACCATGTTAGCTGTTGTGATCATATTCCGACTAATCTTTTTCTTTAATTGTGGTAAGATATATATAACATAAAGGTTTCCATTTTACCCATTTTTAAGTATATGATTTAATGGCATTGATTACATTTACAATGCTGTGCAGCCATCCCCACTGTTTGTTTCCAAACATTGTCATCACCCCAAACGGAAACTCTGTGCCCATTAATCATCAATTCCCCATTCCCCTGCGCCAAGCCCAGGATAACCACTAATCTATTTTCTGTCTCTTAGCATTTATCTATGACAGATATTTCATACAATTGGGATGATATAATATTTCATTTTGTGTCTGGCTTATCTAATTTTGCATGTTTTCAAGGTTCTTCCATTTGGTGACATGTATTAGAATTCATTTCTCTTTTATAGCTGAATAATGGTATGTATGTAGCACATTGTGTTTATCCATTCATCTTTTGATGGACATTTGGGTTGTTTCTACCTTTTGGCTATTGTGAATAACACTGCAATGAACAATGGTGTACAAGTATCTGTTTGAGTCCCTGCTTTCAGTTATTTTGGGTATATACCCAGAAGTGGAATTTCTGGGCCATATGGTAATTTTATGTTTAACTTTTTGAGGAATCACCAAATTGTCTTCCACAGCACCTACACCATTACCTTCCCACCAGCAATGAACAAAGGTTCTAATCTCCACATTCTCACCAATGTACCAATGGCGCACTTTTTTGTTTGTTTAATAATTAACATCCTAAAACCAAAAAAAGAAAAAAACCAAACCCGTTGACATCGAGTCGATTCTGACTCATAGCAATCCTAAAACTTTCTAAACCAAAATATCAAACCCATTGCTGTCAATTCGGTTCTGACTCATAGTAACCTATAACAACCTAACTGGTGTGAAATCATATTTCATTGTGGCTTTAATTTCTATTTCCCTAATAACTAATGATGCTGAGCATCTTTCCATATGCTTATTGGCCATTTGCTTATCTTCTTTGAGGAAATATCTATTCAAGTCTTTTGCCCTTTTTTTGTTTTTTTTAACTGTGTTAGTTGTCTTTTTGTCGTCGAGCTATATAAGTTCTTTATATATGCTATATATTAAACACTTGTCAGGTGTCTGATTTCCAAATATTTTCTCCCATTCTGTAAGTTCTTTTCACTTCATTGATAATGTCTCTTGATGCACAAAAGTTCTTTTTTTGTTTTGATGAAGTCCAATTTACCTATTTTTTTTTCTTCTCTTGCTCATGTTTTTGGTGTCATATCAAAGAATCCATCGCCAAATACAAAGTCCTGAAGATTTATGTTTTCTTTTAAGTTTTCTTCTAAGTTTTATGGCTTTTGATCCATTTCGAGTTCATTTTCATACAGGGTATGGGTCCAATTTTAATCTCCTGCACATGGAGATGCAATTGTTTCAGCACCATTTGTTGAAAAGACTACTCTCTCCCCATTGAATGAACTTGATATCTTTATCAAAAATCAATTGGCCACAGATATATGGGTTCCTGGAGCCCTGGTGGTACAGTGGTGGTACAGTGGTTAAGAGGTGAGCTGCTTACCATGAAGACTGGCAGTTCAAATCCATCAGCAGCTCTTTGGAAACCCTATGGGACAGTTCTACTCTGTCCTGTAGGGTCGCTATGAGTCAGACTCAACTCAATGGCAACAGATTTTTTTTTTTAATTAATCTTTAATGTTATATTAGCTTCAAAACTATCCCATGATAATGCCTTTCTTTTAGGGGAGGTTTAAGTGAAATCAAGCCAGCATAGAAAAGCTAAAACAATTTTCAGAAGCACTGAACATTTGTTATATATAACTCTTACCATATTCTGTTGTAACTATTCATTTATGCTATATTGCATTTTGTTGCATTCTACACTATGAGTTTCTTGAGAAAGGGAATGTACCCTTTTATCTGGACTGTAGTTCCTAGAATTGTGCGTAGGAACTCGCTAATATAAGTGCATAAGTGAGTGGATGACTGTAATAATGACTACATTGAATACTTTATACACGTTAAGTAGTTACCATATGTATAAAGTAGAAACAATATTGTTTTGATAGTATTTTTTTTTGTCCATAACATGTTATTGAATCAGTCATATTCTGAAGAGTATCACAGAGCAGTGTGAAGTCAGGATTGCCTTTCAACTCAAATAATAGCAAATAATCATACAATGGGTAAGAACAAGCAGTTCTAACTATAACCCACTTTGAGAAATAAATCTGTAAAGAAGGAGCAGAGAAATTTAAGGAGCACACAAATATCAATCACAATGACCAGGCTATTGTTCAGAAAGGCAGAACTAGGACATAGTTGTAATTAAAAAACTGTAAATATATTCAGTAATACTGTTCTGTCTGTAGGGGAACTGTTATTAACAAAAAAGGGAAATCCAATGAGAAAGAATTTCTCCAATAGTAGACAAACGATAGGATATTTTGATTTACCAATTAAATGCTGGATTCATGTGGTAGATAAATCGCTTTAGAGGAAATAAAATAATCCAGCTAATGTGCTCAATTATAGTAGCCACGTATTGGGTCAAGCAGCTCATTCTGTCACTCTGATTTCACACACTTCCAATTATAATACAGCTTTCCATGGAAGAAAAAATGGAAGAAGGCAGTTGGTTGACCAGAAGACTGTATATGCCAATGATGTAACAGATACATGGGTCGATAGGTAGGTAGGTAGGCAGGTAGGTAGGTAGGTAAGTAGGTAGGTTGGTAGGTAGACAAGTAGGTAGATAGATAGACAGACAGATGATAGATACAACAAAACAGTAGCAGCTTTGAAGCTATACAGACTTCAATTCATATCTGGGCTCTGCCATATACTAGCTATGTGAACTTTAATTTCTTCATCAAAAAAGAGATATGTATAAATAAGAAAGACTATATAAAGGTTCAAATAGGAGGAATTTATTAAACTGTTAGGAAGGAAGGGAGAAGTAAATACATATTTTCCTGTTATTAAGTTGATATTCTGACTTAAACATGAGCGTCATGTGAGATTGGTTAGGGTAAGTAGCCAAAAAAAAAAACACTTCTAAAATCAGGCAATTTTTAGTTACAGGTCTAAGGGCTAGTCTAAACCCTGCTTCATCAAGGAACTTCCCCTGGATTCTGCTCAAGCAGCCGTAAGCATCTCAAATGACAGCTCCAGGTTAGAAATTCAGGACTCACTTCCAATAGCTTTAACAAGTGCTTCATTGCGCTTGGGTCTCTGTAAAGAAAGGTATCAGTCAGGTGACTGCCTTCTAGAAGTCATCCTCAAAGACAGTCAGCATGGACAGTCCTCTAAGAGGAATAATAAAAAAAAAAAAACCTAGTGCCATCGAGTCGATTCCGACTCATAGCGACCCTATAGGACAGAGTAGAACTTCCCACAGAATAGAGACAGTAAAATAAAACCAAGGTGCAAGCAGCCAGGCAATAACATGATGTAAATCCTGACAGAATATTATCCCTCTCCCATTGGAGCCGTATTTGTCTTCCAAGTGGTAGAACACAGGGTACGGGTATAGTTGTCCTCCTGCATCTCGTGGTTGACTATGGTCACAGCAAAGCAATACTCTTCTGAAAATCCCTAAATGTGATTAGCATGGCTCGAGCCTATGGGAGTTATTAAGTGTGACAGACGACAAATATTTTTTTTCCTTAAGCTAAAGAACTTTACCAAACATCATTTCCAGGTTAAAACAACATACATTTTGATTGAAGCTGCGAAGAGCGTATTTTATTTGCAACCAGGCTGGCAGCAGGAGATGCAGGCTGCCCATGGAAGGGAGGGATGTGAGGGACAAGCTTTCATTCTGAATGAGACGGCTATCAACCAGGGGACAGAGCAGCACGTTCACAATCTATTAGCAGAAATGAAATTGCTAGCTACCAATTGGAATTGACTTGAAGGGAATGTATTTTGCGGGGGGTGGGGGAGGGTAACTAAATCCTCATTTGGAGTCCTTGGGTGGTAGGAACTGTTGAGGTGCTCAGCTGCTAACCAAAAAGTTGGTGGTTCGAGTTCACCCAGAGGCACCTCGGAAGAAAGACCTGGTGATCTACTGAAAAATCAGCCATTGAAACCCTATGGAACACTACTCTGACATATATGAGGTCACCATGAATCAGGGTCGACTCAGTGGCAACTGGTTTAACTAAATCCCCAAATAAAATGCACTTTAAAAAAAAAGAGAGAGAGAGAGAGAAACACAGTTATTAACAGGAGTCAAAATTATTTGCACAAAGGAGAACTTAATTCAAAAATACAGGTGACTTGTTAGCATGAATCCAATACTTAAAGAGTTAAAACATTTACCAAGCTAGCATTTTTCTCCAAAAGCTTCCTCTTCGTAAGTGGCACAGTAACAGATGGCTTTACAAAAAGGAGTGGAAAGATCCTTAGAGGACCTAAGCCTTTTGAAATAGCGCTGTAATTAAGATAATGCTTTAACCAACAAGAATTTTTGGTATTCATGTACTTACTTTTCTTTTGAGTTTGAACAATTCAGGTTCTTCTAAATCCCTTTTTGCTCTGTGATGTCAACAGACTAGATCAGCTGGATTTTCTTTCCCGACAATTTATTAACCAAGTATTCTGAGTATGAAGGTATCTTTGGTCCAGACCATTTGTTCTCACTGAATTCATTCTCCAGGAAAGCGTACTATGATTAGCAGCTTAATAACATCGCACTTTCTGAGTCTAACACATTTCCCCAGTCAGTCCCCAGAGAGCTGTTAATAGTAAGTGAAGAGTACACACTGTAAAACATGTCCCAAGATGACGCCGGTGAGATACCAGCAGCACAGCACGAAGCTCACACGTGGAGATCGTAGGCACGCCCTTGTTTCCAGATCTCGCATTGTGTTCGTTTCCTAAGGCTGCTGTAACAAAATACCACAAATTGGGTGGCCTATAAGAACAGAAAATTTATTGTCTCACAGATCTGAAGGCTGGGAGTCTGCGATTAGATTGTCAGCAGGGCCATCAACCTCTGGCTAATCCTGCCGCATCTACGTTTCCATCCATTCTCCCCCATATTATCATATCATATGATAAAAAATGATTTTGTATATATCTCTAACATGTAAGGCTTCACTTTTTAATATAACCACAATAATACTATCACACTTAAAAAAATTAATAATAATGTCTTGTGTGCTGTCGAGTTGATAATACTGTCACGCTTAAAAAAATTAATGATAATGCCTTGTTGTGTGCTGTCGAGTTGGTTCTAACGTATGGCAACCCTATAGGGCGCTTTATGGAAGCAGACTGCCGCACCTTTACCCTGTGGAGTGGCTGGTGGGTTGGAACAGCTGACTTTACGGTAGCAGTCGAGTGCTTACCCACCGCGCCACCAGAGCTTCTTCAATAATGGCTGAATATAATCAAGTACCTAGTCAATGAGCAAATTTATTATGATTTTTATAGGAATTTTCTGTTTAAACAGGATCCAAATGCGGTCCATCCCTTGCAGTTGGTTGATATATTTTATGTCTCTTTAAATCTGTAGAGTCATTTTCTGTCCCTCATTTCCTTGCAATTTAGGCTGAAGAAACTGTCACGTAGGGTTTCTCTGTCTGGATTTTGCTGGTTGCATAACCATGGTGTAGTTTAATACATTTCTCTGTTCTCCAATTCCTATAAATCACCATATGGTTAGAGATTGATTAGTTGCATGCTTTTTTTAAACAACGTCATGGATGGTATTTTTTCTTCCATCATGAGGCTCATAATTTCTTATTGTTTATTTTGAGATGTTAGCAGCTATCGAGGATCACTGCCTAGATTCATTAGTTCCTCCCCGCCCCCAACCCCGCAGCTGTAGGTTGACTCCATGTGTATCAGAACACAACCGCGCTTCATAGTTTTCTTTTTTATTGTTTTATTGCTGTAAAAATACAGATAATGCAACATCTGCCAATTCAACATTTTTTACGTATACAATTCAGCAAGATCAATTAGTTCAATTTTTTCTGTTTTTTTTTTAAATAACATTTTATTGTATTTTTGGTGAAAAACAGCAAAATAGGTTCCCATTCAACAATTTCTGTACACAGATTTTTCAGTGACATCAATTACAGTCTTCACATTGTGTCACTTACAGAGGATTTTCAATGACTGATTTTTTGGAAGTAGGTCACCAGGCATTTCTTTGGAGGTACCTCTGGCTGGACTCAAACCTCCAACATGTTATTGGATGCAAAATGGTGATACCCAAATTCTCTTCTTATTTGTTTTTTAGTTGGAATACTTCTAAAGGGAAATTTCTCATCATACAATATTTGGTTACATAGAAGTAAGGCAGAATAAATGCTTGATTATTTCCCTTTATTTGCCAGTTTTAAAATCATGTGTTGGTTCCCTACTATCCTTCAATGGTGACCAATTAAAATTCTTAAAGTTTTAGCATTATTATGAAATCATGGATTTAAGCAGATTTCACATGTTTTAATCCATTGTATTCATCATTACGACAGATGTTCAAACTGTCAACAGCTTATCCAAGTTGGCTCTTGAGCTCTTTGAACAGGGATTTTGTTTTCAACGTATGTTAGCCTGGTGGCATAGTGGTTAAGAGCTATGCCTGGTGACCAAAATGTTGGTGGTTGGAATCCACCAGGTGCTCCTTGAAAACACTGTGGGGCAGTTCTACTGTGTCCTGTCACTACGAGTTGGGGTCGACTTGAAGGCTACGGATTTGGTTTTTTTTTCGTTTAGCCATTACTGTCTGTAGTAGTTTTTCCATTAATGTCATGTCACCTACAAATAGAGGTGCTTTGACTTTTTCTTTCACCTCTAATTGCTTCCATTTTTTTCTAACTTGCTTGCCTAATACCAGCAACACAATGTTAAATAGCAGTGGAATTTGATGGTGTCTTAGTTACCTAGCTCTGTTGTAACAAAATATATCTCAAATAGGTGGCTTTAAAGAACATAAATTTGTTTCTGCACAATTCCTGAGACTATAAGCACGAATTTCAGACATGGCTCTAAAGGAGTTCTTCTTTGTCTGTCTTAGCTTCTGCTAGCTGCAGCAGTCCTTGGCATTCTTGGGCTTGCAGATTCATCTGCCTTGTGTGTCTGTCTTCATATGTCATCTCCCCCCAGGTATGTGTCTCTGTGTCTATTCTACTCTTTTTATAACTCAGGTTTAGGATCCAACCTACTCAGGTATGACCTCATTGACATAACAAAGGTAACCCTATTCCCAAACAGGATCACATCCACAGGTATGAGGGCCAGATCTTCAGTACATGTTTTGAGGGAAACACAATTCAATCCATAACAGTGAGTAAACTTGTCTTATTCTCACCTTGACTAAACAGGCTTTTAGTATTTCCCCATGAAGTAACATGCTGGCTTTTGAGCTGAGGTACATACATTTTACATTTTAAGGAAGTATTCATTCACTTCTATTTCACTGAGTGTTTTCAACACAAAATGGTAATAAATTTTGCCATACTCGGCAGGTTATTTTCAACCACTAGTATCTCTACTGAGAATCTTGAATTGTCTGTTTTAATTTTATTAGAGCAATGCCATCGGTTTGCCTTTTCCACATGCTTAATTAATCCTCTGAGTATAAAAAAACAAAGAAAATTCCTTCTATCTATATTGCTTGACACACTGTATAAATAGACTAATTGTATGGTGCCATTTCTTTCTTCTAGCAACCCCATAATCATCTTTCACTGACCAACAGTCCCTTACCAGCTACCTTCTGTGACTCCAACCCTCTCCCATTCATCAGGTATCCAGCTACCCAATCCTGACTGATGATTTTGCGTGCATAAGCAATTACCACACATGGAATCAAACACCCCTCTTCTTTGACGCGGGCTGTTTTTGAAGAAATATATTGGATTTGATCAGAAGTTGGAATGTGTTTCAAAACAGGTTTCTAAATATACATTCTGAAAATTATAAAATTATGGAAAGGAATTTGAGAAATAGGAGTCAAGAGAAAATATGTATGGAAAATGAAAAAAAATACTGTAGCTTCAATGAAATTCATCTAGCTAGAGAATAATCATCTCCTGTTTAAAACATAATCACCTTTTACATTGCTGCACACAAAAGCAGCTATTATGCTTAAAGGAAATTGTCCTTTATAAATTAGGATCAGGGCTGAAGTGCCAAAATTTCCCCACCGAATCTTCTATTATGCTAGATTCATGTCCGTGTGACTATACCTGCGACTGGGAATGTACAGAAATAGCTAATCCATACCTTCTTAGAGTCAACATTCAGCAAATATCAACAGATTGGTCAAACTCTCTCAACTTCTTATCCTAGCTCACAGGAAATGTCGGTGCAGGTCCATTCCCAGGAATTCAAACATCTTTTAATTAAAAAAAAAAAAAAAGAGAGAGAGGCTAAAATTTCTCAGATAAAATAGAGATGTTTCAGGCGATTATGGAACAAGAGTTTTTCCTTGACTTGCCCATGACAGGCATCAGAAACCACTGTGCTATATTTTTAAAAACAGCATTTCTTGCCTTTAGGCACATTTAATGCAAATATTCAGGACTTGGAATATAGCTAGAGCCAGAGGCTCCTCTCTGATTTAGAAAATTGCTACTTGATTATGCATGTTCATTTGTCCATTCTCACCTGATTCATTCAAATATTCAATTTGTCTCTTCTCATTTCCCTAAAGAAATGCAAGTTGGCTAGGTGATTTTTTAATTTAAATATAAAGAGAATGGGCTAGCTGTCACCCTTCTGCTCTTGTTTCGTACATGAGATGTGCTTGCTTAATATAGTAGAAATGCTAAGAGTGATGACAAGTTCAAACTCTGTGGCAATTTGGCCAAAGCTGAACTGCAGAGGGAGGGTGCAAGAGGTAGATGAATGAATAAACTGGACCGGCAATTTGGGGTGAGTGCTTTGGGGAGACTATCTGCTAAACACTGATACCTAGAGAAACATAGCTCCTGTGGAGAATGAAGAAGGGTAACCATGGAGAAGAATTAAGAATTGTAGATGAGACCACTGGATGAAAAGAGTTAACACAGGGAATACACCGAAGTTACCAAAGTGAGGACAACTGTCTTGTTAGCACTTAATTAGGATGATAGGTGTATCCCTGGTACCCCATCAGGCCTCTTTCTTACTTTTAAATTGTAAGAGGTAGGTTATTAGGCATGTTCTCTTTAATTACCTTTATATTCACTTGTCCAATAAAACTGATAACAGTCATAGTGTCCTTCAGACTCAAAACATTAACTCTACCAGCAGTGCAAATGAGCAAGAGGGAGAGAACCCTGTTCGCCTCTAATAGGGCTTTTCAACCAGCCCCCTCATCAACTCTACAATCTGCTTATTGCTCTGGGCCCTGAAGATCTGTGATGATTACATGAATACTGGGAAGGAAGACTTTACTTTCTGCCTCTTGTGTCCATTAGAAAGCCCAACTTCACCCAATATAACATGTGGAAACTACTCAGGAGACTTCTGGGAGAAGAATGACTGGCTAGACTCAGCTTCAATACCCAAGTTCCAGTGATGATGGCCTACTCCATAATCCCGTTGCAGCTGAGTCAATTCCAACTCATAGTGACCCTCTAGGACGGAGTAGTACTGTCCGTAGAGTTTCCATAGCTGTAGTCTTTACAGAAGCAGACTGTCATATCTTTCTTCTGAGGAGCGGCTAGTGGGTTCGAACCACTGACCTTTTGGGTAGCAGCCAAGCTCTTAACCACGGCACTACCAGGGCTCCTTACTTCATAATAAATACATCAAATGGAGGTCATCAGCTCTTGTGGTAATCAGTATCATGGGGCTCTACATAATTCTATGTAATTCTGGGAATTTAGAACCATAAGGAATATTATTGGATAATCTGATTTAGGCCTCATCCCAAAGCAAGTACTATCCTCCACAGTCACCCGAAATTGAAAGTGATTTATACTAAAAAAGGGGAGGAGACTACATTTATTTATGTAAGCATTAGTGTCTATAGTTCAACCTTGACTTGATTATAAATTAAGTATGGAAAATATAAGCACCAACCTCCCTATGAGACACAGTGGAAAATGAATGAAAACAGAATTCTTGACCTCAAGAAGTTTACTGTGGAATGACAGAGGCAGGGCAAACATAGGGAGTTAGGCGAGTCACCTTTGTGAAGAACTTGCTGCCTCCAGTTCTGAACTCTCTTGCTCTAATGAGGTACCCCAGAGTTTATCTTGTTGCCTGGTTGTTAGATTCAGTTCTTCTGCCCAGCTCCTCTAGATGTTTATCTCAGTTGTATTATCTGAATGTTTGTTCTCAGGATCAGTCTTGACCCACCCTGCAGCCATGCCTGTCCCTGGGAGAGTTGCTGAGACAAAGAGAAAATATGCTTCGGATAGGAGAAATTCCAGCCAAGGTATCAGAAAGAAGCTCAGATAGCTGAAGTTTTCACTCCACATTATTTCCCCAGTGGAGATAAACAGTACCTGGCCATAAACTAAGCTATTTATTAAATGACCCTTGCTAATCAAAAGGTCAGCAATTCGAATCCACGAGCCACTCCTTGGAAACCCTATGGGGCAGTTCTACTCTGTCCTAAAGGGTCTTTATGAGTCAGAATCTACTCAACGATAACAGGTTTGGAAGAAGTTCTCCTACTTCCAATGTTTTAGTTGTTTTTCTAATATATTTTTCTTAAACATTTTAAGTTTTCCACACAACTCTAAATGTGGAACAACATATTTTTCATAACAGAAAAATAAAAATTCCAGCACTTGTTTGCCATAATTATAATTCTTGATTGATTGACTCATTAAGTTGTATCATGTTTTGGTAAAGCCCAAAAATGAGTGTCAATATGGAAATGAAAGAAATAGCACATTCATCAATTAGGCTTCTACCATTCTATGGAGAAGGGCAGGGGAAACTCATTTATTAGATCAAATAAGTTGAAAAAATATTGGGTGAGACTGTGCCTGGTTGGAAACCTAAGATTTTAGTTCAAACAAAATATTAGTAAATCAATAATAATAAACATAAATATATTAACAATTTTCCCATGCTGCAAACCCATTGCTATCCAATCAATTCCGACTCATAACGACTGTATAGGGCAGAGTGGAACTGCCTCCTAGGGTTTCCAAGGAGCAGCTGGCGAGTTCGAATTGCCGATCTTTTTTGGTTAGCAGACAAGCTCTCAACTACTGCACCACCAGGGCTCCTTTCCTACGCTTCAGTCACTGTAAAATATGTCACTGAAAAAGATCTTTTAGATCCTTAACCATCCTATCTGATGTCTGTACAGTAGTTATATCACCTATGAAACCTCATCCTATTATAACGTTTAACTTGGAAAATAAAGGAATACTCAAAGATACTCTTAATCTACAAGCAGGAAGTATAGTAGTGGATGTGGGTACTATGATAAATGGCCTTAATTCTTGTATTCTGGAACCTCTGGTGATAGTGATCTTCTGTTCAAATTCTGGACTCCTACGGACTGCCAGAAGACCAAACAAATCTGTCTTGGAAGAAATATAGCCAGAATGCTCCTTAGAAGTGAGAATGGCAAAACTTTCTCTCACATACTTTGGACATGTTATTAGGAGGGACAAGCCCCTGCAGAAGGACATCATGCTTGTTAAAGTAAAGGGGTCAGCAAAGAAGAGGAAGACCCTCAACTAGATAGATTGATGAAATGGCTGCAACAATGGGCTGAAACATAGCAATAATTGTAAGGATGGTAGAGGACCAGGCAGCATTTTGTTCTGTTGTTCATGGGGTCACTAGGAGTTGGAACTGACTCAATGGCACCTAACAACAACATAGGCTATGAGACCTCACACGGAGCTAAGGCAGTTTTGGCATCAGTATCCTTCCTCAGAACAATTGTTATTAGTCAGGGGCCCAGCAAGAAACAGAAGGAACACCCAGATTGTTCAAATGAAGAGACTTTAACATGGGGGATAATTATAGAGGTGAGGTCAGGATTAAGGGAATAAACAAAGGATGTTGAGGCACTCAGATGTCAGCAACAGAAGGAAGCTAAGACTATCTCTTTGGTAAAGAGGTAAGCAGTAGCAATAATGTTATCAGAACACAATGAAAGCTGGAGCCACAAAGCAGGCTCTGCCAGACAGGAGCTGCAATTCAACTACTACCAATGACATGGTACCAAAGAAGGGAAGGTATGGACATGAAATGCCCTGACTTACCTTTGCTCCTGCCCTGTGATCTCCTGTCAGCATTTCCCATTGGCTGAACCCAACCAGAATCAAGCAAGGGAGCATTTCTCAGTAATCAGCTCCCTGAAGCACAAAGTAGGGCAGGGAAGAGAAAAGAATGGATTGGGTAGAGAGCAAGCAGAGAAGAACCAGCACAACTAATAAGCAGAAAAAAAAAACAAGAGAAAGCAAGACACTGTATAGACTTTCCCAGGCTGTCTTCTCCAGACTCCAAGAAACTTCTAAACTCCTGAAAGAGCTATATATCGCTACAGTTTTCACTATAAAAGTCATTAAGTCCTTCCAAATGGCCCTGGCCTATGTGTGATGGAAGAAAACAGTCACAAGCTGTGGATAGGCGAGTACTTGAAGATGTTAACCAGCACCTACAGGAACAGCCAACAAATCTAGTACATTGGTGGCTAAGATGGAGCTCGGACTCTTCTAGAAAGCTAACCAACCAAGGACCCAGATAAAGAAACCTTCCAACTTTCTTCAGGTATGTTTCAATATACCTGAAACACAAAACAACACTTCAATATCTCACTCTGCCTCCCAAGCATCTCCATGGGATGAACCACCAGCATTTCAAACTCAACATGTACCAAAAACAAACTCGTCGTTCGTTCTTCTGTCTAGACTCTCCTGTATATACCATCCCCACCCCAAATTTGTCCCTGGCCCAGGTAACCAAAACTGAGTAAATGCCCCCCACATCCTAACAAAACCAACACCCACAGCTGTAGAGTCGATTTCAACTCATAGCAACCATATAGAACAAAGTTGAACTGCCTCATAGGGTTTCCAAGGCTGTAATCTTTACGGAAGTAGACTGCCACATCTTTCTCCCATGGAGCGGCTGGTGGGTTCTATCTGCTGATATTTCAGTAGCAGCTGAGTGCTTTAATCACTGTGTCACCAGGTCTCCTTCCCACATCCAAACAGGCTCCAAATTCCATAGATTCTACATAAGCAAGCACTTTCGCTATCCATTTTTTCCTGTATTCTCACTTCTTACTCTTCTTTGCATCTACATAGCTATATTTCTAGATTTGAGCAATAATCTATTCTCTACCATTTTTCCTGCCTGTATCCAACCCATCTAATATCATACTGCTGATATATTAATCTTCTTGACTGAAGCTCAGCTGTGAACATTGTACCCACCCTCTCTGAATTCACCCTCACTGAATCACATCTAAGACTGCACTTCCTGCAGACTGTGGACAAAATTCTTTAACAGATCTGGTAGTCCAGATCTAGCCTCTACTTGCCTTTCCTACATCATTATTTGTTATTTTTCTTTCATCCAGCATTCCAGCCAAACTGACCTACCCTTTATTTCTGAAAGACCCCATGTTGTGTTTTCTGCTTTCAAGACTTTCTGTACACAATCTTCTTTCCTGTAATGACAATCCCACCATCTTTATTTGTCCAAAGAAATTTTTTTCATCATTCATGGCCTTGCTCAAATGCCACTTCCTCTTCAAAACATTCTCTGTTTTATAAAGTTATAAATCACCCGACATACAGTAGACCAGAAATATGCCTCCCCTACCGTCCGCCACCCACTCTTGCCTGAACTGTTAAAGAACAGTAGATGCCTGTCTTGTGAGATTCATTACTTTCTTGCTTTTATTATAGCTACTGACACAATTATGCACCTCACTAGATGGTATTCATAATGGACAAAATGTAGATGTTATTCAATTTTGTATACTGTACATCTAGATGACAGAAAAATTTTAATAAGTGCAAAGTAGTATCCATAGCTCTATTTTAAAGGTAAAAAAAAAAAAAAAAAAAACCTTTAATTTTAGAATGAGTCATTAAATCGGATCCAGGATTCTAATCCAGATCAGACTGTGTAAAAGCTCTTGTTCTTTCCACAAAACTCCGCAGCACTCTGTGAACAGGCCCCACGTGGCACTGTGATGAGTTCCACGGAAACCAAAGACCCTCTGATCTCATAGGCATTTCATTTTACCTGTCATCTTCAGTTATAACTCATCAGCAAAGAATTCGACATTTTTAAAAATCCTAAGGGAAACAAAGTGAGAGATTTGCTTAAGATCAAAACCCAAATGAGATCTTAAAAGACTGCAATGGAAAGGATGCACTTTTTAAAAAATGTTTTCATTCAAGTATAACATACATACAGAAAAATGCATAGATCATGTGTCCAGCTCAATTAATTTTCACAAAGTGAACCCATTCATTTATCAGCTCCCAGGTCATGAAACAGAATATTACCAGCACCTCGGAGTCCACCCTGGTGCCTGTTTATAGTCATTCCAGAACACTCAAGGATAGCCACTGTCATGACTTCCATCACCCTACATTAGACTTAACTGATTCAAACTTTATTCAAATGGAAAAACAGAGTATACGCTCTTCTGTGCCTGTCTTCTTTGATTTAACTCTGTGTGCCTACAATTTATCCATGTTGTGGCATATATGTCTAGTGCCTTCACTTTCACTGCTGTATTCGCTTATATGAATATACTTCAACTTCTCATCCATTCTGCTATTGATAGGCAACTGGAGAAAGTTCTAGTTTGGGGATGGTATACATAGCGCTGCTATGAACGATCCTGTACATATTATTTTATGAACATATATTTGCATCTCTTTTGACAATATCAGTAGGAGTGGAATTGCTGGGTCATAGGGTGTGAGTGGTATGTTAAATATTTTCCCAAAATATCCCAGTGGTTGTTCCTACCTACAGTCCAATCAACAGTGTATGAGAGGTTCATTAGCTTCACATCCTCACTAGTACTTGGTATTTCTGTCTTTTTCATTTTAGCCATTCTGGTGGATCTATAGTTATATCTCATTATTGTTTTAATTTGCATTTTTCTGATATGTAATAAAACTAAGCACTGTTTTATACATTTATTGACTGGATATTCCCTTTTGTGAGGTGATATTCAAGTATTTTGCCCATTTTTGTATTGGTTTTTATGTTACCTATTATTGATTTGTATGAGTTATTTATATATGATTTACAAATATTTTCTCCCACTTTGTGAATTAACTTTTTACTGTAATATTCAATTTATAAATTTTTCCTTTAAATTTTTTGAAATTTTTTTTTTTCTGGATCTTTTTAAGACATACACTCCTAATCTAAGGTCATGAAGATCCATTCTTATTTTTCCTTCTAAATGCTTTATTTCATTTTTCATATTTTGACCTGCAATCTATTTGGAAATGATTTTTGTATATGATGTGAGACATAGTTTTAAAAATGACCCTGTACTGTTTACTCAAAAGACCATTTTTACCTATTACGTGACAGTGCCACCTTTGTCATAAGTGAGATGACCATATATGAATGGATCTGTTTCTGAACTGTATATCCAGTTCCACTGGCCCATTTTTTTTTCTAATTTTTTAAAATCTTTGTGACAATAACATCCTCTATTAATTACTTTTAGATAGCATGAATGCTTAAATCTCAAAAAAAAAAAAAAAAGAACTAAAAATGCCTTTTCTTTTAAACACTACAAATAAGGCAAACATATATGCCTTTCTCCCTCATGACTGGGAGCCCTGGTGGCACAGTGGTTAAGAGCTCAGATGCTAACCAAAAGGTCAGCAGTTCAAATCCACCTGCTGCTCCTTGGAAACCCTATGGGGCAGATCTACCCTATCCTATAGGGTGACTATGAGTCAGAATCAACTCGACAGCAATGGGTTTAGTTTGGGTTTTTTTGTTTTTTTTTTTACCCCCATGACTAATCTTCTGAACCCTTCCTTGGTAGACAGTTTGTTTCTCAAAGATTCTGCCTTTCTGAACTCAGAATTAGTCATCAACGGAAGCATTTTTAAATTATTGGTTAGGAAGTACTAAAAAACCTTTTTTTTTTTCTGTATCTTTCCCACCTGTCTGCTCATACTCCTTCTCATCTATCAGGGTCCAGATCACTAGTTTTATGCACCAATGAGTTAGTGCATTCTGTATTCAAATATATTTACCTTTAGGTTACCATAAAAGGACTACCAATATGAGACTATGCTCAACATCATTAGCCATCAGAGAAATGTGAATGGAAACCCCGGTGAGATACCACCACACAGGCACTGGAATGGCTAAAATTAAAAGGCCCGGCCATACCAACTGTTTGCAAGGATGTGGAACTACTGGAACCCTCACACATTGTTGGTGGGAATGTAATATTGTACAGTCACTTTGGAAAACAGCTTGGGAGTTTCTTCGAAAGTCGGGTATACTCCTACCACATTACCAAGCAATTCTATTCCTAGGTATTTACCCAAGAGAAATGAAAACATGTCTAGAAGAAGCCTTATACACAAATGTTCCTAGCAGCTTTATTCAAAATAGCCCCAAACTGGAAACAACCCAAATGTCCAATAACAGCTTCATTCTTGACATTGATATATTTCCATTTTGACAGGAAACTAGTGTTACGGGAATTCATCTACACATAAGTGAGGCACAACTCTTCTATAAATTTCTAACTTAAAGTGATTTTATGAGTTCCTTGTCTCTCAGATTATCATGCGAAGGTTAGAGTCTACACATGGTTAACCGTTTAAATCAAACTAATGAGTTTGCCCTTAGATTGCCCTCAAGCTTTCCTCTGCGAGCCAGGCATAGCAGGACAGGAGAGCTCCCTCTGGGTCAATGGTTCTCAGCTTGGGGTGCACATTGGTACCACCTGCGGAGCATCAAAACAATGTCAATGCCTGAATCCCGCCCCTAGAGACTGATTCATTGGGACCTAGGAAAAGGGCTTTTAAAAAGCTCCCCACCTTCATTGCCAGGTGATTCTACTATGCAGCCAACATTGACAACCAAATTCCTTCCAGCATCTCTGGGAGAGGCCATCTTCTTTTTAGGTGACAGTTTCATTATCAAATGGTACTCAGCCAAGAATCGGTCACTACAAAGCACAGTTCTTTAGGACCTAGAAGACTGACAGTAGGAATGAGGAGATGGTTGTTCATGGGAACAGTTAATAGATACCACAAATCACTGTGCCTAACTTATGTCAGTCTTCTTCAAGGAGCCAAAACTAATTGAGATGTGTAGAGATCCTTTCTTGGTAGTCAGTTTTTTTTCTCAAAGGTTCTACTATCATAAACTCAGAATTGGTCATCAATGGAACATTTTTAAAGTGCCAAAAGAAGCATTAGGAAACCTTTCTATGCCTTTCCCACCTGACTGCTAAGACTCCCTCTCATCCATCAGAGCCCAAGTCAAATCCTGTGCCTTTCAAGAAACCCTTCTAGATCCTTTTCCTTATCCTTTTCCTTCACCTTACCATCATAATACTTCATTTGTGGCATTAGAGATACTTGCGTGTGTGACTGCACGATCACCTAGAAAGCAGGGACCAGAATTACTTCATCTTTGTATCCTCCAGCAAGTCTGAACCAGTACCTGACACATACCAAGGGCTAGATAACTGTGGAGTATAACAGTGTGATGATCTGTATGCCACATACAAATAATTCTTTTGTAATGAAACATATGCATTCCTAAAAATCACTGTACTGTGCAAAATCAGGCAATTAAAACCAAGGGGGAAAATGGGGTTTGGGTCACAACACTTAAAAACTTCAACAGTGACATACAAAAACAAGAGCCTAATGAAATTAGAAGCACAATTTTACACATGCTGAATGATTGAGAAATGCATAAATACTATAATAATTACAGCATGTTACCTTAAAAAGACCTGAAATCTGCTTGTGGAAGTGGGTGTCTATAAAGTGAGTCACCGAGAAGTGGAGGAGAGAGAGTTATCCAACTTGGAGGTGAAGCTGGAACACCAGATGTGGGCGGGTGTGACTCAGAATATACACAGTGCACTGAGGTAGCTGGTAGATGTTTGAAGGGTGTATGTGGTGGGGTGCGTTTTGTGTATTTCTATGCTGCAAATTCCAGCTGGGTGTCATTTGTGATGTTTACCTGGTGCTTCTGAAGATGAAACTGCACCAACACAAATGCAAAATTCACGTCCTGGTCAAATTGTTCCCTAATCAATCGCATTGGAACAAATTCACATTTTCAAAGTAAGCGCTGTAGCAGAACTGGCTTAAAATGTTAGATACAGTGTGTGGAAGATTATTGATTTAGATCTGAAAGCAGGCAGGAAGCTTTATATCAAGACATATTTTTGAATACTTCCAAAGAAAGCTAAAATAAAATGATCTCAGAGTGAGGTTAACAGCCAAAAATAAGAGTTACGATCTGCTTTTAGGATGTGATGCAGGCTAATCGCTTCGGTTTCCTCTGTTCTCTCTTTGCATTCTCTAAAGTGGGAATGGTGAGATGTCTCCTTACCAGACAGAGGCAGTGCAAAGGCTGCATAATGTTCCCCAGATCGCTGGAGATGAAAGTCATTCTGATAAAGTCTGGCGAAGGAGCTTTTCCAAACTTCATAACAAAGTTATAGTCTTTGCATATCAAAGACCGAGCCTTGTCAACAAATATGTTTTGAAATGTCTGTAATAAACTGAGTAGTTGTGTGAAAGTCAAAGTTTCTATATAAAGTGTAAAGATCCAGTGATGTGTTGTTAAAGGCAAATCACTTCTAATTAACTTGTTCATGTTCAGCAAGAGCCAGCTCTTCATGCAAAATAATCCCCAACTCACTCCTATGGTCTTAACAGAACAAACAGAAGGAAGAGAAAGTGGCATGGCATGTTGCTGGCAGTGCGTTTTTTTAACAGCTTATTTTATCTTGCGTTTCCACTGCTTTTAAAACTACTTTTAAAAGGCCATTAAAAATTACGTGGCTTCACAGAAAAACTGAGATAAAAAAAGCTGTCCCAAAGCACAGATACAAAAAGATGACTCGATGAAATGTATAAAATTTAATATTGAAAACATCCATAGCTGGGAAACGAACAAACAGATGAACTGAATTGTCCATTAGGTAAGACTTCGACTCTCCATCTGCTTTTCTAAGCTGAAACTGACTCATCACTGTGTGGTGATGAGACTGATTTTTTTTTCTCCCTCTTTCCAATCACAGCTAAGAGTTCTGACTGCTAATCAAAAGGCTGGCAGTTGGAATCCACCAGCTGCTCCTTGGAAACCCTATGGGACAGTCCTATTCTGTCCTAATGGGGGTCACTATGAGTCTAAATCAACTTGGCTGTAATGGGTTTGTTTGTTTTGGGGGGTGGGGGTTCTTTTTTTTGTTTCCAATACAAAAGGACCTGGAGGTCAGAGGCATCTCTACCTGCCACTAGGTTCTAAACCTCTATGCCTTCTATGTCATGTAAACACCTTTGCTTCTATGACGCTAATGAAACCTGGTAATACCAGTCTCTTTCCCTCCTCATTCCTGTCTTCCACTGACCCTCCTGACACGAATTCCACATTTAATTCAAAGCTTTGGTGCTTAGCCTAAAACATTCCTCTGTGCTCTCAATTTTTCCATTCTCCTAGGAAACTTCAAAAGCAAGTGGACATCCACTCTGCACCATAGCCTCAGAGCCCTAACTGCCTCGATTTCAATGAAATTCAACTGAATTCCCACACTAGGTTCCTAAACCAAGAACTGTACCACTTCTGCAATAATAAGCTCTAGTAGCCTACTTTCTGACCATCTTCCACTCTTTAAGGTCTCTCAGACTCCCACCAGCCTCATTAATACCTTATTTTTCTCGTTCTTCAACATTCCCCTTGCTTGAGTCTTCCTAACTTATTCGAAACAGATCCGACATCGTTAATTGGTTCAATTCCTTTGTCTCCTTCATGTGTTACATTAGCTCAACAAAACTCCAACCCTAGGTAAGGCCAATTTTATTCTACCTTCTGGAGAAAAAAACATACCACATGGCAGATTCATACTCAATAAATTAATGTCTTAACCTCAACTGGACTCTAAATGTTATCCACTATTCTTATTAGCCAGCTTCTAACAAATTTCCTACCAACTCCCCCTCTCCCAATAAAGAGCCTATCTGTCTCTATATCAGAATTTCTTCTTTCTCTTTTAACTTAGGGTATGCATTACATCTTCTCCCACTCTATGTTTCAGATCTCATTCTTTCCTGATTTGTCAGGAATCCCCACCCATTAATCATCCTCTATATTCTTTTATCTTCAGCCTCTCTTTCCAATCATGTTTTTTCTTTTGTATACAGGTATGATTCCCTCCATATTCTCTTTGACCCTAAATCTTCCTCTAGCTATCGTTATACTTTACTCTCCCATCATAATCTAGCATCTTAACAAGTGTTGTATATTTCTCGTTTGGTTCTTATTCCCTTATAATCCATTCCTACCACTCCATTGAAAGTGCCTTGTCACATTCACCAAGGAACTCTCCATTTCTAATGCCAATTTTAGTTCTTTAGTTCAACCTATCTACAGCATGTTAAATTATTGACTACTCTCTTCTCGAAAGCCTCCTTTTTGTGGCATCGTTCTTAACTGTTTTTCTTCCTAGCTCTGTGGCCACTTTGAGAATTCTTCATGGTCTTCTCTTCATCTCCCCTTCCTTAAATAGGTGTGTCGTCCCCTAGACTTTGATCTTCACCTTCATGCCCTCTTGCTTTAATCGGGAGATTTCATCAAGCCAATCTGATGACTCTCATATCCATATCTATATTTTTACCTTGAATCTCCCTCCTAAATTCCATATCTTTATATGTAACTGCATTCTGCGTGTCTTCCCCTGGATCTTTCACAAGAGCCTCAAAGTCTTCATGTCCCCAACTCAATCCATCTTCCTCCTGTGTGTGCACATGTGTACTTGCCCACTAATACATACAACAAATGCACACAAATCTGATATTGCTTCTTAACTTCCTATCTACATGACTGTTACAACCACTCATCCAATCTCCAAACCAAAATCTAGAAATCACTTCACATGACCCCCTCACTGATCTACATATTTAATCAGTCTCTCAAGATGTATCACCCTGACAGCTTAAATCCATCCCTTTCTCTTCCTGTACAGTATAAATAAAAAGTTTCTTCGTGTAGTCCCTCTGTGGTTCCCCTTTCTGTCACCCACTCAGAGCATCCAATGCCCAATGATTCAACCAGACTGAACATCTTAAAGGTCTCTAAATTCGCCATGCTTTCATCCATGCTCACTTTTTGGCCTGGAAAGTTCTTCTCTGCCTCCTTTATCAAGATTTCTCCTTCTGATCTTTCAAAGTTTCATATAAGGCTTATCTTCTCCAGAAAACTTTCCCTAAAATGCATGCCACCACACCCATTTCAGGATCCCAGGCAGAGCTACGGGGTATGTACATTTATCACGGCTCTTATGGCATTGCTTTTTAATTTTGGGGGCTATGATACATGTTTTTCTTCAGATGATAGAAAGTAACAGAGAAAAAATTACAAAATCACCCAAATTTACCACTTAGAAATTATTATAGTTAACCTAAGTGTACACCATTGTTATTAATAATTTCTTCTCTGTCTACATAAAAAGAAGGCATTGACATGCAGAAATAATTTTGTAAAAATAGCATCAAACTAATTCAACAAAAAGTATTCAATTTAATTTCACTTGAATTTAATGGGAGAAAATAAAATTTTCTATAAACCTGAAGGAATTGCTAAAGCGTAGATGGTGGATTTTTCGTTTTAACCACTAGAGATACTATTTCCTAAAAAGTTCCTATAACATTATAAAAGGAGATTTTCAAAGACATGAAGGGGTAGAAATTATTACTTTTTAATACATATACATTTAGACAGTTTTCACTGCTATTAAGCAGAGAAAATGAGCATTCTTATACGTCTATCTCATTTTAAGTATATTTTTACATTAGTAAGTTTTTTAAATTTATTTTGTTGTGTTGAGAATACACACAGCAAATAATACACCAACTCAACAGTTCCTACATGTACCATTTTGTGAGACGGATTGCATTCTTTAAGTTGTGCAACCACTCTCATCCTCCTTTTCTGAGTTGTTCCTCCCCCATTAACAGAAATTCACTGCCCCCTCAGGTTCCTATCTAATCTTTCAAGTTGGTGTTGTCAATTTGATCCTGTATAGATAGTTCTTAAAAGAGCATAATGCTCAAGGCAGACATTTTTTACTAGTTAAGCTAAACTATTTTTTGTTTTTAAAAAGACTTTAAGGGATATTTTTGGTTTAAGGTTTAAAGATTCTGTCAGGGCAATAGTTTCAGGGCTTCATACAACCTTCATGGCTTCAGGAAGTCTGGAGTCCATAAGAATTTTAAATTCTGTTCTGCATTTTCCCCCTTTTCATCAGGATTCTTCTACAGAATCTTTGATTTAAAAATTCAGTAATGGTAGCCAGGCACCATCAAGTTCTTCTGGTCTCATGGCAAAGAAAGCAGTCGTTCATGGAAGGAATTACAAACATATTCGTATCTTCCTTGTATTCCTGATGCTCCTTCTTCCTCTGTTGCTCCAGGTGAATAGAGACCAATGTTGTGCCTTGGACAGACCGTGCAAAGTTTTAAGACCCCCAGGCACTATACAATGAACTAGGAGGTAGAACAGAAGCACTAAACATGTTTAGGTCAATTAACTGGGATGTCCCATGTAACCATGGTCCTAAACCCTCAAACCAAGACACCAAATTCCGTGAGATTTTTGGTTGTACATAAGCAGCCTCAGCAGCTATTCTTTTTTTGGTCACTTTTGTAAATATATCCATCACACAACTTCTGCAAATTCAACTTTTTACAGGTGTACAACTTATTGACAGCAATTACAATAATCAGCTATGCAACCTTACTCTTAATCAGTGCAATATTTCTCACTGTTAACCCCCGTCCCTCCACCCCACCTCCTCTCCTGGGTAACCACTAATAAATTTTGTTTGTATACATTTGCCTTTTCTTGTCTTTTTATATGAGATCATACAATATTTGTGTTTTTGTAATTGACTTATTTCATTCAGCACAATGTCTTTCAGCTCTATCCACATCGTAGCATGTATTAAGACTTCATTTTTTCTTGGTTGAGTAGTATTCCATTTTATGTATGTACCACATATTGTTTATCCATTTATCTGTTGATGGACACGTAAGCTGTTTCCACTTTCGGCTATTGTGAATGGTGCTCCAATTGACATTGTTGTGCAAGTTGCTGTTTGAGTCTCTGCTGTCAAGTCTTTTGGATATATACCCAGGAGTGGAATTGTTGTGTCATATTGTAGCTCTATTTTTAGTTTTTGGAGGAACCACCACACTGTTTTCAACAACCTCTTTAACATTTTGCATTCCTATCAGCAGTGGGTAAGGGTTTTAATTTCCCCACATCCTCACCAACATTTGTTATTTTCAGTTTTTTCTTTGTTTGTTTGCTTGTTTGTTTTTAAACTTAATCATCCTAGTGGGAATGAAATGGTATCTTATTGTGGTTTTATTCACATCTCTAATGGCTAATGATGCTGAGCATCTTTTCATGTGTTTGGTGGCCATTCAAATGCCCTCTTTGGTGAAATACCTATTCAAGCTCTTTGCTCATTTTACGATTGGATTCTTTGTCTTTTTGATAAGTTGTCAAATTTTTATATATATTTTGGTTATTAGATTCTTGTTGGACATATAGTTTCCAAAGATATTCTCTCAGTCAGTAACTTATCTTTTCAGCATTTTGGTAAAATCTTTTATGAACAAAATTTTTTAATTTTCGTGAGGTCCATTTTATTTATTTTGTCTTTTTCTGTTTGTGCTTTTGTTATTATATTAGATAATCCATTGTTAAAAGCTAGGCCTGACAGAGTTGCCTCTGCTTTTTCTTCTAAAGATTTTATGATTTTAGGTTGCACATTTAGGTCCTTAATCCATTTTTTAATTTATTTTTTTGTATTGTGTGAGGCATGGATCCTGTTTCATTTTTCTGCATGTGGAAATTCAGTTTTCCCAGCACCATTTATTTAAGAGACTTTTCTTTCCTTGTAAAATGGACTTAGCACCTGTGATGGTTAAGATTGTGTGTCAACTTGGTTGGACCACAATTCTCAGTGTTTATATGGGATTACCCCCATGATGGTATCTGCTGTGCGTAGCCAATCAGTCAAAAGGGAGTTTCCTTGGATGTGTGGCCTGCATTCAGATATAAGTGGGCATTCTGGCTTTTGCCTTCTCTGGATCCTGCAGCTGGATCCTGCTCTTCAACCTGCCAATTTTGGGTTCACCAGCTCCTGCAGTTATGTGAATCAGGAGAAGCCTTGCAGTCTTGCCTGCCAGTCTTGGGATTCATCCATCTTCACAGCCTGTGAGCAAGAGCCCTATTCTCCAACTTTCCGATCTGGGTTCACCAGTCTCTCTGGCTACATGATTCAGAATAAGCCTCTATTTTGATCCACAGACTTGGGACATTCCAGCCTTTACAATTGCCTGAGCCATTTTTTGATATAAATCTCTCTCTATATATGTATTTATATGTTTTACTGCTTTTGCTTCTCTAGAAAACCCACCCTCAGACAGTACCCTTATCAAAAATCAATTGACCATAGTTGTGTGGGTTTATTTCTGGACTCTTAATCCTATTTCATTGGTCTATGTGTCTATTGTTGTATTCCTACGAGGCTGTTTCGATTACTGTGGCTCTAAATCAGATAGTGTGAGTCTTTCTACTTTATTCTTCTCTTTCAACATTACTTTACCTATTCAGGACCTCTTGCCATTCCATATAAAGTTGAGGATTGGGTTTTCTATTTCTATAAAGAAAGCTGCTGGAATTTTGATCCGGATTGTGTTGAATCTATAGGTTGCTTTGGGTATTATTGGCATCTTAACAATATTGTCTTCTAATCCATTTATTTAAGTCTTCTTTAATGTCTTTCAGCAACGTTTTATAATTTTCATTGTATAAGTCTTTCACATCCCTGGTTTGATCTATTCCTAGGTATTTTATCCTCCTAGATCCTATCGTAAATGGAATTGTTTCCCTAATTTCCCTTTCAAATTTCTCCTTGCTAGTGTATAGAAACTGAACTGATTTTTGTTGTTGTTGTTGACCTTGTGCCCTGCAACTTTGCTAAATTCCTCTATTAGCTCTAGAAGTTTTCTTGTGGACTTTTTGGGACTTTATATATATAGGATCATATCATTTGCAAATAGAGATAATCTTATTTCTTCCTTTCCTATCTGGACACCTTTTCTTTCTTTTTCTTGTCTTATTGCTCTGGCTAGAACTTAATTTAATATTGAATAGAAGTGGTGAGAGCAGGCACTCTTATCTTGTTCCTGAATTCAAGGGGAAGCTCAGTCCTTCTCCATTAAGTATAATGTCGGCTATTGGCTTTTCATATATACCCTGAATCATAACTGAGGAATTTCTTTTCTATTCCAATCTTCTTTATGCTTTTCATCAAGAAAGGATGTTAGATTTTAACCAATGCTTTTTCTGCATCTATAGAGATGATCATGTGGTTCTTTTCCTTTGTTCTATTGATGTGGTCTATTACTCTGATTGATTTTCCAATGTCGAACCATCCCTGCATTGCTGGAATAAATCCCACTTTGTCATGGTGTATGACTCTTTTACTATACTGTTGGATTCTGTTCCCTATTATTTTGCTGAAAATCTTTGCATCTATATTCATAAGAGATATTAGCCTGTAGTTTTCTTTTCTTGTGGTGTCTTTGGTTTGAATGTCAGGGTTATACTTGCACTGTAAAATGAATTGTACATTGTTAAGTTTTTAAACATCTATATTCTCTTCTGTAACCAGAGTTCCTTCAGATTCCTGGTTGTGTTGATTCTGTATTTAAAAGGACTCAATGGTACTCTTTTTACAATGTTATCCTCCCAGGGTAAATTTACTATGATTCGTCTCACAGCTAGATTTCCTCATCAGATAGGTTTTTCAAAAGAACCCTTAGGTATTTGTCTTATTGATATTACATGTTGGTGAATGTCTGTTTGCATATTGAAGTAGTTAAGAGTAAGTCCTCTCCAGCCATATTACATGGTCCTGAATCTCATCTCCACTGGCTTTGTGACCTTGGACAATTTGCTTAATCTCTCTGTGTCTCAGTTCCTTCTTTCCCTAACTATAAAGTGAGGGTATAAATATTTGTTTTTTAATATTTCTATAAAGAAAATTAAATGAGTTAATTCACATAAAGCACTTACAATAGAATCTCTTTTTATAAACACAAATTATTATTAATCCTTAAAAGCCTAATTTGTGGGGATACACCAAACTGTAAAAACTGTATTGCAAGATTGTATCTTTTCCCTATAGGTATTAAATCTGTACACTGAACAAATAATCTGAAAAGTAGACTACATGAAGATGAACCTGGGATCAGAACTGGTGGAAGATTCATTGACAACCTGTGATTATGCAGGTGGCACAACATTGCATGCCAAAAACGAAGAGGACTTGAAGTACTTATTGATGAAGATCAAAGACTACAGCCTTCAGTATGGATTACACTTGAACATAAAGAAAACAAAAATTCTTACAACTGGATCAATAAGCAACATCATGATAAATAGAGAAAAAAATTGAAGTTGTCAAGGATTTCATTCTACTTGGATCGACAATCAATGCCCATGGCAACAGCAGTCAAGAAATCAAGCAATGTATTGCATTGGGTAAATCTACTGTAAAAGAAATCCTTAAATATCTAAAAAGCAAAGATGTCACTTGATGACTAAGGGATGCCTGACCCGAGCCATGGCCTTTCGATCACCTCATGTACATGAGCTAGCTGGACAACAAAAAAAGAAGACAGAAGTAGGATTGATGCATTTGGTTTGTGGTGTTGGTGAAGAATATCAAATATGCAGTGGACTACCAGAAGAATGAACAAATTAGTCTTCTGTTACCAAATCTGTTACCACTGAGTCAATCCTGACTCATAGCGACCCTATAGGACAGAGTAGAACTGTGCCCATAGGGTTTCCAAGGAGCACCTGGTGGATTCGAACTGCCAACCTTTTGGTTAGCAGCCATAGCTCTTAACCACTACACCACCAGGGTTTCCAAATTAGTCTCAGAAGGAATAAAACTGGAATACTTCTTAAAAATGAGAATGGCTAAACTTCATCTTGCTTGCTTTAGACATGTCATCAGAAAAGACCAATTCTAAGAAAAGGACATTATGTTTGGTAGAGGGTCAATAAATCAAGGGAAAGCCTCAATGAGATAGCCTGACACAATAGTCACAACAATGGGCTCAAACATATCAAAGATCATGAAGATGGTGCAGGACCAGGCCACATTTCATTCTGTGATCTATAAGGTCACCATGAGTTGGAGCTGCCTTGACAGCAACTAACAACAAAAATGCTCAACATGAAAGATTTGATATACTATAGATAATATACTCCCTTCTACTCTTATCTAAGGCCTATCTGGGGCCTATTTGTAAGGTGGCCAACTGTCCCAGTTTGCCAAGGCCTGTCCCAATCTTAGAACTGAACGTTCCACATTTCAGGGAACCTCTCAATACAGAATAAACTTGGACAGTTGATCGCCTTCCTTATTTGCCTCTCTGAGTTAAAATTTTGAGGGTTTAAATATTGAGTTCTACCTACTTTTACCTAACAAACATTAGAGCATATGCAAAAGATGGGGAAACCTCAGGGATAGTTATATGCATCTTCCAGTGAAGGATACAGGCTTTGCTCTCTTTTCTAAGGTTTAGGTGAATATTCATCATCAGAGTTCACTTCAGCTGAAGAGAGGAGTAACATTTCTGTTGAGGCATACCCTTAGGATTCAGATTTTCCCACTAATCCAGTGATCAAACTATATTTTAATTGTCTATTTATGTTTTCATTTTCCCCAAACTAGGTTATACTTAGCACTGAGCCTAGCACAGAGTAGCTGTTCCACGTTTCATTGACATGAAATATCAAACATTGTTGAGAGATAAGATCCTTACAGAAAGCAGTGTGAGTCTAGTCAATTAGAATATATTAACTTCATTTTTTTTCTTGATTTTGTCCGTTGTGTACTTTATGAATTGGTCTCATGCAAATATCTTTAAATACCAAACTCAAAATTAATAACACAAATATTGGAAAAAGCAAATACAGTTTGAGAGCAACTCACGGTGGATATAATGTTGTTGTTGTTAGGTGCCGTCAGTCAGTTCCTACTCATACCCTATATACAACAGAACAAAACACTGCTCAGTCCTGCACCATCCTCACAATCCTTGTTATGCTTGAGCCCATTGTTGCAGCCACTGTGTCAATCTATCTCGTCAAAGGCCTTCCTGTTTTTCTCTGACCCTCTATGCTACCAAGCATGAGGTCCCTCCCCAGGGACTGGTCCCTCCTGATAATACGTCCAAAGTGTGTGAGATGAAGTCTCATCATCCTTGATTCTAAGGAACATTCTGCCTGTTCTTCTTCCAAGACAGGTTAGTTTGTTCTTCTGGCAGTCCATAGTATAGTGAATATTCTTCACTAACACTAATTCAAAGGCATCATTTTCAAATGTGTGAAAGCAGAAAAAGAGTTTCATTTTATCCTGTAAAACTTCAGAAAGCAGAACTAAGATAAATGGTTACATGGAAGCAGAATGGTACTCAATATATGTATGAGCTTTTTTTAAATTAGTGTGAAAATTGAATGGGCTGGCTTATGAAAAACAATAATCCAAATTATGGAGACATTTATCAGAGGATGAACACCCCTGGTGAGATTCATCTACTAGGTTGAAATATTGACTGACCTGAAAACCTATGAAATTCTGCCAACAAAATATCCTATGATTCTAAAATGAATATCATAACTCGTTACCATACAAACTTATCTGAGGAGTTACAGCCCAGTGCTTTGTAAAATAATTAAAAAAAAAAAAAGTCTATGCAAGCACCAGAATCATTTTTTCATCTCCCTTAGGAATTTTTTCACAGCCTGTAGGATGATCCCAGTCCTGTACACTGTCTCTATGAAAATATTTGCTTTGGATATCTATCAAGCCACCCCGGCATGTCATTCAGGATAAACTAAGTTATGCTGAAGTAACAACCTCTGGAATCTAAATTTCTTAATATAGAGCCAATGCAGGTAGCTTTCCTGGGCAGCTCTCGCAATGACTTGAGGATCCTAAATTTTTAACACATCATCTCCACAGTCACCACAAGAAGAAGAAATGAGAATGTGGAGGATTGTGTAGGGAGATTTATGAAATGGCCCAGGGGCACCATGTTTTGAGGGCCATAACGCAGTCACATGATCCCAACCTAATTACAACAGAGGCTGAGAAATGTGGCCTTCCTGAAGGACCAGGAAGAGAAAAGGAGATTGGTGAACATCTACCCATTTATGGCACATATTTTTAGTTCAGGCCTCTGAAGAGCTTTAATTTTCCCTGTACATTGCAGAATTCACAGAATCAGTTCCTGAATCCTTGTTTTGTAAGGAATAGTTTACGGAGTTCATCACTGGGCTACTGATACTAAGATGACCAAAAACCCAAGCTTAATAAAAATCAGTTATTCATTGGTTCCTTCCTTATTCCTCTGATATAATTTTATAGTGCTTGGTAATAATTACTGGAACTATTGTAATACCTTCATAAGGTAAGAAAATATTATTTTTAAGTTTAGTTTTAATTGCATGAATGATTACCTTCAATATAAGTATTAATGACAGAAGGAGTCGCAGGTTGGCACAAATGGTTAAGCACTTGACTTACTAACCGGAAGGTTGGCAGTTCAAACTTCTTTGAGGCAGCTAAGAAGAAAGGCCTAGCAATCTGCTTCTGAAAGGTCACAGCCTTGAAAATTCTATGGAACAGTTTTACTCTACAACACATGGGGTCACTATGAGTTGAAATGGACTAAATGGCAACTGGAAAGAAAACAGAAAGAATTTTATGAGATATTGACACCTCAAATAATTTCTTTAGAAAGAGTCTCTGTTTTCAATGTAAATTTTTTTTTTAATTTTTTATTATACTTTAGATGAAGGTTCACAGAACAAACTAGTTTCTCGTTAAACGGTTAGTACACATATTGTTTTATGAAATTGCTTAACAACACCACAACATGTCAACACTCTCCCTTCTCAACCTTGGGTTCCCTATTACCAACTTTCCTGTCCCCTGCTGCCTTCTGGTCCTTGCCCCTCGGCTGGTGTGCCACTTTAGTCTCGTTTTGTTTTATGGTTCTGTCCAATCTTTGGCTGAAGGGTGAACCTCAGGAATGACTTCATTACTGAGCTGAAAGTGTGTCCTGGGGCCGTACTCTCAGGGTTTCTCCAGTCTCGGTCAGGCCAGCAAGTCTGGCCTTTCCTTTTGAGTTAGAATTTTGTTCTACATTTTTCTCCAGTGCTGTCCAGGGCCCTTTATTGTGATTCCTGTGAAGGTAGTAAGTGGTGGTAGCCAGGCACCATCTAGTTGTACTGGACTCAGTCTGGCGGAGGCCATGGTAGACATGGTTCATCAGTACTTTGGACTAATCTTTCCCTTGTATCTTTAGTTTTCTTCATTCTTCCTTGCTCCCAACGGAATGAGACCAGTGGAGTATCCTAGATGGCTGCTCACAGGCTTTTAAGACCCCAGACACTACCCACCAAAGTAAAATGTAGAACATTTTCTTTATAAACTGTTATGCTAATTGAGCTAGATGTTTCCCAAGACCATGCTCCCCACATCCCTCAGGGAGTTTGGATGTGTCTATGGAGCTTCCATGACCTTGCCTTGCACAAGTTGTGCTGACTTACCCAGTATCGTGCACTGTCTTACCCTTCACCAAAGTTACCACTTATCTGTTGTGTATTTAGTGTTTTTCCACTCCCACCCCTCCCCTTCCTCGTAACCATATTCAATGCCCATGGGAGCAGCAGCCAAGAAATCAAACAATGCATTGCATTGGGAAAATCTGCTGCAAAAGACCTCTTTAAAAGTATTCAAAAGCAAAGATGTCACTTTGAAGACTCAGGGGCCCTGGAGCCAAGTCATGGTATTTTCAATGGCCTCATATGCATGTAAAAGCTGGACAAAAAATAAGGAAGACTGAAAAAGAATTGACGGTTTGAATTATGGTGTTAGCAAAGAATATTGAATATATCATGGACTGCCAGAAGAACTAACAAATCTGTCTTGGAAGTACAGCCAGAATGCTCCTTTGAAGCGAGGGTGGAGAGACTTTGTTTCATGTACTTTGGACATGTTATCTGAAAGGACCAGTTCCTGCAGAAAGACATCATGCTTGGTAGAGGATCAGCAAAAAAGAGGAAGACCCTCAACCAGGTGTATTGACATAGTAGCTGCAACAATGGGCTCAAACATAGCAACGATTGTGAGAATGGCGCAGGACTGGGCAGTGTTTCATTCTGTTGTGCACAAGTTTGCTATGAGTTGGAACTGACTTGATGGCACCTAACAACAAGAAGCTTATTTCCTACTGAAAGGTGTGAAAATTAAGTGTTTCATTTTCTGTATATTCATTCCACATTTCTGAGATACAAAAACAAAACTGGAAATAATATATTTTTCTTAACATCTTATACTGGCCTGTACTTTAGAAGTTATTATTTTTGATACTTCAAATAACTATATGGAGTCAATATGTTGTTATTCTATTTTTCATATGACCCCTTGCTGATTTTATATTCACCTATAGTAAAAATAGTAAATAACTCTGTGTTTACTGACTGCTTTACTTAATCTTTTCAATAGCCCTATGTATTAGGTGGAAACCCTGATGGCGTAGTGGTTAAGTGCTACGGCTGCTAACCAAAGAGTCGGCAGTTCAAGTCCGCCAGGCGCTCCTTGGAAACTCTAAGGGGCAGTTCTACTCTGTCTTGTAGGGTCGCTATGAGTCGGAATCGACTGGATGGCACTGGGCACTGGGTTTATGTATTAGGTAATTATTCCTGTTTTACAGATGAGGAAGCTGAGGCACAAAACGTTGAAGTATCTTGCACAAGTCATGAAACTAGGAAATGTTGGAACTGGGATTTGAAACTGGACAGTCTGGCTCCAGGCTACACTTTTAACCACTATGCTATTTTGCCTTCATATATATAAGATAGTATTTTTTTATAGAGGGTCACAATGAGTCAGAATTCACTCGATGGCAGTAGGTTTTCGGTTTAGAGTTGATTATTTACCTTAGTTCTTAAAAAATATAAATTTCTTTGTTTTCACTTCAGGACTTGAATCATGGTTCCAAACTCGCATTTCTTTTGCGTCAAAATCTACCTACCCTCATCCTCTTGTGCACACTCTAATTTTACAGCTCCTGTTTTTCCCGCAGTTGAGTTGATTTTGGTGATTAAAGAGAACTGTTCATCTGCAACAAAAGCAAAGACATTTCTGCCGATAGCAAAGAATGACAGCTGAAACAGCATTTAAAGTACATCTTGAATAAATGTTCAAAAGCATGGCCTTAGGGCAATTTCCTGTTTTACTGGAAAATCTCCTTTGCTCCTGTCTGATAAAATTGTATGAACAGTGGAAGCTTAATTCTCCAAGGCATGTTCTATGAAGCATTTGATGGCTTATCTGATGAAATCCACTCTACTACCAGTACAGAGAGACCATGTGCTCCTCACGGAAGAAGCCGGGTCTGAACAGCTCTGTAGCCCTGGGGCTGATGTTATTGGTTCCTAAATGAACTGATTAGTGTTTCGTTGACTTATTTCCCAGCAACTGTACATACGCCTGACATGCCAAAGATTTTCCATCTTGTAGAGTTAATCCACTATTGAAAATGACTTCCTTGTGTTGGGAAATATAATTAGAGCTATTTAATACTTTGAATGGTCCAGGTGATTGAATAAATCTAGATAAAATTAAATCACCACTCATATAAGATTGGATGAAGTGGCAGTCTAGGCCCACAATTAAATGTTGCACTTTCTGTGACCTACCACAGGAATAAGCAACTATTCATAAATGGAGTGCCAAGTGGATGGCCTCTGGCCTGCCAGGAGGGGGTAGAAAAGAATATCACACAGAAATTTGCCTGACTCACAGTGACGCCAGGTGTTGCTCAGTAAACTGTTCATTACAGCGTTTTCAAAGCTATGACCTTTTGGAAATGGATTGCTAGATTTTTCTTCTGAGGTAACTCTGGATGGGTTTGAACCCACAACCTTTTGATTAGTAGTCAAGTGCTTAAACTTTTGCACCACCCAGGGATCTCTTACACAAGGTCATAATACATTAACATTGATACTCCATTCTTGAAATTTATGTAAAACCCCCTAAAATTTCCTATTCCAGACCCAGTGATCTGTGCCAGGTCCATTAGTCTATTTTGAGCTTCATTATCAGAGCTTATGATTCCACACCTAACCAGTGTCAGGCTCTACTCCCAGTAGTTCCAGAGGTTATAAATGTATGTGTATGTGTGTGTGTATGAGTGTGGGTCCCACCTCCTCCTTGCAACAAATGCTGATTAGAGAGAACCGTATTTGTGGCCTGATATAAGTGCTATCCTTCCAAAATGGTTTGAAATGTATTCTTTGAGTTAAGCCGGCCCAGCACCGAGCTCGAGAGCTAGGCAGCATCATTTTGGGGTCCTCATAGAATTGCTTTTTGGAGCTTTGATATGCTTGTCTATTATAAGGAAAAACAGGGATATAATGGCTACATGCACATAGAGAATATTGCACATCACATCGCAGTGTATTCTTTCTGGGGAAAAACCAAGGATAATTTTCTGGGGTGTCAGAATTGTTCTGCTACTAAATCACTGCTTAGATTTTATTCTATGGACACTATGAAGACTGTAAATGTTCTTCCTCTTCTAGACAACATAGAATTGAAGCTGAAGCTCATTCCCAGAAAATGTAACTGACTTTCTAATGGATATTTTGTGTACTGACTTCAGTCCTGGCTTCATTCTACATTTTTAATCTCAATCTATTTTTTGACTCCTTTCCCTTTTACAATTATTTGACCATGAAGAGTGTCTTGTTTCCAAATGTGCATTACTGAGCCACCTGAAATCTCTCTAGAGCATGTCAGGATATAAGTGACTAAGTGAATAAATGCCGTAGGTTTAAACATATCAGTTGTTCACACTTCAAGATGACTTCTGTGATGGCATGACAAGCATGAGGATGAGAATGAAGATACAGCTATTGATGATCATGAAGACTTCAGTCCTCCATTTGCTGACTTTTTAATAGCAAGGACGTTACTTAATTCCTTTTTTATTTTTAAGTGGGAAAGAAAATACTTCATTCAGTTGTGAATATTAGATGAAATAATTCATTCATTTGTTGAAATAATTCATTCACAGTAGCTAGGGTAGCTGCTATGCACAAGAAACAGTTCTGTGTGCTGGAAGCACGGTGGAAAAGAAGAAAGGCAAAGACCTTATTCCTTAAGAGTGGACTTTCTCTTGGAAGGTGACAGAAAATAATAAGTCAGGAGCAAAAGGGAAAGAAGGCAACTAAAGACTCAAAAAAGAAACTAGTCTACATAACTGATTACACACACCAACCAAGGCCTCATCTATCCTGAGACCAGAAAACTAGATAACTAGATAATACCCAGCTGCCACTACTGACCGTTCTACCCAGGGACAAAATAAATGCTCCCGGATAGAATGGGAGAATATGTAGAACAAACTCAAATTCTTAAAACAAAACAAGAGACCAGACTTACTGGACCGGTAGAGACTAAAGAAACCTCCAAGACTATTCCTCTGAGATACTCTTTAAACTGAACTGAAACCACTCCCAGAGGGCACCTTCCAGCTAAATAACAGATTGGCTCATAAAATAAATAATATCACCCATGAGTAATGGGTGGTGCCCTGGTGGCATAGTGCTTAAGTTGTTAAGTGTTATGTCTGCTAACCAAAAGGTCAGCTGCTCCTTAGAAACCCTATAGGGCTGTTCTACTCTGTCCTATAGGGTTGCTGTGAGTTGGCATCAACTTGATAGCAAGGGGTTTGGGTTTTGGGTTTTTTTTTTTTTTTTGGTGATCAATATGCTCCTTAAAAAAAAAAAAAAAAAATATATATATATATATATATAGTTAACATTTAACCTAAAGTAAGTAAAGAAAAGGTCAGGGGGGTAAGGGTAGGGAAGTTAGATTAATGGAAACAGAACAACCAGAACTGAACTAATGAGAATTTTGACACAATTTAGAAAATGTAACTAATGTCATTGAACAATATGTATAGAAATTACTGAATGAGGACCTAATTTGCTGTATAAGCTCTCACCAAAAACACACTAAAAAAAGAAAAGAAATTAAATAAACAATAAATAAGATAATTTCACTTAGTAGTAAATGTTATGAATTCTGTGATGGAAAAGTTGGTTGTAGCAGTCTCCTCGAAAAGGTGACATTTAGCTGAGACCCGAATAATGGGTAACTTCAGTTGTACAAAGCAGAGGGAAGAATATTTCAAAGCGAATCAGGCAAAGGCATCAACAAGTTCAAAGACTTTGTTGTTACCACCATGCTTGTTACCATCAAAAAACAGAAAGAAGGTCCCCAAGGCTGAACATGGTGAGTGAGGACAGAGACGTGGAGAAGGAAATACATGGTGCTTGCTCTGTGCTTGACGTATATGGAAAAAAAAAATTGCTGTTGAGTTGGCCCCAAGTCATGGTGACTCCATGTGTGTCAGAGTAGAACTGTGCTCGGTGGGGTTTTCAATGGCTGATTTTTCAGTAGATTGCCAGGCCTTTCTTCTGAAATGCCTCTGGTTGGACTTGAACTGCCAAGCTTGTCAACTTTTTGCACCACCCAGGGACTCCTGACAGACGGTAAATTATCGTATAGGGTATATGTCAATTACTGTATTGTACTGTTTTTAAGCAAAGACTGGAAAACAGAGATTTCTTAAAGTTGTTTCTGCCATTCTTGGGGAGAGGAGTGGGAAACAATCCCTTTTAGTTCTGCTGTAAGCCAAGACATAAAGCAGAAAGCAAGTAAGGCAATGGATAAAATAGGGCACGTTAGCTCCCTAAAAAGGCAGTCAGGGTCTATTTTCTGAGGATGCACGCACAAAACAGGAGCTGAGGGAAAGGTACCCAGAGGTGTCGTCGACACACCTCCTGGGTCCACTACAACGTCCTGAGGTTCAGAGGAGCCAGTCTCTTCATGAGGGTACAAAAGTAGCCCTGAGGTGGGTTCATTCTCAGTCCCACTCTTTCAGGAGCATGGAGCATGCAATCAGGAGTCAACTAAGCTCCATTTCTTTGTCTATAAAAAGTAGTAAAATAACAGCCCTAAAGAGAAATGAAGTTCTGATGCATGCTACAACATGGATGAACCTTGAAAACATTATGCTGAGTGAAATCAGTTAGCCACAAAAGGACAAGTACTGTGGATCCCACTTATATGAAATATCTAGACTAGACAACTGTATAGAGACCAGCAGTGGGGGGTAGGGGAGAGGGAGAGTCATTGCTTAGGAGACGCTGAGTTTCTGTTAATGGTGGTAGAATAATTTGGAAACATATAGTGGTAAATGGTAGCACAACATGATGGATGTAATCAATGTCACTGATTACACATGTAAAAAATGTTGAGCTGGCAAATGTTTCCTTACATATATTTTTACCACAATAATACAGTAAAAAATAAATAAATAAGCCCCTCTACCCAAAAAAAGATAATAAAAGAGAATCAGCGTGTAGCCTCTGCTTTTCAGGTACTTTTTTTTTGGATTAATGGCTAGGTTGTAAAATTTATTTATGTCATTTAGGGAAAATTACAAACAAAATTATTTTAAGAAGTTGTTTGTAATTTCTCCATTTGTTAAAATTTAAAATAAACATGTTTTATCATGATAGAATTGTGCTTTGATTTTAATAGTTGTCTGAATTCATTAAAAAAATTTTTTTGTTTTAAAATATATAGATAATGCAAGCTTTGTCATTTCAAGATTTCTCATTATACAATTCGATTATCACCAGTTTTGAAAAACACATTTTTTTAATTGTACTTTAGATGAAGGTTTACAGAACTAGCTTCTCATTAAACAGTACACATATCGTTTTATGACATTCGTTAACAACCCCACGATATATCAGTACTCTCCCTTCTCAACCCTGGGTTCCCTATTACCAGCTTTTCTGTCCTGTTTTACCTTCTAGTCCTTGCCCCTGGTCTGGTGTGGCCCTTTAGTCTTGGTTTGTCTTATGGGTCTGTCTAATCTTTAGCTAAGAGGTGAACCTCTGGAGTGACTTCATTACCGAGCTAAAAGGGTGTCTGGGGGTCATACTCTTAGGGTTCCTCCAGTGTTTGGCAGTCCAGTAAGTCTGGTCTTTTTTTAGAGTTAGAATTTTGTTCAGGATACAAACCATAACTAAAAACATGAAAACACCAGAACGTAAGCTAGATAACTGGGATCTTATAAAAATTAAACAACATTTTTCTCCAGCTCTGTCCGGGACCCTCTAATGTGATCCTTGTCAGAGCAGTCAGTGGCGGTAGCCAGACACCATCTAGTTGTACTGGACTCAGTCTGGTGGAGGCCGTGGTAGTTGTGGTCTATTAGTCCTTTGGTCTAGTCTTTCCCTTGTGTCTTTAGTTTTCTTTATTTTCCCTTGCTCCTGAAAGGGTGAGACCAGTGGAGTATCTTAGATGGCTGCTCACAGGCTTTTAAGACCCCAGATGCTACTCATTGAAATAGAATGCAGAACATTTTCTTTATACACTATGTTATACCAGTTGAGCTAGATGTTCCCTGAGACCATGGTCCCCACAGCGTCCTCAGCCCAGTAACTCAGCCCCTAAGGGAGTTTGGATTTTTCCGTGGAGCTTCCATAACCTACCCTGAACAAGTTGTGCTGGCTCCCCCAGTATTGTGCACTGTCTTACCCTTTGTCAAACTTACCACTTACCTATTATTTATTTAGTGTTTTTCCATCCCCACCCTCCCCTCCCCTCATAACCATCAAAGATTTGCTTCTTTTTGTGTGTAAACCTTTTCATGAGTTTTTATAGTAGTGATCTCATATAACATTTGTCCTTTTGTGATTGACTTATTTCCCTCAGCATAATGCCCTCCAGATTCATCCATGTGGTGAGATGATTCACAGACTCATCATTGTTCTTTATCATTGCATAGCATTCCGTTATGTGTATGTACCATAGTTTATCCATTCATCTGTTGGTGGGAATCTAGGTTGTTTCCATCTTTTTGCTATTGTGAACAATGCTGCAATGAACATGGGTGTGCATATGTCTATTCGTGTGACTGCTCTTATTTATCTAGGACATATTCGTAGGAGTGGGGTTGCTGGATCATATGGTATTTCTATTTCTAGCTTTCATAGGAAGCACTATATCATTTTCCAAAATGGTTGTACCATTTTGCATTCCCACCAGCAGTGCATAAGAGTTCCAATCTTCCTGAAGCCTCTCTAACATTTGTTATCTTCAGTTTTTTTTTGATTCCTGTCAGTAATGCTGGGATGAGATGGCATCTCATTGTGGTTTTGATGTGCATGTCTCTAATGTCTAGTGATCACAAGTATTTCCTCATGTGTCTATTAGCCAGTTGAATGTCTTCTTTGGTGAAGTGTCTGTTCATTTCCTTTACTGATTTTTTAATTGGATTATTTGTCTTTTTGTCATATAGGTGTTAGGTTTTTCTGTAACTTTTAGAGATTAGACCTGCATCAGATTGTAATAGCCAAAGTTTTTTTCCCAGTCTGTAGGTTCTCTTTTTTCTCTTTTGGTGAAGCCTTTGATGAGCATAAGTGTTTAATTTTTAGAAGATCCCAGGTATCTAGTTTATCTTCTGGTGTTTGTATACTCTTAATTATGGTTTGTATCTTGTTAATGTCGTGCATTAGGGTCTCTAGCATTGATCCTATTTTTTCTTCTATGATCTTTATAGTTTTTGGTTTTATATTTAGGTCTTTGATCCATTTATGAATTAGTTTTTGTATATGATGTGATGTATGGATCTTGTTTCTTTTTTTGCAGATGGACATCTAATTTGCCAGCACTATTTGTTAAAGACTGTCTTTTCCCCATTTGATGGGCTATGGGCCCTTGTCAAAGATCAGGTGTCCGTGGGAGGATGGATTTACATCTGGTTCTCGATTCTGTTCCATTGGTCAATGTATCTGTCGTTGTACCAGTACCAACCTGTTTTGACTACAGTAGCTATAGAGTAGGTTCTGAGGTCAGGTAGTGTAAGTCCTCCTACTTTATTCTTCTTCAATAATGCTTTACTTATTCTGGGACTCTTCCCTTTCCATATAAAGTTGATGATTGTTTTCTCCATTTCTTTAAAGAATGTTGTTGGTATTTGGATAGAGTTTGCATTGTATTTGTAGATTGATTTGGGTAGAATTGTCATTTTCACATTGTTGAGTATACCTATCCATGAACATGATGTGTTTTTCCATTTATGTAGATCTCTTTTGGTATCTTGCAGTAATGTTTTGTAGTTTTCTTTTTATAGTTCTTTTACATTCCTTGTTAGATTTATTCCTAAATTTTGTTTTGTTTTTGTTTTTGTTTTTTAGGGGCTATTGTAAATGGTTGTAAGGATGGCGCAGGACCGGGCAGCGTTTCGTTCTGTTGTGCATAGGGTTGCTATGCGTCCGAACCTACTCGATGGCACCTAACAACAACAACAACAACATTATAAATGGTATTGTTTTCCTGATTTCCTTTTCATCATTCTCTTTATTGATGTATAGGAATCCAACTGATTTTTGTGTATTTATCCTGCTACACTGCTGAATCTATTAGTTCCAGTAGTTTTCTCATGGAGTCTCTTGTGTTTTCTATATATATTATTATATCATCTGCAAATAGGGATAGTTTTACTTCTTCATTACCAATTTGGATGCCCTTTATTTCTTTTTCTTGCCTTATTGCTCTAGCTAGGACTTATAGCGCAATGTTAAATAAGAGTGGTGATAAAGGACATTCTTGTCTTGTTCCTGTTCTCAAGGGGAATGTTTTCAGCCGCTCTCCATTAAGAATGATGTTGGCCGTTGGTTTTGTATAGATGCCCTTTATTATGTTGAGGAATTTCCCTTCTATACCTATTTTATTGAGAATTTTTCTCAGGAACGTGTGTTGGACTTTGTCAAATGCGTGTTCTCTTCAATTGAGATGATCATGTGGTTCTTTTCTTTCCTTTTGTTTATGTTGAGGATTATGTTGATTGATTTTCTAATGTTGAATAATCCTTTCATATCAAGTACTTAATACTAACTTAGGAAAATTCGCAAGTTCTCTCCTTTCCCAGTCTGTTTCCTAGCCAAGATCTTCAACACTGACTCCAAGTTCACATTTCTAGAATTTCATATTTCTTCCATTTGAAAACAATTCAGAGTAATTTCACATCAACTTCTACCATACGGTATTCAAGCAGCCTTCTTATAGTCAGCTCAAAATCTCCACCACAGACTAAACCAAAAGTTTGCTGCACAAACTTGGGCAAGATTCAAAATATAAATCACAGGTGCCTGTTGAGTTCCTGTAAGCACTTGAAGGCTGCTGAGAACACATGCACACAGAAAACCTTCCTGGCTTCGGGAGACAGGAAAAGTCCAGCTGCATCAGTGTGTGGGTGCCCTCTCCTACTGAATCAGATCATCAGTCCTGCCTTCTTTCTCCTCACAGAGAGGCAGCTGAGTGTGACAAACATCACTTAGGCAAAAACTGTGTTGTAACCTTGAACAGGGAACATCTTGTCTCTACAGACTCATTTGCTACATGAAATAATAAACAAGAGTGCAGCCTGACCCATAACTCTCTCAGGTGAGTAATCATTTCCACAACTGCTCCAGGAATCAGCTTCCTGCAAACTCATCGTTTGTCACTGGGGACAGAAGTCTTCTACTTCCTGAACTGTGTGGAGCAACCATGGAGTAACAGTGCTATGTAGCAGGGTCAGCTGCTGGAAAGTGCCTCAGAACCAAACATGAGGGTCTATCAGAGCTAAAGCATTTCCCTGGTAAACCAGGCAAGAAGGGTAAGAACTCAGCAGCTCCAAAGGTTGTGGAGGGCTCAGATTCCCCAGCTAAAAACAGAAAGAAAAAAAGCAGTGGTGTAAAGGGAGGAGTTTGAAAGAGATCACAAAAGTTAAGATTCATCCATAAAAGTTTCCACCAAAATAAAAAACCAGTTTCCATTGAGTTGATTTAGACTCATGGTGATCCTATGTGTGTTACAGTAGAACTGTGCTCCAGACGGCTTCCAATGGCTGATTTTTTGGAAGTAGATAGCCAAGCTTTTCTTTTCTGGCACCTCTGGGTCAACTCAAACCTTTTGGTTAGTAGCCGAACACATTAACAGTTTACACTACCCAGGGACTCCTAATAGTTTCCACAGAGGTCTTTTATTACTTTTGCTCCCTGGCTACTAAATGAGAAAGAGCATGAGTTCTCCCTGCTCTCAATTAGTGAAAGCAGGAGCAGCTGGAGGTGAGTCGACAGTTACCTGATGGGAAACTCCCTGGGAAAAATTACCTGACATCATTGGTTTAAACCATCTCTTTAAGAATATACATGTCCCCCTTCCCCTTAAAACAGACATGTATTACTTGTAAGATCAGAAAATAAAAGGAAGTAAAATCAGGAAGAAGAAAAGAGGTATGTAGGTAAGAGGACAGAGAGAGATTTAGAGTGGTTCCCTATAAAAGAAAACAATAGAATAGCTCTTTCCAGGGAAAGAGTTCTGACACAGTGACTGTTAACTTTACCCACAGTTGGATGAAGCTGAAACTGACATGTTTTAATTGAACCGTTCTTATTTCTCCACAATAAGAGAAACTTAAGAAGATAGAAGACCCTCTCCTCTGCGTTCAGTGACATAGCTGGAGTGTTCATGCAACTTTTTGATAACACCTTAGAGAAGGAGGAGCCCTGGTTGCACAGTGGTTAAGAACTTGGCTACTAACCAAAAGGTCGGCAGTTCGAATCCACTAGCCAGTCCTTGAAAACCTTATGGGGCAGTTCTACTCTGTCCTATAGGGTTGCTATGAGTCGGAATCGACTCAATGGCAACAGGTTTAGAGAAATGAGCTAAGAGACTTTGCTACTGGTCTGTTTGCACAAGCTATTTCCATAAATACCAGCAACAATTTATTGATATAGTCATTATTATTCCTACTTTAAACACAAAGACACAAAAATTCAAGGGGTTGATTCAGTGAAAGTTGACAGCTGAAGGAGCAAAAACTTGAACTCAGACCATGGGGCTCTAAAAAGTGGTACAATCTCTTCCCCACACTGCCTGTGAGTCTGAGCAATCATATCTTGAGTCCATTTACTGCATTTGCAAATAACCCAAGTAAAAAATGGGCAAAGGATATAAACAACATTCACCAAAGAAGACATTTGGGCAGCTAACAGATACATGAGGAAATGCTCACAATCATTAGTCATTAGAGAAATGCAAATCAAAACTAAAATGAGATTCCATCTCACTCCAACAAGGCTGGCATTAATCCAAAAAACACAAAATAATAAATGTTGGAGAGGTTGTGGAGAGACTGGAAAACTTATACACTGCTGGTGGGAATGTAAAATGGTACAACCACTTTGGAAATTGATTTGGTGCTTCTTTAAAAAACTAGAAATAGAACTACCATATGATCCAGCAATCCCACTCCTTGGAATATATCCTAGAGAAATAAGAGTCTTTACACTAATAGGCATATGCACACCCATGTTCATTGCAGCACTGTTTACAATGGCAAAAATGTGGAAGCAACCAAGGTGCCCATCAACGGATGAATGGATAAATAAATTATGGTATATTCACAAAATGGAATACTACACATTGATAAAGAACAATGATGAATCTGTGAAAATTTTCATAACGTGGAAGAACCTGGAAGGCATTACGCTGAGTGAAATTAGTCAGTTGCAAAAGGACAAATGTTGTATGAGACCACTCTTATAAGAACTCAAGAAATAGTTTAAACTCAGAAAAAAAATACTCTTCGATGGTTACAAGGGTGGGGAGGGAGAGGGGTATTCACTAATTAGATAGTAGACAAGAACTATTTTAGGTGAAGGGAAAGACAACACACAATACAGAAGAGGCCAGCACAACTAGACTAAACCAAAAGCAAAGAAGTTTCCTGAATAAACCAAAAGCTTCAAAGGCCAGAATAGCAGGGGCGGGGGTCTGGGGACCATGGTTTCAGGGAACATCTAGGTCAATTGGCATAATAAAATCTATTAAGAAAACATTCTGGATCCCCCTTTGGAGAGTGGCGCCTGGGGTCTTAAACACTAGCAAGTGGCCATCTAAGATGCATCAATTGGTCTCAACCCACCTGGAACAAAGGAGAATGCAGAACACCAAAGACACAAGGTAATTATGAGCCCAAGAGACAGAAAGGGCCATATAAATCAGAGACTACATCAGCCTGAGACCAGAAGAACTAGATGGTACTTGGCTACAGCTGATAAGTGCCCTGACAGGGAACACAACAGAGAATCCCTGATGGAGCAGGAGAGCAGTGGGATGCAGACCTCAAATTCTTGTAAAAAGACCAGACTTAATGGTCTGACTGAGATTAGAAGGCCCCCAGATGTCATGTTTCCCAGACCTTCTGTTAGCCCAAGATAGGAACCATTCCCAAAGCCAACTCTTCAGACAGGGATTGGACTGAACTATAAGACAGTAAATGATATTGGTGAGGAGTGAGCTTCTTGGCTCAAGTAGACACATGAGACTATGTGGGTAGCTCCTGTCTGGAGGGGAGATGAAAAGGCAGACGGAAACAAAAGCTGGCTGAATAGACACAGAAAATACAAGGTGGAGAGAAGGAGTGTGCTCTATCATTAGGGGGAGAGCAACAAGGAGTACATAGCAAGGTATACATAAATTTTTATATGAGAGACTAATTTGTTTTGTAAACTTTCACTTAAAGCACAATAAAAAAATTAAAATAACTTTAAAAAAAGAGTCCATCTGCTGCATTCATTCATTTTATGCACTAAAGCTTAATGTAACCTAACAAAAACCTTGAACTCTGGCAATCTTAACCCTTTTGATCTTAACTTTAGTACACTGCTAAATATAAAAAAAGATTTTTTTTTTTTTGCATCAAATGTATTAGCCAGCTGCTAAATGCTTGATAATATCAATTTGCTCAGTTCAACCCCACCACTGCACTGAAATTACTCTTGTCAAGGTAACTAGTGGCCACATCTTGCCAAATCCAGTTGTCAAGACTCTGTCCTCATCTCACTTGACATAGTTGACAGCATTTGACACAGTTGATTATTTCCTTCATTTTGAAAGTCTTTATTCACTTGGTTTCCAGAACACTACACTATCCACTTTTCCTTCTGCCTCAGCTAATAATGATCCTCTACAGTCTCCTTGTTGGTCAATTTCTTCTCTTTCTAACCTCTAAATGTTGTATTGCCTGAGGCTCAGGCCACTGCCTTTTTCTCTATCCGCTCTAGCGCCCTAATTGATTTCATCTGCTCCCTCAGCTCTAAATACCATCTATATGCCCCAGAAACAAGCTCTCCTATAATTTCCAGATTTACATTTTGAACTGGCTAGACATCTTCCAGGGAAGCTTGGTGGTGCAGTGATTAAAGTACTCTGCTGTTAACCGAAAAGTTGGCGGTTCGAATCCACCAGATGCTCCATGGAAGAAAATGTGGCAATCTGCTTCTATAAAGATTTGCAGCCTTGGAAACCCTATGAGGCAGCTCTACTCTATCCTATAGGGTTGCTATGAGTTGAAATCAACTCAAGGGCAGTGGGTTGGTTTGGGTTGGACATCTTCCCTTGGACATCTAACAGGCATCTCAAACTTCACATGGCCAAAACTCCTGCTCGTCCCTCAAATCATGATCTCCCTCAATCTTCCCAATTTCAGTAAATGGAACTTCCATCTATCCAGTGGAAACCCTGGTGGCGCAGTAGTTAAGTGCTACGGCTGCTAACCAAAAGGTTGGCAGTTCAAATCCACCAGGCACTCCTTGGAAACTCTATGGGGCAGCTCTACTCTGTCCTATAGGCTCGCTATGAGTTGGAATCAACTCAACGGCGGCAGGTTTTTTTTATCTATCCAGTTGCTTCAGCTAAAAATTCAGGAGACAACTCAAGTTTTCTTTTCCCTTATACATACCATATCCAATTCAACAGTAGTACTTTTGGCTCTAACTTTAACAATATAGCTAGGATCCAAACACTTCTCCAATTTCTATGGCCATTTTCCTAACCCTACATTCCTTTGTCTTTCACCTGTATAACTGCAAACAACCCCATACCCACCACCAGCTCTCTGTCTTATACTTTTAGAGATTTTGCCCAACCCACTCAGAGTAAAATCCAACTCCTTGCCACAGTCTATAAAGTCCTAGATCTTTGATTGCGTCCCCCCCATTCCTCCCGTCCTCCTTCCTTTCTAGTAACTCTCCCCTTCTTGCTGTCTCAAAAACGTGTAAAGCTCATTTCCACCTCAAGGCCTTTGTACTTGCTATTCCTTTTGCTTGGAATGTTCTTCCACTGAATATCATGATTCATCCTCTCATTCTACTCAGGTCTTTTCTAAAATGTTATCTCCTTAAAGAAACCTCCTTAAATAATCACACAAACCAAAGATAATTCCCTCTATCTTTATCCTGAATTAATGCTATATCTGATTTCTTTTGTTTATTATCTGTCCCTAGTTAGAATGTAAGCTCCTTAAGGACAAGGACTTCACTGCTCTTGTTCTCAGTGGTGTGTTTACAGTGTATAGAACAATGCTTAATACACATTTGGTCCTGAAAACATATTTATCAAGTGAATAACTGAATCCATGATGTAAGTGAACACAATGAGCAAAAGGAGATTGAGTAGGTTGCAATGGTTATTTGGAGCCAATTTACATAGTGCTTTGTGGGCCACATTTAGTGGTTTGGATTCTATTTTAAACTCAATAGGAAACCTAGGTAGGATCTGAAGGAGAGATAGGACGTCACTTGATTAACGTTTTGTCATGCCTGCTTGCATGAATGATACGCACGATTTCATTCAATTTCTTGAAAATCTGTGTGCAAATCAGATTTTCTGGTAAATCAAATCATTCATTCTTAAGGCATTATGGTGAGCTTTCATTTTAGAAAAGAAACAATCCACTCACAGTAGAATTACTGTCTGCTTTATCAAAAAAGGAAACCCTGCTGGTGTAGTGAGTGGTTAAGTGCTACAGCTGCTAACCAAGAGGTTGGCAGTTTGAATCCACCAGGCGCTCCTTGGAAACTCTAGGGGGCAGTTCTACTCTGTCCTATAGGGTCATTATGAGTCAGAATCCACTCGATGGCAGTGGGTTTCTTTTCTTTTTTTTTAAAACAAAACAGATTTTCTTCTTAAGATAGGATAATAGGTAAGTAGATTTAAAAGAAAAAAATCTCAGTAAAAAGAAGAGTTATCTTTCATTGCATATTTATGGACCTAGATATTTTTGTTGTTATTGTTCAAACAAGCAGAAAAAGCTAACCTCACTGGTTTTTACTTTTATGCTAGGTTTTTTTTTTTTTTGTCTTTGTTTCTTTAAGGTACTTACATCCCAAGCAGATGGAAAATAGTATATTGGTACTTAAGCAAAGGCACAAACTAAAAAGGGCAAGAGAGGGTGTTACAAGCCAAAGGAAGTTATCTTCAAAAGTTGGATTCCTTTAAGATTATCTCATCAGGACAACATAACCTCCCCCTCTCTAGAATAAGAATAAAAGCATGTAGCTGATTCATGAATTCAAACTAGGCTTTGAACTTGACTGTACGAAGCATAAAACATGTCATGTCCTTGCTCTGTATCATGGCAATGGGGAGCCATATTTTTTATATTTTACAATCTCAAAAGTGGTTTGAACAACAGTGGCAATATTTCATGTGCATTTATATAGCCCTTCTCTTATCTAGAACATCTCTATGAAATAAACAGAGCCAGAAATTTTTTTTTTTTACTCTAGAGGCAATCCCTTGGATTGGGGAACCGAGGCAATCATGTCAGAGTATCATGGGATACTTTGCCAGTTTAAAAAAAAAAGAATGAGGCCTCAAACCCAAGGTCCTTTCCAAACCCTTGCTCAGTTCACATTTCCTTTAAAAAAGTTTACACATAGCAGATGGATTCAATCAGGATAATGGAAGAAACCAATTCAAACTTCACGAGTTGTGCACATAGAAATACGAAACAGATGAGAAGTTTATTTGGTGTCAGTTGTATTTCTGGGGAAGGGAAGAAGCAGTACCCTCCACATAGAAACGATTGGTGGGTTTGAGGCAGACTCCTTAATTAAGGGCTAACAACTCAAACAAAAGATGATGCATCCTTGCGGGAAAAGAAAGAGGAGTTGACCAAATGTGGGTGGCATGCTAGTTACAATAAGTGATGAGCTTGGAAGGCTCATACTTGATGATGACAACATTCCTGAAAACAAAATGGATCAGAGTAGAGAATGCACTTTTAAATAAAGAAGAAAATAAGTATCTTTTTTTTTTCAAATATTTCTTCTTAACTGAGCAATGATCTTGTGTTGAAAGTTATAGTATTGACTGTAAACTTGAGAACAGGAGCTATGTCTACATAGTATCATTTCTTTTTTTTTAAATTTCTAGTACCAAAAATCCATTGAATGTTACATAATAATAATTAAAGAGGAAAAGGAGAGGAGAAAGAAATGAGAGAAAGTGAAGAAAATGGTAAATATTATCAGAGGCCTTATCTCTGATAATTTGGGAGTATTCATTATTTAAGTATTCGATATTAATTCCTTAGTCACAACCACTCTATAGTAAAGACGGCCCTCTAAATCAAAGTAGAGATTTTAAAATATGCATTTCAAGCAGAGCTTAGGAAATTGGCACAGGATCACAATGCCTCACAGATCTCAACACAATTTGGGTTGAATTCAGAACTTCAGACCTAGGCAAGTAAGAAGTAGGAAAAGGAGCCTATCTTAGCATCCTAGTGCATCTATAACACAAACACCTTATGTGGGTGGCTTTAAAGAACAGAAATTTATTTTCCTAGAGTTTAGGAGGATAGAAGTCCAAATTCAGGGCATCGGCTATAGGAAAGGCTCTCTCTCTATCGTCTCTGGGGGAAGGCCCTTATCTCTTTCAGCTTCTGTTCTTCGGTTCCTTGGTGATTTTCATGTGGCATCCATTTTCCTTTCTGCTCTCTTGTCTATGTGTCTATGCTGCTCCTTACAACTTAGAAGTGATTCGATTTAGGGCACACTCTACACTGATGGGAAACCCTGGTGGCGTAGTGGTTAAGCACTATGGCTGCTAATCAAAAGGTCGGCAGTTCAAATCCACCAGGCGTTCCCTGGAAACTCTATGGGGAAGTTCTACCCTGTCCTGGGGTCACTATAAGTTGGAGTCGACTCAACAGCAATGGTCTTCTACCCTGATATGGCCTCATGAAGAAAACCCTATTCCCAAAAGGGATTACATCCACAGGTATAGGTGTTAGGATTCTAACATATGTTTTGGGAGGACACAATTCAATCCATAACAGAGCCCATTTTTCTAGGCCCTGTAAAACTTCCCAAGGTACCTACTGATCTGGCTCCTCCTATTTCTGGCCTTCCGTTTTCACCAAAGCTCAGGGAGGTAGACGAGAGGAAGTTATCACCATCATCTCTGTAAGTCTTTCTTTCACTCCAAAGATGGTTTACATACTACTTGGAAAATGACCAAAAACTTTTGGCCCCTGTAAGAAAAGAAAATCAATCTTCTTTCAGGGCCTGCAAATGAACACAACTGAAATCACTGTAGCTGCCCATATTGTTTAAAAAGGATTAGGCACTGTAACCTTCCAGAAGATAGAACTAGCCTGGCTTTCGCTTTTAAACAGAGATAAGTGCACTCTTCCACAGTGTGTCTGGATGCTTTTGATGGTAATGATCACTTTGAGTGATTTGGTTAAGCCAGAATAATAATTCTATCCAATGAAGCATTACACATGTCAGGAGAGACAAGACTGATCAAAAGATTCTCAAACTAGAAATCTGGTTCAGCAGGAGGGCCTGCAAGATGCTGCAAGTCCAGGCGGGCATGGCTCCAGATAGAAGACCAGTTAACATATGAAGAAGACAGGAAGATCATAGATCCACATAAGACACCTGAACTTGAGTTCTATGAAAACAAAAGGACACAATGGTCTGGGTTAACATATTCAAGCAGGGATTTCCAGCTAAAGGGACTGGATTAAACAAATGCATTTATTTTCAGTACCCACCCCCCGACACACAAACTCCTAGATTTGGAATGAAGGATAAAAAGGATAACAACAAGAAAAAAAGAATTGTAGATAAGGTAACAGGAAATAATACACATCAATAGCATTTTAGTAAATGGAAATTCAAAGGAGATATTACAAATGCCATAATGGAGCAGAGACAAACAGGATCCTATCTGCCTACAGGAGACCTGGTGGTACAGTGGTTAAGAGCTCAGCTGCTAACCAAAAGTTCAACGGTTCAAATCCACCAGCCACTCCTTGGAAACTCTGTGGGGGAGTTCTAGTCTGTGCTATAGAGTTGCTGTGAGTTAGAATCGACTCAACGGCAGTGAGTTTGGATTTTTGTATCTGCCTGCAAGTCAGTTTCCCCCACAGAAAGTCAGGCTGGGATATCACATGTTTCTGATAAAAAAAAGAACTGATTCAAAACTTTATTATAAGAAATTCTTAGACTTCCAAATCCACTCCCCAGCCCTTGTAGCTGGGTAGTTTTTTCCTCTGGCACACACACACAAGACAAGAGGTTTAGTTGAACCAAATAGACACTCAGGGTAACACGCACTGCTGGGAGCAAGGTTGAAGCATCTTACTAAAACAGGCAGGGTTGAATTGCATTTTGCATATTAAATGTTTTAATTCACTGCTGTGTGAGTGAATAAAAGCTCCCAGGCCTGGGCTTGCAACCTGAGAAGTGGGAGGAAATTGATTTATATAAACCAAAACAAAACCATTGCCATCAAGTCAATTCTTACTCATGGCAACTCCGTGTGTTACAGAGTAGGACTGAGCTCTATAAGGTTTTCTTGCCTGTAGTCTTTAAAGAAGTGTATCTCAGGACTTTCTTCCACGGTACTACTAGGTACGTTGGAATCATCAATCTTTCAGTTGGTAGCCAAGTGCAAACAATTTGTGCCGCCAACATTTAAAAAAAAAAAAAAAAATTTTTTTTTTAAGTGGGCAGAGGGCTCTGTCTTTCTGGGTATCTTACAACAGAGCAGTTACATCCCATTTTTCTAGTCAATAGTACAGTAAAACTACAAAAAATAAAATGTAACAAACTAAACTTTATTGCACTTTTTTTTTTACAGCCTGTCCCTCAAAGTGAATGTGTCTAGGAAACTTCCCTACTTTTGCTTTTGTCCAGTTGTGGTGACTTCCCCTGTAATTGTGTGTTATCACACCTTACTCCCTTGGAGCAGTTGATGGGTTCTAACCACCTACCTTTCAGTTAGCAACCCAGTGCTTAACCACTGTGCCACCAGGGCTCCTTTTGTACTCAATACCCATGTTCAGTTATTAATGTCAGCAACTTTTTAATTTATGGCTAATCATGTTTCCTGCTTACTCCCTTCCTTCCTTCCTTCACAATCCTGTTTCACCTTATTATTTTGAAGCAAATCCCATATATCATACCATTTAACTCACAAACAGTTCAGTAAGTATCTCTGAAAAGTAAGTACTTTGAAACATAGATTCACATGTATTCACTAATTAGATAGTAGGCAAGAACTATTTTAGGGGAAGAGAAAGACAACACACAATATAGGAGAGGTCAGCACAACTGGACTAAACCAAAAGCAAAGAGGTTTCCTAAATAAAATGAATGCTTTGAAGGTCAGCATAGCAGGCGCAGGGGTTTGGGGACCATGGTTTCAGGGGACATCCAGATCTACTGGCATAATAAAATCAATTCCGAAAACATTTTGCATCCCACTTTGAAGAATGGTGTTTGGGGCCTTAAACGCTAGCAAGCGGCCATCTAAGATGCATCGATTGGTCTCAACCCACCTGGAACAAAGGAGAATGAAGAACACCAAAGACACAAGGGAATTACCAGCCCAAGAGACAGAAAGGGCCACATAAATCAGAGACTACATCAGCCTGAGACCAGAAGAGCTAGATGGTGTCTGGCTGCAACCGATGACTGCCCTGATGAGGAACACAACAGAGAACCGCTGAGGGAGCAGAAGAGCAGTAGGATGCAGACCTCAAATTCTCATAAAAAGACCAGAATTCATGGTCTGAATGAGACTAGAAGAACCCCAAGGTCATGGTCCCCAGACCTTCTGTTAGCCCAAGACAGGAACCATTCCCAAAGCCAACTCTTCAGACAGGGATTGGACTGGACTATAAGATAGTAAATGATACAGGTGAGGAGTGAGCTTCTTGGATCAAGTAGACACATGAGACTATGTGGGAAGCTCCTGTCTGGAGGCAAGATGAGAAGGCGGAAGAGGACAGAAGCTGGCTGAATGGACACAGAAATACACGGTGGAGAGAAGGAGTGTGCTGTCTCCTTACGGGGAGAGCAACTAGGAGTATATAGAAAACGCAACTAATAAACATAATCTTCGGTAAATACAGGTATCTATAAGCTGGTTCTAAATAAGTTTTTTTTAATTTTTATTGTGCTTTAAGTGGAAGTTTACAAAACAAGTAAGTCTCTCATACAAAAATTTATATACACCTTGCTGTATATATATACATAGGAGTATATAGCAAGGTGTATATAAATTTTATATATATATATATATGTATATACATAGGAGTATATAGCAAGGTGTATATAAATTTTATATATATATATACACATAGGAGTATATAGCAAGGTGTATATAAATTTTATATATATATATACACATAGGAGTATATAGCAAGGTGTATATAAATTTTATATATATATATACAGCAAGGTGTATATAAATTTTTGTATGAGAGACTTACTTGATTTGTAAACTTCCACTTAAAGCACAATAAAAATTAAAAAAAAGTATTTAGAACCAGCTTATAGATACCTGTATTTACCGAAGATTATGTTTATTAGTTGCGTTTTCTATACTCATTCCTTTTAAATTAAAAAAAAAAATTTTTTTAAGATGGTAAATCTTAGAATCATGACATCTTGGTTTTAGAAGAATAGTTAGAGACATTGCCTAAATGTTTGAAGGTCTGGATGTATAAAGGACTTCCTAAAGGCAACCGCTGGTTGGAGGTAGTCTAGGCTAGAACTCAGGTCTACTGACTCCTGGAATCAATGAGTCTCAGTAGAAACGTTTTGGGCCACATGGATTGTAGACCTTAGTAAAATATTCTACCTACTAGAGTAGCTTTGTGGAGCCTTTGTGGTGGCCAATGGTTAAGAGCTCAGCTGCTAACCAAAAGGTCAGCAGTTCAAATCTACTAGCTGCTCGTTGGGAACTCTATGGGGCAGTTCTACATTGTCCTATAGGGTCACTATGAGTAGGAATCCACTCAACAGCAACAGGTTGGTTTTGGGTTTTGTTTATAGTAGCTTTAGGAGGCCCTGGGTGGCGCAAATGGTTAAGCATTTGACTACTAGCTGAAAGGTTGGTAGTTCAAACCCACCCAGAGGAATCTTGGATAATGGGCCTGGCAATCTGCTTTTGAAAGGTCTTAACCACTGTACCCCCAAGGCCCCCAAAAAGTAAGCCTGGTGGCATAGTGGTTGAGAGCTATGCTGCTAACCAAAAGGTCAACAGTTTGAATCCACCAGGCTCCTTGGAAACCCTATGGGACAGTTCTACTCTGTCCTATACGTTCGCAACTAGACAGCAACGGGTTTTGGTTTGACTTTAAATAGGAAAGGAAAGGTTAGCAATTTGGGGTGGGAAAAAAAAAAAGCTGCTGACAGAATTAATTTTGGGTCAGGAATTTTTTTGTGGTTAATATTTGGTTTCATGGATAAGAAAGGCCTTAAAATCAAGGTAAATTTCTGTTACTATTTTTTCTCTTTGACACCTTCTTCAGCTTCTCTGTAGAAAAGTGTGCCGACTCTTTTACAGTCACCCATATCATCAAAGTAGGAAGCTGGGAAGCAGTCAGAGACCAACACAAATTCCGGTGAAAGACACACAGGTTCCAGTTTGTCCTCATGGGATCCAGTTTGTCCTTGATCTCCTTCATTTCACATTCTTCTTCCCTTCCCCATTTCTGGCCCAGCTGACATAAGGCCCAGAACTAGCCACGGGGGCCACATACTTACATAATTGCTTAACAAGCTTCCATAATAAAGTCAAATCTCTATAATAAATCCCTTATATCAATGTGATCTACTTCTCTGAGCAAACCCTTACTCACACATCTGCATAATCAATTATACTGAAATCATTTAAACATTAGATGATTTAAATGCATTTGAAAATTTATTATTGGCTACAATTTAGAATCTAGGTGGCTTTTAAGATAGTATATTTCTTAAAATCAATAAAAGAGAATGTCTCTGAATTGCACATACAATATTAATTTGTACAATATTTTTAACTTTTCATAGCCTGCTCACCTTCATTTTTAATTTGATAAATTTTTAAGAATATGTCAGCATTTAGCAGTGAAAGTTTGGGGGTTTCACATTAATAACCATGGACAAGTGTCATGGTATAGAAAGTAAAGAAACTATTTTGTTAGGATTTTATAATAATAAAATTCTTCAGTTAAATTTCCTATTTGTCCACAGAGACATGGCAGATCCTTGACTTCAAAGTCAATTAAACGGTCTTCTGGAGGCCAAATATGAAAGGTGGTTCCTAGTTGAGAGCATGTGGTTAAGGAGCTCAGGGAAAATGAAATATTTTCTGAAAGATGAATGAATGATGGAAGCAATACTGGAGAAAACTAGTCATTACATCATTCAATTATTTGTCCACAAATATTTCTTGAGAGCATGTATTCTCTGAATATAAATTAGTAAATGAGACAAATAACAACACAGAGCACAGGAGAAGTCAGCACAACTGGACTAAACCAAAAGCTAAGATGTTTCCTGGACACAACCAAACACTTCGAGGGACAGAGTAGCAGGGGCTGGGGTCTGGGGACCATGGTTTTAGGGGACATCTAGGTCAACTGGCATAATAAACTTTATTAAGAAAATGTTCTGCATCCCACTTTGGTGAGTGGCATCTGGGGTCTTAAAAGCTTGCAAGCAGCCGTCTAAGGTGCATCATAAGGTCCCAACCCACTTGGAGCAAAGGATAATGAAGAACACCAAAGACACTAGGAAAATATTAGCCAAAGAGACAAAAAGGTCACATAAACCAGAAACTCTATCAGCCTGAGATCAGAAGAACTAGATGGTGCCCAGGTACCACCAGTGACTGCCCTGACAGGGAACACAACAGAGAGTCCCTGACAGAGCAGGAGAAAATATGGTGCAGAACTCAAATTAACAGAAAAAGGCCAGACGTAATGGCCTGACTGAGACTGGAGGAACCCCTGAAGCCATGGCCCCAGGACGCTCTGTTAACCCAGAACTAAAACCATTCCCAAAGCCCACTTTTCAGACAAAGAGTAGGCTGGACTATGAAACATAAAATAATATTTATGCAGAGTGTGCTTCTTAGTTCAAGCAGACACATGAGACCAAATTATGGGCTCCTGTCTAGAGACAGGATGAGGAAGCAGAAAGGGACAGCAGCTAGTTGGATAGACACAGGAAACCCGCGGTGGAAAGGGGGAGTGTACTGTCACATTGTAGGAATTGCAGCTAGTGTTACATTACAATATGTGTATGAATTTTTGTATGAGAAATTAACTTGAACTGTAAACTTTCACCTAAAGCACAATTAAAAAAAAAAAAGGAAAAAAAAGAAATGAAGTTCAGCCTCCGTGGAACTTATTCTAGCTGGGAGATGGACATGGATGAATAAATAAATTAATTGACTCACAAGCAAGTTAGTGGTAAAATTATATGTCATATAATAAATAATATTCATTAACCATAAATTAATTAATATAATAATAATAAAAACAACATAAATCCAAAGAGTGATAAATGCTATGAAAGCAATAAAACGAGATAATGGAGTAAAGAATGAGTGGGCCTTCCAAAAAAAACCAAACCCATTGCTGTCAAGTCAATTCCAACTCATAGTGACCCTATAAGACAGAGTAGAACTGCCCTGTAGGGTTTCTAAGGAGTGCCTGGTGGATTCAAGCTGCTGACCTTTTAGTTAGCAGTTGTTGCTCTTAACCACTACTCCGCTACCTTAGGAGTGATTATTTTAGCTAGGATGGTCAGGGAAGACTTCTCTGAGGAAATGACATTTGTGCTAAGACATGGCCGATAAGATTGAGTTGGCCACACGAAGATCTTGGGGAAGAGAATTCAGGCACAGGGATCAGCAACTGCAAAGTCCCTGAGGTAGAAATAAACTTGGAAGGTCAGTATGGTTAGGGGTTAGAGAGAGCAAAGAGCTTGGAGAGGAGGTGAAGACCAGATCATTCAGGGCCTTACAAGCCTTCATAATTGCTATAGGAAACCATGAGATATTTTGATCAAGGAAAAAATATAATCTGATTTATGTCTGGAAAGATCGGTCTGGCTTTGGAGAATGTACCAACTATAGAGGAACAACAGTGGAATGAGTAAGACCAGGCACAAAACCAGCCATCTTCTTAAAGGCAACCCCCGTAATGTGGTGAATCTTCAGAAAAGCTATACAGGTCTAGATCCCAGTGGAGTTTAGGAATGGTTCGTTTGCCCTTGGTATTAGCCAAACAAAACACAAGGCAACAATCTGCGGTGATTCTTAACCACTAAGTAGTGGTCCCTGTGTCAGCCCTAGAGTCAGACAATGTTAGTTAACTATAAAACCAAAAAAAAACCAAACCCAGTGCCATCGAGTCGATTCCAACCCGTAGCGACCCTACAGGACAGAGTAGAACTGCCCCATAGAGTTTCCAAGGAGCGCCTGGTGGATTCCAACTGCCAACCCTTTGGTTAGCAGCCGTAGCACTTAACCACTACGCCACTAGAGCTTCAATATTATGTTCACTGAGCTGATTTGGGATGTAAGTAGGCACTCCGCATCACCGTGGCAGGACCAGCGGGACTGGTGAGGACCTGTGAGGCCTGGAGGGGCAGTGCAAAGCCACAGTCCCCAGTGAGCAACAGAGCCACTGCTGGAGGAAGTTATTAATTTCTGACTCCTGTATGATAGAAGGGTTCAGATTTCTTACAATCAAATTCTTTTGTCCTAAAGGGGACAGGAATTCGCATGAGGAACAGTGCTCACAGTCAAGATACTTGATCATTTGAAAATTGTCTTATTTATCTAAAATGAAAACAAAAAAACAAGACAAAACAAAACCCATTGCGGTCAAGCCAATTCCGACTCACAGAAACCCTATAGGACAAAATAGAACTGCCCCCACAGGGTTTACAAGGAACGGTTGGTGGATTTGAACTGCCGACCCTTTGGTTAACAGCCAAGCTCTTAACCACTGCACCACCAGGCCTCCCTTATTTATCTAGTGACTGATTTATCTAGTAACTGACTTGTTTCGATAACTTGTTTATTTCAAATATTCAAAGCCCGTATTTTACTGCTTAGGGAGACTATAGACAAAACCCTTATGCCTTCCTTTGCAAGGCAAGCTGGGGCCTCAAAAATGGGCTGTCAGAGAAAGGAAGTAACTTGGATCTGTAGAGAAATGTGATGGAGAAACTCCCCCAGCTATTGGATGGGCCTTGCTAGGATGGCGAGCAGCACAAAGTACAATGTCAAGGGCAAGTAGCAAAGGCAGTTGTGATCCTGGCTGCTTTAGCTGCAAAGAAATCTGAGCTGGTAGGATAAGTAAACCACTGCTTCAGATCCCCAAGTAGTGAGAGCTTTGGCTGAGGCAGGGAGGAAAGTGCACAAAATTGGAACAGGATATTGGAGGGTACAAGGGCAGGTGGTTTAGTGGTAAAATTCTCACCTTGCATCCAGGAGACCCGGGTTCAATTCCCATCCAATACACCTCACGCCAGTGGAGGCTTGCATGTTGCTGCAATGCTGAATAGGTTTCAGCAAAACCTCTAGGCCAAGACAGACTAGGAAGAAAAACCAGGTGACCTACTTTAAAAAATTAGCCAGTGAAAACCTTATGAGTCACAATGGTCCAATCTGCAACCAATCATGAAGATAGCACAGGATGTGGAAACACTTTGTTCCATGTTTCACACTGTGTGCATGGGGTCACCATGACTCAGGGGTCTACTAGCTGGCAGCTAATGACAAGGGTTGGAAAGTGGTCACAACCCTAGCCACGTAGATTGTGGTTGTTTATCCCCAGAGGGGCAATAGAGAACAAACCTGGTCCTTAGGCAGATCAAATTCTAGACTTACTGCACAAACCACCTGCTGGGTTGAGGCTAGGTTAGTCAGGATTGACTTAGGAACCAAATAAGTTACAATTTTTATGTTCCTGCAGTTTAGTAATGCTATAGGAGATATGGCCAAGAACCACATCCCAGGCATTGGATTAATGCTGACTTTTATAGAAAGTCTATTTTTTTGTTCATTATTGCATATTTCCCTCTAATTTTTCTGTATTTATTCTTTTGGTTGGTTACTATAACCCAGTACCCAGTGCTGTTGAGTCAATATGACCTATTTACTACATGACCTATTTACAAAGAACAGATAGATAAGATGGGGCAGTGTCTTGGTCATCTAGTGCTGCCATAGCATAAATACCACAAGGGGATCACTTTAACAAAGAGAAATTTATTTTCTCACAGTCTACAAGTCCAAATTCAGGGCATCAGCTCCAGGGGAAGGCTTTCTCTCTCTGTCGGCTCTGGAGGGAGGTTTTCCTCGTCAATCTTCCCCGGACCAGGAGCTTTTCTGCACAGTAACGCCAGGTCTAAAAGACGTGCTCTGCTCCACGTGCTTCTTTCTTGGTGGTCTGAGGTCCCCAACTCTCTGCTTGCTTCTCTTTCCTTTTAATATCGTGAGAGATAAGAGGTGGTGCAGGCCACACCCCAGGGAAACTCCCTTTACCTTGGCTCAGAGAGGCGACCTGGGTAACGATGGTGTTACAATTCCACCCTAATCCTTTTAACATAAAATTACAATCACAAAATGGAGGACGACCACAGAATACTGGGAATTATGGCCTAATCAAGTTGATACACACATTTTGGGGGGGACATAATTCAATCCATGACCCGCAGTTTGGGTAATGAGATACAAAGTATTAACTAAAAGGTTGATTTATGATCATTGGGATGAGAGATTGGTCTATTGTTCTATCCATTTCTATTACGTTTTACTTACCTTCTAGGGAAAACAGAGCATAAATATCATTTTATGTTTAAGATCAAAGCATTTGCTTTAAGACTTATATTGCCTACTTCTATTTATGGTCTAAATCAGGAGTGCAAATGTTTTCTATAAATAGTAAATATTTTAGGCTTTGTGGGCTCTAAGGTGTCTCTAAAAGTACAAACTTAGATTTAAATTCCACTTCTCTCATTGGCTAGATGTGTGACCTACAGACAACATGTAAACAAATGAGTGTGACTGTGTTCCAATAAAATTTTATTTACAAAATTGGTGGTAGGCTACATTTGGCCTGCAGGTGGTAATTTGCCAAATTTTGCTATATATCAGCACTCTCCAATTTTTTTTTAATCATATATGTATATACATTATTACATTATATTATATATTTGTTATTGTTGTTGTTAGGTGTCATCAAGTCACTTCAAACTCATAGCTACCCCATGTGTAATAGAACAAAACATTGCCTGGTCATACATCATCCTCACAATCCTTGCTGTGTTTGACCCCATTGTTGCAGCCACTGTGTCAATCTATCTCATTGAGTGTCTCCCTCTTTTTCAGTGACACTCTACTTTAGCAAGCATGATGTCCTTCTCCAGCGATAGGTCCCCCCTGATGACATGTCCTAAGTAAGCAAGATGAAGTCTTGCCATTCTCGCTTCTAATGAGTGTTCTGTCTATACTTCCTCCAAGATAGATTTGTTCGTTTTTCTGGCAGTCCATGGTATACTGAATATTCCTTGACAACACCAAATTCGAATGCATCAATTCTTCCTTGGTCTTCCTTTTTTATTGTCCAGCTTTCATGTGTATATGAGGTGATTAAAAATACTATGGCTTGGGTCAGGCACATCTTAGTCATCGAAAATGACATCTATGCTTTTTAACACTTTACAGAGATCTTTTGCAGCACATTTACCCAATGCAATACATCATTTGATTTCTTGACTGCTTCTTCCATGGGCAATGATTGTTGATCCAAGAAGAATGAAATCACTGACTACCATATATAATAGATTGCACATATATAATATGTATATAATGCAACACATACAGAAAGTAGAAATTTTTATATTAAAGTAATAAAAGTTATAATATTTTCTTCTCATAGTACCATGTGATCAGCCTATGTATCCTCTGGGGGACAAACACTCCACTCTGGAAATGTCTTGAGTAAATATAGTGAAAGCATGTGTGTGACTGAATGTGTGTGTTGTGTTTGTGCACACAGAAGCTACCGTTTTCATTATAATCCACTCATTGTCCAAATGTTGAATAGAAAATAAACATGTCTTTGAAGTCAAGTGCAAACTTAGATTTAAATTCCACTTCCTTCATTGACTAGATGTATGACCTTGAAGAAGTGAATCCCTTTAAGCTCCTAAAGAAAATTAGCACAATCATATATGATTTACATTTTTGACAAGTGAATTTTAAAATTATTTGGAAATCCTCAATGCAGTGCCTAGAACATAGTAATGGCTCCAAAACTGTTAAGGCTCTTCTTTCTTCCCTTCCACAAAGTCAAGGTCAAGGCTAATTGTAATATCACATCTGTAGCCATGGACCATTGTCTGCCTCCAAGTCATCATTCTTCCTCCTTCCCAATCACTGCCCACCATGTTGCCAGACACCACCCCTTAGTGTAGAACCAATGGGGGGTGCTTCCCCTACAAAGGCTCTGGGGTACCATTCTTCATTTCTGCCTCCTTAACCACCACTTCTACCACACATCTGCCAGTTTGTCATACTGTGGTGGCTTACATGTTGCTATGATGCTGGAAGGTATGTCACTGGTGTTTCAAATATTAGCAAGGTCACCCATGAAGGACAGGATTCAGCAGAGTTTCCAAACTAAGATGAAGTAGGAAGAAAAGCCTGGCAATCTACTTCTAAAAATTAGCCAGTGAAAACCCTGTGAATTACAACAGAATATTGTTCCATATAATGCTGGAAGATGAGCCCCCTAAATTGGAAGGCGCTTAAAATACACAGTGGCCACAACAATGGACTTGAGCATACTAATAATCATGAAGATGGAGAAGGACCAGGCAGTGTTTTGTTCTGCTGTACATGGGGTCTCCACAAGTCAGAGCCAACTAGATGGCAACTAACAACAAAAAGCCACCACCCTAATCTCCATGGAGATAATCCCAACACCTTAATTGCGTACCTGTAATCAATGCAGAGTGTTATTGATTGACGTCTTTAATTTCTCTGCATTCTGCAGAATCATTTTCTTGGTGCAGTAGCTGAGCCTAGGGTGGAAACCACGTCCACCTGACCACCACTCAACAGCCTGGGGGAGCTGAAAAACTTGTATTCTAATATCCAGGATTTTTTTTGTTGTCTTTTAGAAACAGTCAATCTGTTTACCAGTTATCAGAACGTAGGATATTAAAGGCAGAAAAATCTCTGCAAAGTAAAAAAACAAACAAATATGGTGTCCTGGAGCTCTCCGTCTCTCTAATGGCTAATGGATAATAGAAATAATCGGCTCCGACAGAACAGTATTAAATATGGTGTGCCTATACGTGTCTTTTCTCACCTAGAGAAAATGAAAAATATAGATCCAATGAGCACAGACCTAGAAGAATGGGAGAAAAACCTCATCTAGCTTCTGAATCCCCTTGATTCAACTATTACTACCTCTTTCACACAAAGAATCCTCAGAATGAGGCTTTATGTACAAAACCATGAAAATTGTCAGAAATCTTTACGGCAGGTACTAAGAGAAATTATGTTAAGGCTCAGTCACAGTCAGAAATATTGAATGCTAGCTCATTTCAATAAAAATCCCACAGAGGAACACACTGTCCATGTTCTCAACTTTTATCAATCCAGTAATGATCCAAATGCAATTCAGAGTAACCTATCTCAGCAGGATTTCCCAGGTCATCTTCCCTAGAACAAAGCCCTTCTGATTCCATATTGAAAAGGACAAGACTTAATGTGATCTGAATCGGATTCCCAGGACCCCAGTGCGGCAACGTGAGGGAGTCCGTGTGAACCTGCTTTGAGCTATTCAGAAGAACAATGGAAAGTTTTGTTATTGGTGTTTTTAGCTGCCTATGTATTCATAGTACTTGGCTGGATATGCTAGATCGGTGCAGTAAGATCAAAGACTATCATTTCCTTCAAAGAGCTCTCGTATGGGAGGAAAGAATAAACCTCACGGTAGCCAAAGCTTTGTATTTGTTTGCATTTCCTCTCCCTCTTACATACAACCTCTCCTTTTTTCCAATGATTTCACGAAGTCACAACAGTAGTTAAGCTCAATTTAATGAACGAAATGGGGTTTCTGCTTAAGAAGGTTAAGAACTGATAAACTGAGTTTTTTGACAACCATTCTTACCTGCTGTAACTGTCAGGGTTCTCTAGAGAAACAGACCAATAGGCTTTACATATATCGAAATTATCTCAATGGCAACTAACAACAATGATAACATATGGATATACAATATGTATATATACATATGCGTATCTGTGTGCATACACACGTGTGTACATATACATATGTATATATGTATGTGTATGTGAATATTTACATATAAAGAGATTTATTTTTATTGGCTCGTGTGATCGTGGGAGCTGGCAAGTGTGAATTCAGTGGCACAGGCCAGCAGGCTGGAAACTCAGGCAGGAATGAACGCTGGAGTATGGAGGTAGAATTTCTTTTTCAGAAACCCTCAGTTCTTACTTATAAAGACTTCAATTGATTGGGTGATGCACCACCTACATCATCAAGGGTAATTTTTTAAAGTCAGCCCCTGTAGATATTAACCACATCTGCAAAATACCTTCATAGCAACACCGGGATTAGGATTTGATGAAATAACCGGGTACTGTGGCCTAGTGGACAGATAAAACTAACCATCACACCTATGGAGGATTAAATTTTAAATGCTTACATTTGCATGGCTTTTTAATTTTATTTTTATATTTCAAAATGACAGAAAAGAGCAAAATACAATAGAACAATTGTGTGTCTATCACAAAAATTTAATAAACGTTAAAATTATCCACATTGGATTCAGAACACTATTTAAAGAAATAACATCATAGTTTCACCTACCACCCCAAACCCCTACCTCCTTCACCTCCCTAACCCTAGAAAAATCAATATCTTGAGCTTCGGATTTTTTCTTTCTTGTATTTTATAGTTCTACTATAAATGTTTAAGCCCATAACAATGTACAATATCACTTAAATATTTTAACATTCACAACATAACTACTATCATTTTGTACATATTACTTGTCACTTGCTTTCTTTGTTTAAAATTATGTTTTAGAGATTTTTCTACCTTGTTTCCCGTAACTGAGTTCATTCAGTGTAACTACCACAGTCTTCCACTGCGTGCCACTCTTTATTTACCCACATTCCTACTGATGTTCATTTACATTATTTCCTACTATCCTCTATATAAAAAAAAAAAAATTTCTATTACAAAAAATACCTCAGTGAGGATTCTTACACTTGGATCCTTTCAAACATCATTCATATGCCTTACTTTTTAGGTATTTGTGTTATTGGTCCCCTGCTCCTAGGTGTAGTTACGGAAAACAAAACTTAAAAAACTGGAAAGGAGTGATGTTCCCCTGACCCCTTATCCTAATGTTCGCATATATACCGATAGTGCACAAACTTTTGTGCCTTCACAAACACGTGTTCTGAGTTAAGAAAAACTTCACTATTTTGTTTCACAAACTCCTCTCTATGAGAGGAGCAAAGGAACTCATGTATTAGCTTTCTCAGGGTTGTTATTGTCTGAGGTTTTGATACTCCATGAACAAAGGGAGAATACGTGCATTCACACGAGAGAAACTGTCCAAGTTTTAGAAAGTGACTCATTTCTGGTTTTCAGTAACAAGAGAGCTTTTCCCAGGTCACCTTCAAACTGTGGTGGAGAAGAAAATGATTGTTTCTGGCATCCCTGAATATGCCAGTCCTACGTTGCCTAGCCTGGGAGTTTCATGAACTGCTTTCCTCTAAACACACGGCTATTTCATTTCAAGTCCTAAAATGACAGCCTTGCCACTGGGTTGCTCTCACACACCCAGACACAGCAGCCCTAGTGGCCTGGGTCACACTGGGAAAGAGATGAAGATGCGCTTGGGTCCAGCTGTGTTGTTCCCTGAAGCCAGTTTCTGAACAGTTGGGAAGGATGGGTCTTTGGGATTGCCTTATAAGGTGAAGGGATCTAGGAGTATGTGTGAAGGGAGGGATCTGATGCTAAATACCAACCAAACCCGTTGCCATCAACCCAATTCTGACTCATAGCAACTCCATAGTTACACCTCTTTTATGAGGAATTTGGGGTTCGTATAATGAGGTTAAAAAAAAAGGGGGGGAAGAAGGAAGGAAGGGAGGGAGGGAAGGAGGAAGAAAAAAAAGAAAGAAAAAGGTGCCAGCATTTTGAAGTAAAACCGAAAACCACGAAGGCAGAGCTGTAGCAAACTTGTAGTTTTGGGTTTTTTCCATCAGGCACTGTGTTTATTTTCTCAGAATAAGAGGCTCTTGCTCTCCAAATTCCATTCAGGGCCCTGGTCAAGCATCCATGGGGCAGAGTGAGTCCTCTCTACTTTCCCAGTGCTGCCCTTCTGCGTCTACGCCCCTCCTCTATCCCCAGCCTCCCTACCTCCACCCTTATCCTCCTTCAAGCAGCCAACAGTCCTACTCTGCCTTTCTGGTGGTCCAGGCAACCCCAAGCAATGACACCAAGCTGGAGGTCTGTCCCATTTCAATATTAGCCTTTCTTCCTGTGTTTCTTTCTCCCAGAACCAAAGCATCCAGCTGTCTTTGCAACTCACACCCCCCAAACTTCACCAAACTTTTGATGTGTTCACCACCAGCTTAAACGTTCCATTTCCCACAGCTTCCTGACATCACCCCACCTTCTGTTGGACACTTCTTCTACCCAAGCATATCTAAACCCCTCTGCATGCTGGCTTCTTTCTAATAATAGAACTTTGTCTTATCTATAATTTCTCTACAAACTCAAGGTCAACAACAGCATTGTTGTTGTTGTTAGTTGCTGTCCAGTTGATTCTGACTCACGGCCACTCCATGTGTGCAGAGTAGAACCGTCCCTTAGGATCTTCAAGGCTGTGACCTTTTAGAAGCAGATTATCAAGCCTGTCTTCCAAGGTGCCTACTGGGTGGCTTTGAACCACCAACTTTCGGTTAATAGTCCAACATTTACGCATTTGTGCCACCCAGGACCTAACAACAGTATTAATAATTAGTTATTATTTAGCTAATACAAAAAGTTTTGTTGTGTGCCTACTATGTGCCAGGTCATGACAGGTTCCAGGAAGAAGACCCAGTCCTGCTATTGAAGGGGTAGACAGTAAGCTGAGGGAGGCAGACAATAGTCACCTACAAGACCATATGGTCAGTGCTAGAAGACACATCAGCCACAGGCAAGGTTTCCAGAAGGTGTCTCAGGTGAATCTTGAAACATGGGATGAAGACAAGTGAAAAGATAAAGAACAGCATTTGGAGCAGAACAAACAACCAATGCAGAGGACCAAAGGTGAGAGGATCCAGGTCAACTGCACAGATTCTCCATGTGGCACATTGGTGAGAAGAGAAAATATGAAATTCACATAGGTAGCTGTACTCAGAGTTCTGGTAGCACAAACAGCTAAGCATTCAACTACTAGCCAAAAGGTTGGTGGTTCAAATCCATCCAGAGGTGCTTTGGAAGACGGGCCTAGTGATCTGCTTCCGAAAGGGTGCAGCCTTGAAAATCCTGTTGAACAGTTCTACCCGGCACACATGGGATCACCAAGAGTCAGAATCAACTCAATGGCCACCAACACGACTGTATTCAATGTCCTACAGGCCCTTTAAAAATGTAGAAACATGATCTAGTCAACCTCAAACTTCTCGAGGGAGGATTCAGTGCTATCATCTGTGACCATAGGGAGCTAAACAACACAAAGTTCAGGGAATCTGCTCCATATCTAACTAGAATATATGGGCCCTCTTACCTATTCCCTGTTGATTGATGACTACTTATTCTATTGATTGATCGGTGTCAATTCAGAAAATGAGTTTAAGATGTGATCCTTGTGGGTCTAGAGTAAACATGTGAAGGAGTTCAGAATACATTTCTTTCTATATTCGTAATTAGATGTAAGCCAGAAAAGGCTTAACATCACCAAAACCATTTTTGGACTACATAATAAAGTTTGAAGGCGCCCTGGTGGCACAGTGGTTAAGCACTAGGCTGCTAATGGAAGGGTTGATGGTTCGAACCTGCCAGCTGCTCAGTGGGAGAAAGATGTGGCAGTCTGCGTTCCTGAAGATTACAGCCTTGGAAACCCTAGCAGAGGCACAGCTAGAGTATGGCAGGTACAGCTCCCGCACTGAGCACACGGTGCTACGGAGCGGTTTTCATTAACCCACTATGGCCAGAGCATATCCACAGAAAATAGCGCCTAGGGCAAGCGCTGAAAATCCGCCCTTGTCCAAACATCTGACACCTCTCCTTTAGAGAACTTTACCGTAATATCAACTTAAAATTACAAGTCAAGCTCATTAATCTTTTAATTAACACATTACCATGCCTGAAGAAGGATGTTGGGCCGTACCAGGTTAATAGAAACTGCTCAGTGGTGCCATGCACCCAGGGCCGGTGCAATGCCCTAGATACACCACTGCCTACGGGGCAGTTCTACTGTGTCCTATAGGGTTGTTATGAGTAGGAATTAACGTGCAACAACAAGTTTGATAATAAGGCTTGATTTTTTTGTATTTATGGGTTAGGAAAAACCTCTCCAAGCACGTGAAGAGAACCTACCGACTCATCTCCAGAGCCGGACATCCCTTGCACACTAGTCTAGATCATCCTATCAGTTCATAAAAGCGGCACCACAAGAGCCTAGGGTTAGCAGGTGTGGCAAGAGACTGGTGGAGGTCAAATTTAGTGTGGAAACTAAGAGAGGGACTGTGCAGTGGATGTGAGTCAGCATTAAGTATGATGAATCCCATGTTCTCAGGGTCCATGGCTTTTGTGTCTTACCTAGACAACCTATGCAAGGGCATAGGTCGTAGGCAAGGAGGACAAAAAAGAAAACACAGTAATAGGAAAGGAAGAAAGAAGGAATAAAAGAAGAATTCCTTCTCTTAGATCAAACAAAAGAATAAGTCCTAGCTCTTTTGGTTTTGACAGGTTGGATTCCCAATTGCCAAGCATAAGTCACTTTCTGTTTATACTAAACCCCAAAACCAAACACACTGCCATCTGGTAGTGACCCTAAAGGACAGAATAGAACTGCCCCGTAGGGTTTCCAAGGAGCACCTGGTGGATTCAAACTGCTGACCTTTTGGTTAGCAGCCGTAGCCCTTAAACACTACACCACCAGGGTTTCCGGGAAATAACAATTCACTTTTCAGAATTTCCACTCACTAGAAAATTTCTAAGCGCATTTAAATTAAGCCTAAAGTATACCTAGAGCAGATGCTGCCCTCCCGAGGACTGTAGTGGTATTGCTGATTGTCTTGTAATAATTTTTTTTTAATTTCCTTAGTATTTTATTCTTCTGTATCTATAATTTTTGTCCATGTTAATTTATTCAGAAGTTATTTTGTATATAGTCGCATATTTATTTTTATAAGGGAAAGTGTTCCAGGTTATTAAAATATGTATACTAAGACAATGTTGGAGCTCTGGTGGTTAAAGTGCTCGGCTGCCAACCAGAAGGTCCGTGGCTTAAATCTACTAGCCACTCCGTGGGAGGAAGATGGAGCAGTCTGCTTCCATAAAAATTACAGCCTTGGAAACCCTGTGGGGCAGTTCTACTCTGTTCTATATGGTCGCTATGAGTCAGAAGTCACTCGACAGCAATGGGAAAGACAATGTTGTTCAAACCATGGGTTATGAAATCCATTTTGTAAAATCTATTTCATGAGTCATGATCCGTTTTGTTTTTTAAACGAGATAAAATAGAATAGAACAGAACCGAATCAGTAGAAAACATTAGAAGGGATTACACAGATCCCTAGCGAGACCCATGCACACCAAGAAATAGCATGGTCACTGAGAAATCTAAGTAATGGAAGATGAGGTTGATGGAAGCACGTGGTGTACACATGTATGTGCTAGGAAAGGCCTATCTTCTCTTCATTAGTATTTCATTTGATTTTTTGGCATGTGACGGTTAGTTTGTCCATCATCCTGATGGAACAACATGGTAGGCGGAACCCTAAAATGGCCACCAAGATTCCTTCTCCCAAAGCATATGATGGGCTATCACTCCATGATTAGGTTACCAATCAATCAGCCCACTTTAGGCCCGGTATTATTCAGGTCAAAGTTCTTAAAGGAACCTGGGCCTTCCTGAAAGAGAAACGTGAAGCATGAGAAGGAAAACAGAAAGGGACACATGACAAGGAACTGGAGGTGGCCTCTAGGAGCTGAGAGCTGCCCCCAGCTGACAGCCAGCGGAACAGGGGCCTCAATCCAACACCCTCAAGGAACTGAATTCTGCCAGCAAAGAGGTGAGCTTAGAAGAGGACCCAAGGAACTGAATTCTGCCAACTAAATGAATGAACTTGGAAGAGGACCTGGAACTCCGGAAAGAAAGCAGCCTATGAGACACTCTGATTTCAACCTTGTGAGACACTGAGCAGAGAAACCAGCTCACCTGTGCCCAGACATCTCACCTATAGAAACTGTGAGATAATAAATCTGAGTTGATTTAGGCCTCTAAATTTGTGGTAATCTGCTACACAGCAATAGAAAACTAATACAGTTAACGTTCCACAATTCAATTTTGTATTTTATAATTAATGGTAAGCAAAATGCAGCGTGATTTTATCCTGTGTGTGCAAAAATGTTAACACTACCCTCCAAGTTTGGGTTATGAACTTCAGTTTCATTTCAGGGTGTTTTCCCTAAACTCTTTACAGTTGTAACTTTTTTATTGTACAAGTCCAGGTGTCCCTTGAATTCATAACTTTGTTATTATATTAGAAGGTACAAAGAACAGTGAAGTAGGGAATGCAGACGTATGATCACGCTCAACTTTAACTGCTAGATCTAGAAGTGTAAATAACGTGTTGTAATACTGAGAAAAATGCTGACTATAATCAGCGAACTTTGACTTCGTGTGAGCCTCATTCTAAAAAAGAAAATAGTGCAAGCTTTTATAAAATGTCAGTAGTTCAAATCCACCAGCCGCTTCTTGGAAACCCTATGGGACAGTTCTAGCCTGTCCTATAGGGTCACGATGACTTGGAATCGACTCAACAGCACGCGACAGCAACAACAATTATGCAATGAAAATGGTAAATGTAGATGTATCATTCATAGAATATTTCGAAACTTAAAGCTTATACACTTCAAAATGAAAAAGACACCTGGAAATAAAGGAGAATTCCTACTTCCAAATTTGAAAAGACTGTACTATTATTACTTGATTAATAATGAAAGAAACACACTCGGTATGGGTGTCCTAACTCGAATGGATTTTCTGGCTGTCAGCTCCTCCACCATTACATCAAGTATTTCCTCATTTTTATTCTTTTGCTTATTCTAGATTCGTCTATATTGATTTTTAATATTAATAAAATTGTATTTGATATTAACTATTAAGTTTTGGAGTCCCTGGATATGTACAAATGGTGAATATGATTGTCTGCTAACCAAAAGTTTGGGGGTGTGAGTCCCTTCAGTGGTGCCTCAGAAGGCCTGGCGATCTACTTCCGAGAAATCAGCCACTGAAAACCCTGCTGGACAGAGTTCTGCTCTCACGCACATGGGTTGCTATCAGTCGGAGTCAGCTCAACAGCAACGGGTTTTTAACTGTTTTTACTTGACTGTATATACTGACTATAAATTTTGTTTCATTTAAGGTATGTGCACAGTGGTGTACTGAGTGATGATGTCAACTATGTTTCTTATTTCAGGTCAAAAACTTAAAAATCAGAGGTCTAAATAATGTATTGTATAAACATAAGTTATTAGTATTGCAGAAATTTTTTTTTTTATTCAGAAGAAAATTCAATAAAAGTTCAGTTTATCAGGTGGAATAAAGAAAGATATTTTCACCTCCTTCTCCTCTCGAAAATTCCCCAAAACCAGCAGAGAGAACAGAAAAAAAAAAAAAAATTTCATCTTCAGTGACATTAGGACACAAAATCTAAATCACAAGATTTGAAAACAGAAACGTAATGGACAGTGGGCAAAAGACTAAGCTTATTGGAAGAGGGTTTATCTGAAGTGTCCACAGAAGCAGACACCAGTATGAAGCAAGAAAACTAGATGTGCAGAATCC